>NC_089516.1:15147320-15484571 GCF_036850995.1 Saccopteryx leptura
TTTTTGTTAATGTATTCAAGTACTTCAAGTTATACAATGAGACTCTTGGGGTAGATCAGTGGTAGTCAACCTGGTCCCTACCACCCACTAGTGGGCGTTCCAGCTTTCACGGTGGGTGGTAGCAGAGTAACCAAAGTATAAATAAAAAGATAGATTTAACTATAGTAAGTTGTTTTATAAGGATTTATTCTGTCAAACTTAGCAAAAATCTGACATAAAGTACTTGGTAAGTAATTATTTTTATATGCTTTAACTTGCTGTAACTCTGCTTTATACATTTTATAAAGTAAAGTTACTTCCCTACTTTATAAATCACCATTACTGTGGAACCGGTGGGCAGTTAGAAAATTTTACTAACAGAGATACAAAAGTGGGCAGTAGGTATAAAAAGGTTGACTACCCCTGGGTTAGATGAAGAAATCTTCATATATATAATCAGTTGCAATTTGTGTAATGGAAGGACAGAAAAGAGAATTTAAGAGGTGAACTTTAGGTCTTGAAGAAAAAATGCTGGTCATAGCCAGGATTTTCTGCGAGCAAGCTAAGTACCTGTTTTCAAAGAAAAAGGCTACTGTAATTTTCTGGAGTTGGTAAAAATGGTGGATCCCACTGCTGTGAAAATTATGTGGACTTCAAACACACCCATTTAGGTTTTCTTTCTTTTCTTTTTTTCCTTCTTTCCTTTTCTTTCCTTCTTTCCTTTTCTTCCCTTCTTTCCTTCTTTCCTTTCCTTCCTTCCCTTCCCTTCCCTTCGTTTCCCTTCCCTTCCCTTCCCTTCCCTTCCCTTCCCTTCCCCTCCCTCCCTCCCTTGTGTATATGAGAAAAGCACTTTGAAAAGAGAAAACACTGCATAAGTGCCAAGCCTTATTATCATCGCCACTGCCATGAATACCTTCTAGCCACAGAAGAACATGTTCGAAAGAGAAATCTGTCTTGGAGATAGACTGGTGAGAAAAATTCACTTGAGATATTCCACCCACAAGCTGCCTGCATATAGCACCATCACCCTGAAATCCCAGATCATGACTGTTGTCACTGTGTGTAGTACAATGGGTAGGTAAATGAGGACAGTGGGGAGAAAATGTAAAATGCTTATATTGTGGTCTAATGGTAGCAATCTGTGAGCATTATATACTTTCACAGTACATCATAGTGTGGAAATAACAATCTACATTCCCGTTACTGACTACTCTCACCAATCACCATGCAGTACTGGTTTTTTGTTTGTTTGTTTGTTTTTGACAGAGACAGAAAGAGTCAGAGAGTGGGACAAATAAGGACAGACAGGAAGGGAGAGAGATGAGAAGCATCAATTGTTGCAGCATCTTAGTTATTCATTGACTATTTTCTCATATATGCCTTGACCAGAAGGCTACAGCAGAGTGAGCAACTCCTAGCTCAAGCCAGCAACCTTTGGGCAAAAGCCTGCAACCTTGGGGTTTTGAACGTGGGTCCTCTGCATCCCAGATCTATGCTCTATTCACTGTGCCACTGCCTTTTCAGGCAGCACTGGCTTAGACTTTCCTTACAATTGCAGAAAACCTGAAAGAAATCTTCCACACATGAATGTCACATCTATTTGGCCTCTGGCTTTCCCAGAACTGCTCAAGTTCTCAAGCCTGTATTCATCTATACATTTCTAATATGTTTACATACACACACAAGCACATACATCTAGAACACAGGTTGGTCAACTATAGCCTGTGACCGAGATGTCCAAAATGCCCAAGTTGTTACTGTTTTTATATCGTGATTTAAGAATGGTCTTTACATTTTAAATGATTGAAAAAAAAAAGTAAAAAGAAGGCAACTATTTCATGACAAGTGAAAATTATGAAATGTAAATGCTGATGTCCATAAAGTGTTGTTAGTACACAGTCATGCTCACAAGTTTATATATCATGTATGGTTTCTTTCACAATGCAACAAAGGTGAGTAACTATGACATAGACCCTATGACCCCCAAAGCTAAAAATATTTACCCTGTGGCTCTTTGTCAAAAATTTCCCAGTGTAAACCATATACTTCAATAAAGGGTCAAGGGTAAAAATTCAATGAAATTTTATATATGTGTTCCTCTCTATGACCACTACTCAGATAAAGTTTTAAAAAAATGTTCTAGCACCTGCAAGGCTACCTTCTCAGTAAACACTTCCTCCCAAAGTTACCCATTTTTCTAAGGGCTATCACCATGAATTTATTCTGCCTGTTTCTGAAATTTATATAAATAGAGTAATATAGTAGGTATTTTTTGTCTGGTTAATTTTATTCAACATCATGTCAGTGAAATTCACTCATGTTGTACATGGCAGTAGTTGTATGAATAATATTCTATAATTTAGTTATTTAGTCTCTTCCTGTTGTATATTGGGTAATCTTCAGTTTTTGACTATTTTGAATACATCCGCTATAAACATTTTTGTACATGGTACATGTATTTCAGTGACTATACACATCAAATTTTCTTGAGTAAATGTCTAGAATGGAACTTCTGGAGGCTAATATTTTTTAGAAAGTAGACCTCCAATTCGATAGAAGCAAGATACAGTTGATAGAACCTTTTTAAAGTATGAAGCAAAATATTTTTTACTTTTGGAGATGCATACTAGAGTATTTTTTAGTAAATTTGGGATGTTATTTAAAAGGCTATATAGCAAAAGAGATTATAATGGAGAATATATTTTAAAACTTACAAAATATGGTGATTTAAACTATATGATAGATCCATTAGGGCTCATTTGTCTTCTTTGTCTTTTAGTGCATCTGGAAACTTTTCCAGTAAAAAATAGAAAAAAGAAGAAACAGTTTGTAGAAAATAGTGAAGCAGGTCTTCTATTATCCAACCAGAATACTAGGCATCAAGGAAAATTTCAACTTTTATAACTGTTATAACTGTGATTAGAACTGCATTCTCTAGTATGTGAAGAAGAAGAAAAAAACACCTGTCTCATTTATTATGAAAATAAATGCAGAAATCTAGCATAAGCTATGGAAACAAATGACAGAACTAAGTTTATGAAATTCCACATCTAGAAGTTGCTAGGCATACATTTGTAGCCAGTATATTTACCTTTGTCTGTAAAGTGGGAATTTTTGAATTCAAAGTCACTATGAGCACAATAGATCTAGTAAACATCCAATACCGCAGTTACCAAAATGTTTTCTTGTGATGGGGACTTTTAAGATCTACTCTCTTAGAAACTTTCAAAAACTTAATACAGTATTATTAACTATAGTAACCATGTTATACATTACATTCCCATCACTTATATATTTTATAAATTAAATTTTTACCTTTAGACTCCCTTCACCCAGTTTGCCTACCTTCAACTCCTACTCTGGCAATCAGCAATCTGTTTTGTGTATTTGAGCTTCTTTTTGTTTAAGATTTGACCTATAAGTGAGATCACACAGTATTTTTGTTTCTCTGTCTGATAAACTGTGAAAGACTTCAGCATTAATCTGACAAAATATGTGAATAACCTGTATACTTAAAACTACAAAATGCTGTTGAGAGAAATTAAGGAAGAACTAAACAAATGGTGATTCATATCATCTTTATGGGTCATAAGACTAAGTGCTGTTAAATGTTATTTCTCCCTAGTTGATCTATAGATTCAATACATCTCAACCAAAATCCTTTTGTACAAATTGACAAGCTGATTCTACAATTCATATGAAAATAAAAAATCTCAAATAACCAAAACAATTTTGAAAACAAGGAAAGTTGAAAGACTTAAAAAAAAAACAAACAAACAAAAAACAAACTACCTGATTTGAATACTTATTATAAAGATGCAGTAAGCCAGGCTGCATGGTATTGGCACAAAGATAAACATATAAATAAGTGGAATGGAATAGACAGTCCAGAAAGAGGACTGAAGCTATATAAACAAGTGAATTTTAAAAAGTTTTAAATTGAATTTACTGGGTTTACCAATGACATTGGTTAATAAAATTATGTAGGTTTCAGGTATACAATTCTGTAATATATCATCTGTATATTGCATTGTGTGTTCACTACCCCACGTCAAGACCCCATCACCATCTATCCCACCTCCACCATCTTCCACCTCCCTCCACCCGCTTTCCCTTCCTCAATCCCAACACCTATAGAATGTAGATGCCAAGATTATACCCCAATGTAAACCACGAACTTTGGGTGATTAAGATGTGTCATTGTGGCCTGACTTGTGGTGGTGCAGTGGATCCAGCATTGACCTGGAACACTGAGGTCGCAAGTTCAAAACCCTGGGCTTGCCTGGTCAAGGCACATATGGGAGTTGATGCTTCCTGCTCCTCCCCCCTTCTCTCTCTCCTATAAAATAAATAAATTAATTTTAAAAAGATGTGTCATTGTAGGTTCACCAATTATAAAAATGTAGCACTCTGGTGGGGATGTTGATAATGGTAGAAGTTATGCATGTGTGGGGGCAGGGAGAATATAGGGAAATTTATGTATCTTTCATTTTTGCTATGAATCTAAAACTGCTCTAAAAATAAAGTATTATTTCAAAAAGAACACATAGGAGAGAAACTTTGTGATCTTAGGTTAGGAAAAGATTTTTAGGTAAAACAACAAAAGCATGATACATCAAAAAACAAATTGCCTTCATAAAAAACTGGATTTCATAATAAATGAATGTATCTGCTTAAGACACTGGAAAGAAAACTAAAAGACAAGCCCTAGACTGGAATAAAATATTCACAAAATGTTCACAAAGCATATATCCAAAAAAGGACTTGTATATAGAATTTATAAAGAACTCTCAAATCTTAAAAAAAAAAATAGAAAATGAGCAAATTTGAACACATTTCTCAATGAAGGAATACCAATGGAAAATCAGCACATAAGATGCTCAACATCATAATTCATTGGGTAAATGCTAATTACATCTGCGAGATACCACTACATCTCTATTAGTATGACTAAGATTAAAAAGCCTGGTCGTCTTAGGTGTTGACAAGCATGTAATTAAACTGGAATTCTAATACACTGCTGTTAGGATTGAAAAATGGTATGCCCACTTTGGAAACAGAAAGAGAGTGATGTCAGAGAAATGGCGCCGTGAGGAGCAGTACCAATAAATCTCCCCCAAATTTCAACAAGTTCATCAACCAGAGACATAAAAATCTATCCTTGGAGCATATGGAAGTTTCACACACTGAAGGTGAAGGTAGGATCAAGCGAAAAATTGACTAAATATATAATCAACCCTGAAGGAAATAAGTCAGACAAAGAAACACTCTGCCAACCTCACTAACCTGAGCAAAGGCTGCTTTCACTTGGAACTGAGAGTGGGGGGGGGGAGATAAGGGTGTGGAGGAAGCTAGGCTGTGGCACGGACATTCGTTCAAGCCGAGGAAAGAGTGTGCCTGTGGTGAATCAGCCCACGCGAGCAACCACGCGCCGTGCTGTGAGCAACCGCCCGGATGCTGCGCCGTGGGCAACCCAGCCGCACGCATGCCACGCCGCGAGCAACCTGGCTGCCTGCCACCAGTGCACGAGCAACCACCCACACCACAAGCAGCAGCTGCCAGCGGCGCACAGGGAGTGCGCCAAAGCAAACTTCCCTATGCCCAAGCTTCTCTAGGCGGGCAGGGCGCCTCACCCAGCCATTCAAGCTAACAATCAAACATCAGGGGAGGGGAGCGCGGGCAGCTTGCAATCCTTTCTGGAGCAATTTGGCAGATCCAATCACTGAAATTAGCTTAACCCACAGGCTACTCACCTCCCAACTGACCTACGTGGCTCTAATTGACAAGATCTCTCTCAGTTCAGCGATCCAAGACAAGAGGAGTGATATTTTTTAGTGCCTCTTGCTAAAGGGGTGGGGGCAACTTCTGATTGGAAGAGCTTTCATACTCAGGGATATGTGCTAAAAAGAGGAACTTGGCAGATGTTAAGACCTCCTGTACTGCAGGCAGTGACTGGGGCATCTTCTTCCCAGCCAAGACAGGTTACAAAGTGTGGAAAGCCTGGGGAGAGTGGTCCCACAGAGTGCTAGGTGTGCTGAACAGGCCTGGAGGCTCATAGAAAGTCACCTTGAGAGCAATTGGCTCCCAGTCCCGCCTGATTACGCTGGCGGCTCTGACTGCCAGAGCCCTACCCAGAGCCCTGTATTGAGTGGGGATAGTGTAGGGATTTGCCAGCTCTTTGAGCCTCTTACTCCCCAGGCAGAGGCAGCGGCAGCCTCATAGCTGGATCATCAGGCTGCTAATTCAGGAAGGAGAGACTAGGAAAGAGGCTCCGGGAAAACGGACTCTCTCATTGTCGGACCCTGCAAATGCTAACAAGCCTTGACTACCAACGAGACTGAAGCCAAATACATGACATTGCCATAGAGTCTCATCAACTGCAAATCCCTACCTAAGCATGCCATAGAGGCAGAGCCTGGGGTACAGAGTCACTGACCAGGAAGAGGGAGAGGAAAGAAAAAGGAAGAAGAAGTTAACCTCTCAAAATCAAGAAAAATCCACAGACTTTATAATTTGTTCCACTATTTTTTGTTTCTTTCATCTTCTTGCCTTTATTATTATTATTTCTATTTCCTCCACCTTGGTCCTTTTATTCTCTGCCTGTCTTACTCTTTCCTTTTCTTGAACTACACTACCCATAAGTGTTACATTTTATTTCTTTTCTTCTTCCTTACTCTCCATGAGGGTTACACTCCAAAACCCTTAACTCTCTCTCCCTCTCTCTCTTTTTGTTCTTTTTTCTTTTTTCTTCCTTTCCTTTCCCCCTTTTTCTTATTTCTCCCTTTCTATTAGTTTCTTCTTTTCTCCTTTTACTTTTCCTCTCATTCAATCCTCATCAGAACAAATTATTTAATTTGGGATCAAGTTTTTTTTTGTGTGTGTGTGTGTGTGTGTGTGGCATTTTGGGTACTTTTTACTTCACTTTTTAACTCAGTAATATTCCTCCCAACCAAGGATTTCCATTCTATTCAGTCTTTGCTCCACTTAATATTTTTTCCTTTTTCCTGTTTCCCTCTTATCCCTCTCATTATCTCTCTTAGTTGACCATCACTTACAAGCAAGTCATTTTATACTTGACCCAAATTTTTTCCGTTTTTGCATTTTGTGCGTCCTTACTTCCTTTTTTGCCCTTTGAACATTTCCCCCCAACTCAGACCTTCCTTTATAGGCAGTTTTTGTTCCATTTAGCATAATATAATCATAGTTCCTCATGATATTTTCCTAAGGAGGAGGGGAGAGGAGCGGAAGAGAAGAAAGAAAAGAGGAGGGGAATAATAAATTATTATTGTTTTTTTATGTGCTTTATTTCCAAATTTTTTTCCATTCTTTTTTTACTTTTTATTCTTTATTAATTCTTATTAGTGCTATCAACAAGACCACCCTCAGATGCCATTAAGAAAAAGGAAATCAAATATCATGGATACAAAAGATAGAGAAGTAACACAGATAGTTGTGGAAAAATCTATGGAGAAAAAATTTAATATATTGGAAACCTTGGAGCTAAATGACAGAGAACTTAAAATAGAAATCCTAAAAATACTCAGAGATATACAAGAAAACACACAAAGGCAATTTAGGGAGCTCAGAAAACAATTCAACGAACACAAAGAATATATTACCAAGGAAATTGAAACTATAAAAACAAATCAAACAGAGATGAAAAACTCAATTCATGAACTGAAAAATGAGGTAACAAGCTTAGCTAATAGAACAGGCCAGAGAGAAGGTAGGATTAGTGACATAGAAGACAAGCAACTTCAGGCACAACAGAGAGAAGAAGAAAGAGACTCAAAAATTAAAAAAAAAAATGAGAAAGCCCTACAGAAATTGTCTGACTCCATCAAAAAGAATAACATAAGAATAATAGGTATATCAGAGGGAGAAGAGAGAGAAAATGGAATGGAGAATATATTCAAACAAATAATAGACGAGAACTTCCCAAGCCTGTGGAAAGAAAGCCTCAAATTCAAGAAGCAAACAGAACACCGAGTTTTCTTAACCACAACAAACCCACTCCAAGGCACATCATAATGACAATGTCACAAACCAACAACAAAGAAAAAATCTCAAGGAAGCCAGGGAAAAGAAGAATACAACATATAAAGGAAGGCCTATTAGATTATCATCAGATTTTTCAGCAGAAACTCTACAAGCTAGAAGAGAGTGGACCCCAATATTTAAAGTCCTGAAACAGAAGAACTTTCAGCCAAGAATACTATACCCATCAAAGCTATCCTTCAAATATGAAGGAGAAATAAAAACATTCACAAATACAGAAAAGATGAGGGAATTTATCATCACAAAACCCCCCTCCAGGAAATACTAAAGGGGTTTTTCCAACCAGATTCAAAGAACAAAACCACAAGTAAAAGCTCCACTAAGAACACAATAAAATCAAATTTAAACTGTGACAACAAAAGCAAAAGAAAAAGGGGGAGAGGATGAGGATTAACAGTAGCAAAGGAAAATGAAGCACAGAAACACTCATAAGATAAGGTACTACAATGAATATGGTAGGTTCCCTTTTTACTACTTAATGGTAACCACCCTTGATAAAACCACCATAGAAGCACAAGACTTAAAAAAGGTAGCAACAGAGGAAAGAAGTATGGAATACAAATAAACAAAAACAAATGATACAAAAACAAAAGAGAAGAATCAAACAAGATACAAAACTAACAGGAAGCAATTTATAAAATGGCAATAGGCAACCCAGAAGTGTCAACAATTACACTAAATATAAATGGATTAAACTCACCAATAAAAAGACGCAGAGTAGCAGAATGGATTAAAAAAGAAAATCCAACTGTATGCTGCCTACAAGAAACACATCTAAGCAACAAGGATAAAAATAAATTCAAAGTGAGAGGCTGGAAAACAATACTCCAAGCAAATAACATTCAAAAAAAAAACAAAACAGGTGTAGCAATACTCATATCCAATAATGCTGACTACAAGACAGAAAAAGTACTCAGAGACAAAAATGTTCATTTCATAATGATTAAGGGGACATTGAATCAAGAAGACATAACAATCCTTAATATATATGCACCAAACCAAGGAGCACCAAAATATATAAGACAGCTACTAATTGACCTTAAAACAAAAACTGACAAAAATACAATCATACTTGGAGACCTCAATACACCGCTGATGGCTCTAGATCGGTCATCCAAACAGAGAATCAACAAAGACATTGTGGCCTTAAATGAAACACTAGAGCACCTGGATATGATAGACATCTACAGGACACTTTATGCCAAAGTGACAGAGTATACATTTTTCTCTACTGTACATGGAACATTCTCAAGAATTGACCATATGTTGGGCCACAAAAATAACATCACCAAATTCAGAAAAATTGAAATTGTACCAAACATATATTCTGATCATAAAGCCTTGAAACTAGAATTCAACTGCAAAAAAGAGGGGGAAAAACCCACAAAAATGTGGAAACTAAACAACATACTTTTTTTAAAAAAAATGGGTCAAAGAAGAAATAAGCGCAGAGATCAAAAGTTATATACAGACAAATGAAAATGACAATACGACATATCAGAATCTCTGGGATGCAGCAAAAGCAGTAATAAGAGGGAAGTTCATATCACTTCAGGCCTATATGAACAAACAAGAGAGAGCCCAAGTGAACCACTTAACTTCACACCTTAAGGAACTAGAAAAAGAAGAACAAAGACAACCCAAAACCAGCCGAAGAAAGGAGATAATAAAAATCAGAGCAGAAATAAATGAAATAGAGAACAGAAAAGCTATAGAAAAAATTAAAAAAAACAAGGAGCTAGTTCTTTGAAAAGATCAACAAAATTGACAAACCCTTGGCAAGACTCACTAAGGAAAAAAGAGAAAGGACTCATATGAACAAAATCCAAAATGAAAGAGGAGAAATCACCATAGACATCATACATATACAAAGAATTATTGTAGAATACTATGAAAAACTATATGCCACCAAATTCAATAATCTAGAAGAAATGGATAAATTCCTAGAATAATATAACCTTCCTAGACTGAGTCATGAAGAAGCAGAAAGCCTAAACAGACCAATTAGCAGGGAGGAAATAGAAAAAACTATTAAAAAACTCCCCCAAAATAAAAGTCCAGTCAGAAATGGTTACACTACTGAATTCTATCAAACATTCAAAGAAGACTTGGTTCCAATTCTACTCAAAGTCTTCCAAAAAATTGAAGAAAAAGCAATACTTCCAAACACATTTTATGAGGCCAACATAACCCTCATACCAAAACCTGGCAAGGACAGCACAAAAAAATAAAGACCAATATCTCTAATTAATACAGATGCTAAAATTCTAAACAAAATACTGGCAAATCGAATACAACAACATATTAAAAAATAATACATCATGATCAAATGGGATTCATCCCAGAATCTCAAGGATGGTTCAACATACGTAAAACGGTTAATGTAATCCACTATATCCACAAAACAAGGAACAAAAACCACATGATCTTTCAATAGATGCAGAAAAGGCATTTGATAAAATACAACAGAACTTTATGTTTAAGACACTCAACAAAATGGGTATAGAAGGAAAATATCTCAACATGATAAAGGCCGTATATGATAAACCATCAGCCAACATCATATTAAATGGCATAAAACTGAGGACTTTTCACCTTAAATCAGGAACAAGACAGGGTTGTCCACTCCCCACTCTTATTTAACATGGTGCTAGAAGTTCTGGCCAGAGCAATCAGACAAGAGAAAGAAATAAAAGGCATCCATGTCAGAAAAGAAGAAGTAAAGGTATCACTTCTTGCAGATGATATGATCCTATACATCGAAAACCCCAAAGACTCCAGAAAAAGATTACTAGAAACAATAAACCAATACAGTAAGGTCGCAGGATACAAAATTAACATAGAAAAGTCCATAGCCTTTCTATATGCCAACAATGAAATATTAGAAAACGAACTAAAAAAAAAAATCCCCTTCACGATTGCATCAAAAAAAAAAATACCTAGGAATAAACATAACAAAGAATGTAAAGGACCTATATAACAAAAACTACAATGCATTGTTAAGGAAAATCGAAAAAGATACAATGAGATGGAAAAATATTCCTTGTTCGTGGATAGGAAGAATAAATATAATCAAAATGGCCATATTACCCAAAGCAATTTATAAATTAAATGCAATTCCCATCAAAATTCCTATGACATTCTTTAAAGAAATGAAATAAAAAACCATCAGATTTATATGGAACTATAAAAAACCCTGAATAGCCAAAGCAATCCTAAGGAAAAAGTATGAGGCTGGGGGTATTACAATACCTAACTTTAAACTATATTATAGAGCCACGACAATCAAAACAGCATGGTATTGGCAGAAAAATAGACCCTCAGACCAATGGAACAGAATAGAAAGTCCAGAAATAAAACCACATATATATGGTCAAATAATTTTTGATAAAGGGGCCAGCAACACACAATGGAGAAAAGAAAGCCTCTTCAAAAAATGGTGCTGGGAAAACTGAAAAGCTACATGCAAAAGAATGAAACTTGACTACAGCTTGTCCTCCTGTACTAAAATTAATTCAAAATGGATCAAAGACCTAAATATAAGACCTGAAACAATAAAGTACATAGAAGAAGACATAGGTACTAAACTCATGTACCTGGGTTTTAAAGAGCATTTTATGAATTTGACTCCAAAGGCAAGAGAAGTGAAGGTAAAGATAAATGAATGGGACTACATTAGACTAAAAAGTTTTTGCTCAGCAAGAGAAACTGACAACAAAATAAACAGACATCCAACTAAATGGGAAATATTTTCAAACAACAGCTCAGATAAGCACCTAATATCCAAAATTTACAAAGAACTCATAAAACTCAACAACAAACAAACAAGCAATCCAATAAAAAAAATGGGAAGAGGACAGGAACAAACACTTCTCCCAGGAAGAAATACAAATGACCAACAGATATATGAAAAGATGCTCATCTTCATTAGTTATTAGAGAAATGCAAGTCAAAACTACAATGAGATACCACCTCACACCTGTTAGATTAGCTATTATCAACAAGACAGGTAATAGCAAATGCTGGAAATGCTGTGGAGAAAAAGAAACTCTCATTCACTGTTGGTGGGAATGTAAAGTAGTACAACCATTATGGAAGAAAGTATGGTGGTTCCTCAAAAAACTGCAAATAGAACTGTCATTTGACCCAGCAATTCCTCTACTGGGTATATACCCCCAAAACTCAGAAACATTGATACGTAAAGACACATGTAGCCCCATGTTCATTGCAGCATTGTTCACAGTAGCCAAGACATGGAAACAACCAAAAAGCCCTTCAATAGAAGACTGGATAAAGAAGATGTGACACATATACACTATGGAATACTACTCAGCCATAAGTAATGATGACATCGGATCATTTACAACAAAATGGTGGGATCTTGATAACATTATGCGGAGTGAAATAAGTAAATCAGAAAAAACCAAGAATTAATGATTCCATACATTGGTGGGACATAAAATGAGACTAAGAGACATGGACAAGAGTGTGGTGGTTACCGGGGGTGGTGGGGAGGGGGAGTGTGGGAGGGAAGGAGGGAGAGGGGAATGGGGAGGGGCACAAAGCAAACTAGATAGAGGGTGACAGAGGACAATCTGACTTTGGGTGATGGGTATGCAACATAATTGAATGACAAGATAACCTGGACATGTTTTGTTTGAATATATGTACCCTGATTTATTGATGTTACCCCATTAACATTAATAAAAATTTATTTAAAAAAAAGAAACAGAAAGGAAGTGAAAAAAAAAGTAAAGGTATACCTACTGCATGATCCAGTCATTCCATCCCTAGGTATTTACTCAAGAGAAATGAAGTAAATATCTCTAAAGATTTGCATGAAAGTTTATACCAGTTTTTTTGCAATTAAAAAAACTAGAAAGAACCCAAATATCCATCAGCAGGTGAAGGAATAATCTGTGGTATATCTGTGTAATGGAATAATACTCAGCAGTGAAATTATTGATATATCTTACACTGTGGATGGATATCAATATAGTTATGCTGAGCTAAAGGAGCCAGAAAAAGGAGTATATATGGTATATTTTATGATTCTTATTTATGTCAAATTCTACGAAATTCACTGTAGTCTGTTGTGACAGAAAGCAAATCAGTGATTGCTGGGGATAGGGCATAGGGCATGGAAGGGGCTCAGATAAGGAAAGCAGGGAGAGATTCCAAAGAGATATAGGAAAACTTGGGTGTGATGATATAGTTGGTTGAATTATGTCCCTACAAAAGATATGTCCAAGTCCTAACTCCTGGTACCTGTGACTGACTGTGACTTTATTTGGAAATAGGTTTTTTTTTAATAGACTGATTTTAGAGAGAGTGGTAGGGAAATAGAAAAATCGATTGGTTCTACTTATTTATAAATTCATTGGTTGGTTCTTGTATTTTCCCTGACCAGGGATTGAACTCACAACTGTGGGCTATCAGGACAATGCTGTAACCAACGGAGCTTCCCCACCAGGGCTGAATATAAAGTCTTCAGAGAAGCAATTAAGAATCTGAGATGAGAACATTCTGCACTTAGGATGGGCCCTAAATCCAATGATTGGTGACCTTAAAAGTAAAAGGACAGGGTATTTGACATACAGGGAAGAAAGCCACGTGGAGATAGAGGCATAGATTGGAGTTAATACTTCTACAAGACTAAGAACACCAAGAGATTCCCAAACTGAAAGTGGTGAGGAAGGATCCTCTCCTAGAGATTCAGGAGGGAATGTGGCCCTACAGATACCTTAATTTTGAATTATGGGCTCCAGACTATGACAGAATAATTTTATGTTGTTTTAAGCCACCAAGTTCATGGTAATTTATTATGACAGCCATAGGACACTAATATGGATGGATATATTTATTATTTGGTTGTGGTAATGGTTTCTTATATGTGTAATTTATATAAAATGTATCAATTTGTACATTTTACATATGTGTAATTTATGTCAATAAAGCTGTTTAAAAATCCAGTGCTGACAGAATATTTACATAACATGCTTAACAGACTGGATCTAATTTTTGTATGTTGATCAGGGTACCCTCAAACTATAGAGTAAAGAAAACTTTACAGGTATATATTTATGGAATATTTGCCAGTGTTTGCCAATACTAGTTCATAAAGCTAATCTTGGCAAATTCTAAAGAATTGCAATCATACAGACTATGTTGTTTTACTGTAGTAAAATTAAAAGTTAGTAATGAAAAATATTATTGCACAATATCAATATGGTCAGAAATTCATCAGTGTACTTCCAAATAAACCATAGGTTAAAGAACTCAAGATGAAACTTATGTAATATTAAATGTGAACTGAAATTGAAAATAATAATTTTTAAAAATTGAAAAGAAAAAGAATGAACAGACCAATGAAAAGAGGTTTAGCTGTCCTTTAGTGTAAAACACTAAAAAAAATTTTAACTGAATAATAAAAATATTAGATATCAATATTTGTGGGATGCAGCTAGAGTCAAGCTT
Organism: Saccopteryx leptura; assembly: GCF_036850995.1. NCBI lineage: Eukaryota > Metazoa > Chordata > Mammalia > Chiroptera > Emballonuridae > Saccopteryx > Saccopteryx leptura. Next base: position 15,161,835 of record NC_089516.1, read on the forward strand.
AAAATAAAATTTACGACATTAATGGCATATATTTAAAAGAAGCAATTCTAGTAATTAATGATCTAACATCCATTTCAGGTGATCAGAAAAATAACAGTATTAAAAAACAAAGATAACAAAAGATATTGACAAGAATAAAATTAGTAAAATAGAAAACAAACATGTACTAGAGAAAATTAACAAGACCAAAGTTATTTCTTTGAAAAAACTAATAAAATTGATATTTTCCCCTGTAGATTAAGTAGGAAAGATAGAAGGCAAAAAGAACCCCACCCCCAAAAATATGGATGAAAAGGAGGTCATCACTACAAACCTTACAAATATTGTGAGTTTATATTAATAAATTTGAAAATTAAATGAAATAAATGATCAGAATTAATAATTTTTCAGGTATTCTGAGTACAAAGTCAGCACACAAAAATCAATTATATTTCAATGTGATAAGTAAATAATTAAAATGAAAATAATTTACAGTAACATCAGATGAATCAAGTACCTAGAAATAAATCTAATGAAGTGTAAGGCCAGTACACAGAAAACTTTTAAATATTATTGAGGTCCTGGCCAGTTGGCTCAGTGAATAGAGCATCAGCCTGGCATGCAGACATCCCAGTTTTGATCCCTGGTCAGGGCACACAAGAGAAGCAACCATTTGCTTTTTTCTCCCTCCCTCTCCCCCTTCTTTCTCTCTTCCCATCTAGCAGCCAGTGGCTCAATTGGTTTGAGCACTGGCCTAGGTGCTGAGGATAGCTCTATTGTTCCAAGCCATGGCCTCAGATGGGGGTTGCCTGGTGGATCGGGTCAGGGCACATGCAGGAATCTGTCTGTCTCCCATCCTCTCACTTAAAAAAATATTACTGAAACTTTCTTTCAATAAATAAAGTAAATGAATCAACAAACTGAAGACATAACACCATTTACAGGTTGGAAGAAAATACTACAAAGATGTCAATAATCTTAAATTGACATAAAATTAAAGTCTGAAAATATCATTTCCCATTTAGTTGGCTGTCTGTTTATTTTTATATCATTTTCTCTTGCTGAGCAAAAACTTTTTATTCTGATGTAGTCCCATTCATTTATCTTTGCCTTCACTTCTCTTGCCATTGGAGTCAAGTTCATAAAATGTTCTTTAAAACCCAGGTCCATGAGTTTAGTACCTATGTCTTCTTCTATGTACTTTATTGTTTCAGGTCTTATATTTAGGTCTTTGATCCATTTTGAATTAATTTTAGTACACGGGGACAGCACATATACACTATGGAATACTACTCAGCCATAAGAAATGATGACATCAGATCATTTACAGCAAAATGGTGGGATCTTGATAACATTATAAGGAGTGAAATAAGTAAATCAGAAAAAAAACAAGAACTACATGATTCCATACATTGGTGGAACATAAAAATGAGACTAAGAGACATGGACAAGTGTGTGGTGGTTACCAGGGGTGGGGGGAGGGAGGACAGGGGGAGAGTTAGGGGGAGGGGGAGGGGCACAGAGAACTAGATAGAGGGTGGCGAAGGACAATCTGACTTTGAGCGAGGGGTATGCAACATAATTTAATGACAAGGTAACCTAGACATGTTTTCTTTGAATATATGTACCCTGATTTATTAATGTCATCCCATTACCATTAATAAAAATTTATTAAAAAAAATTAAAATCAACCCCAGTGAACATCTTGGAACATGTTTTTTAAAGAGAGACAGAAAGGGAGAGAGATGAGAAGCATCAGCTTGTAGTTGTGTCACTTTAGTTATTCATTGATTGCTTCTCATATGTGCCTTGACCAAGGGGCTCAAGTTGAGCCAGTGACTCCTTGCTCAAGCCAGTGACCTTGGGCTCAAGCCAGCGACCTTTGGGCTCAAGCCAATGACCTTTGTGCCAAAGCCAGTGACCATGGGGTCATGTAAATGATTCCATGCTCAAGCTGGAGACCCAGAGCTGAAGCTGGCAAGCCTGCACTTGAGCCAGCAACCTTGGGGTTTCAAATTTGGGTTCTCAGCATCCCAGGTCAATGCTCTATCCACTGTGCCACCACCAGTCAGTCTATCTTGGAATATTTTTATGTTAAAATTGACATTTTACATGTACATTCAAAAGCCAAAGATATCCAAGACATTCTTGAAGAATAATAAATTTAGAGGACTTGCTTTATAAAATATCAAGCATTAAGCTTTATATTTATGTCAGAAAGAGACTACTTGAACAGAATAGAAAATCTAGAATTGATTAATATATATGATACTTCATATAACACAAGGATGGCAATTCAGTGGGGAAAGAATTGTCTTTTCAGTAAATGATCCTGAAACAATTAGCTATCCAGATATCCAAATAGACATATTTTCAAGATGCAACTTTGCCCCCTACTTCAAATCAAAACTAAAAATAAACCCAGGTACATTATAGGTCAGAATCTGAAAGGTAAAACAAAGTTTCTAGAATGAAATATAGAAGAATATTTTCATGACATTTGAGTTGACAAAGGTTTTATAAACAAGATATAAAAACCACTAACCATAAAGGAAGGGAAAGATAAATTGAATTACATTAAAAGCAGAGCTCTAGTAATGGAAAGAAAACACAAGAATAAAATGTCTATCCACTGAGATGAAATTAACATGTATCTCCAACAAAAGGCTTATATACAGAATACCAAATAAATAACTTAATAATAAAAAAAGATAACATAACAGAAAAACATGCAAGAGACTCAACCAGTCACTTCATAAAATATGATATCCAAGTGGTAAAAAGCAAACTAAACAGCTAACCCCCTACCAAAATGACTAGAAATTTAAACACCCTTAAAATGCCTAATATAGGCAAGAATGTGGAGCAAGGGGGATATTTGTCCACAAGTAGTGGAAGATAGTTTCAATGACTCTGTCAGTGTTTACCAAAGTTGAACGCATCCACATACCACAACCCAGAAATTCCACTCTTGGCACATAACCAATAGAAATGTGTACATATTTGTACCAAAGATGTTCAGAATGTTTTTAACAGTTTTATTTGAAATGACTAAGAATTAAAATAAAAAGCACTACCAAATGTGCATCAACTATAGAATGGATAATTAATGTTGTCTGAAAGAAGCCAGTCACTAAGAATAGATACTGTATAATTACATTTACTTAAAATTCAAGAACAAGCAAAAGTAATTTATGTGCTTGGAATTCAGGATAGTTACATTTGGGGGATGAATGGGTCCCAATTGAGAGGAGGCATGATGGTGACTTTTTGGAGGCTGGTGGTTTAATTTATTGTCTTTTTAGTAAACGGTCCTGAATCAATTAGCTATCCATATATACAAACAGTGGTAGTTATTTGGGTGTGTTCACTTTTTTATGAATATTAAGCTTTACATTGACTTTGCATATATGTTACAGATCAATAAAAATTAAAGATAACTTAATTTCTTATAAAACGAAGATGGTAAACTAAATCATGTGTTTTCTGTCATGTTTGTTTTTTTTTGTTGTTTTTTTGTTTTTTATAATCAGTGATATTCCTGTGTTTTTCTATATTCACATGCTAGTAAATTGTTATGTCCCAGTGACAAAAGATTTCAAAATAGGTTGAAATGAATTGACTTAAAAATACTTTTTATTGTGGTTATAAAAACAAAAAACAGGATTTACTCTTCTTACATTTTTCAGTGTAGTCTTAACTACAGACACAGTGTTGTAAAGCAGATGTCTATAACTTATTCATCTTGCATAACTGAAACTTTATACATGTTGAACAGCGACTCCCCCTTTTCCTGGCTTCTGGCAGTCACAATTCTATTTTCTGCTTCTATGAGCTTGACTATTTTAGAAATGTCATATAACTGGAATCATGCAGTATTTACCCTTCTGTGACTGGCTTATTCCACTTATATGTGTTTGAGGTTCAACCATGTTGCACACGATAGGATTGCCTTCATTTTAATGCTGAATTACAATATATTCCATTGTATACCATGGCTTTTTTATGCATTCTTCTGCTGATAGACATTGAGATTGCTTCTATCTCTTGGCTATTGTGAATAATGCTCAAAGGACATGGCGTGCAACTATTTCTTCAAGGTTCTGATTTCAATTCTTCTCGATAAGTACTCAGAAGTGGGATTGCTAGATCATTTGGTAGCTCTGTTTTTAATTTTTTTGAGGAATCCCCGTATTGTTTTCCATAGTAGCTGCACCATTTGACACTCCCATCAACAGTGCACAAGGTATCTATTTCTCCACATCTTTTCCAACACTTGCTATTGTTTGTTATTATTATTATTTTGGGCTAACAGTCATCCTAACATGTGTGAGGTGGTATCTCATTGTAGCTTTTAATTGAAATTCCCTAATGATTAGCCCCTTTTCATATACTGCTGGCCATTTGGATGTCTTCTTTGGATAAATATTTATTCAGTTCCTTTACATATTTTTTAATCGAGCTGTTTATATAATTTTGCTATTGAGTTTTAGGAGTGCCTTACATATGTTGGATATTAACCTCTTATCAGATATGTGGTTTGCAGATATTCTTGCCATTCCACAGGTTATCTTTTCACTGTTGATTGTTTCCTTAACAGTATTTGTTAAATGTCTAAAAATGACAATGCTAAATTAGTTTAATTTCGATTTCGTTTTCTTGCAGTTAAATACAGAACTAATTTTAATTTTATGATTCATAGCTGCTGAAGAGTTCCTGTCACAGAATGGATGTGTAATTTAGTTTTTCTATTTTCTGTGGATGCATTTGACTACTTTATCTTTTTCAGAAGTTCCAGCTCAGGTGTGTTTGGACACTTCAATGCCTTTCTGACTGAGACGCAGCACAAGCCTCATTTCACAAAGCGTTCTATAACTCAGAAACAGGAAAACACTGATCTATAATGTCCACCATCATCATAGAATCGTGTATGTGTTCTGGGCCAAATCACCAAACATTGAACTTCAGATTTCTGATTTCTAATGAAGGATTTTATGGTGTTTCCTGACTTTTATTTTCTCATTCTTTGTGCTCTTTCAGGTAAAGCAATTTCTTCTGGTGGTATTGGCATATCTTTTTAATGCTGAAGGCTTACATTACTTTATTTTCACTTTTGGTTATAGAGTTGAATGATAAATATTAAGTATTATTCCTGTTTCTGGGCTTGATTCGTAACATATTTTCTTTAATTATTTATATATAATTCTATTGCCTGTGAGAAAAATAGGAGATACAATCAGTTAAGCTGTTAAAATGACTGTAATTAAATACATGAGGAAAGGACCCAATTTTGTGGATAGCTGTTTATTCTGTATTTTACCTTTCAAAACAATTAAACTATTGTTATGTGCTCACAGGGAATATTTGAAATAAAATTTTAAACTGGGGCAAGTTAGTATTTTATACCAGCCCATTAGAGAAACAAGCAAAGAGCCTAATCCCCCTCCATTAGGTGGAGGCAAATGCTGGTCTCAGGAGATGGCTGTCCTTCTATTTTCTTCTAATAACTAAGAAAATATGAGAGAACTTCCCACCATCATTCTCAGGCCCACAATGCTCATGGGATTGGCAGTCAAAGGGCCATACTTTAGCTTTAGTTTCTTTTATCCATTGAGGTACCTATTGATGATGCTTAAGGTATAATGTAGCCCTGCTCCAATCTCAGCCAATTCCCAACTCCTTGATCTTTGATATAGCCTTGCCATGGAGGTATGTGTTTTTAAGTGTATGGGTACACTTAATACTTCTGCCATTTTTCAATTAAATAAAAATCCACAATGAAATTACATTCCAAATGCCTTTTAAAAAGTTTGGATAATTATTCATTGCTCTATTTGAGTAGCTCAGAAGCCTTTAGTTTTCATCTAATTGGTAATGACCTTCAGCCAATTCTTTCTTGCTCACATTTCCTAATCACATTTCACAGCAGTACCATCAAACAGTCCTGGAAGAACCACATGCCAGATGCCAAAGAAATCCATGCAGTTTCCAAATCCTTAAAGGGAACTGGCATGGACAGGAAAAGAAAAACTGTCCAACCTCTTCAGGTTCATAAAATGTAATATCTGCCAGTGTATCTCATTAGACGGTCCAAGAGAGTTGTTCAAATTCTTTTCAGAAAAGAACACAGACTTATTCGGAGAAAACCCAAGTTTGGCATGACTTTGCATTGTTTAGTATCATATCTGCATAGTCAGAATTCTGTTTTAAACATTTTATCTTCAAATGAGCCTGGTGTTATTTTGCAATGATCACTTCATGTAGAAATGTAACATCGTCAAGGTGTATGCCAATCATTATGGAACTGTTGGAAAAGTCACTTAAAGAGATTGTGGTTCCTCAGGAAGAAATGCACCATCTTGGGAGAATCAGTGCAGTTCCAGGGATTTACTATTATGAAGCCAGTAGTCATGGCCACCATCCCAGCCACCTGGCTCTTGCAGGTTCACATTTGATCCCGACAGACGGTAATGAAATTGCAGAGCCAAAAATTGGTGGTCCATTTCCCTTTAATTCTAGCTCACACCTGGCAATTGAGTAAATACACACAGCGGAAAAATACTTCCCTTTCCATTCAGGGCTCCCAAAATCACTGACTCATTCAAGTTTTCCTAGAATCAAAGGTTTCCACCTCACCAGTCTTATTCACCTCTGTTCCCCATCTCCTTCTCCTGAGCAAACTGGCTTCTTCTTCATTCCACCATTTTGGCTGCCTCCTCCACGTGGCCTCCCTGCCCTGCTACAGCATGGGCTCCTCCTCTCTACAAGAATGTGGCCACTCTCTCACTAACATGGCCTCCTAGCTCCACCTTTTAAAACATTTTGGCGCAAAAGCCTCTCCCCCAACAAACATTAGCATAATCAAGCCCCTTCCCAAGCAAGAAGGGCAATTAGCTTCCCCATGTGGGCAGTGGCCATCTCTAATGAAGTGAGCATAAAAACTTATCTGCCCAACAACTATCATGATGCCAAGTCACCAGACCAAATGTGAAAACAACATAATCAGGAATCAAAATGTCTTGTCTGTACATTGGATGCTTGGTTTAATGGAGCTGGAACAACCTAACTACTTCAGTGTTTCATATTTCATGGGTTGTTATGGCATTGTGTAGACACTAACTATATGACCCAAAGATCAATTTTATTCAATAAGAAGTGTTTGTAGTATTGTACATGACTTGGATTTATATAAAACTCGCCATCATGACATTTTACAAGAGGAGATGTTTTAAAATGTGCCATCTGACTTGCAAGTAAAAAAGAGCATATCTAAAATGATGCTCCTCACTGAAAATACTGCAGCAAACTTGTTTCTGGGAAACAAAAGAATGAATACTAAAAACCAGTTTGAAAGCCTAGTCAGGAAAGGGAGGAGAAACTTGGTAGAGTTCTACTCTTCATATTAGCCCTGCCCCTTCCTGTCTCTTCTCAGTACTGTCTCCCTCAGGGTATAGGTGTTGAAGAAAGTTTAAATAAGAATGAGAATGCACTTATCCACAATGAGGCATTTTCTTGGAGCATTTGAATCCATTCTAAATGTTGGCCTAAGACTGGCCCAAAGAAAGTGAGAGAAAGCAAGAGAAAATCCTCATCCTGAAGAAACAAAATAAACATAGTGTTGTCAAAATGGACATAGACCTAAAAAACTTTATCTGCAATGAAAATACAATTGCAAAAGTGTCTAAGATGTGAGTGAACGTTGTATCTTACCACCTTGTGCTTTACAATTTCAGCACAGGTTCTATTTGTGTTCGGCTTTCAAAGAGCTGCATATTTATGGATTTCTTCAACTCTGAGACAAGAAGGATTAAGGATAGTTATGAAGAGATAAGCTTTTCTGAGAGGAAAGAACATTTTTTTAAAAGTTTATCTTCTGGGTGCTCATGAATATTTTTTTCATGAAGTCTTTGTGGTTTCAGGGTAGACCAAACAGTGCTGACAACTTTCAAATGATTCTAGTAACCATGGGCCTCCCTTAACCTCGTAGCTGAACTATATATAATTAACAGTTTAAAAATCGGCCTGGGTATGAAATTGTGGTCTAATAATATTGCCTCTACATGTTTTGATCAGCTGCCAGCTGAAAAACCTTTAGGGTAAAATTTTATAAGCTTATCTCTTGGTTCATTAGGGTTACTGGGGGCAGAAAGAAAAGACAGACTTTGGGTTGCTGCTAATTAAAATGATTGCCAAGCCACCTCTCCAAGGGGCACTCTTTCAGTTATAAAGTGCATGTGTGAATGAAGCACCCCAGGCCATCAGCAAATTGACAAAAACAAGTCAGAACCAGTGAGGCTTTCTGTTTGAATGGAGGTAGTAGACAATAGTCTCAGCTGGAAAGAATGGTGAGGGAATCTATTTACAAGGGGCCTGTAGATTTTCTTGTCAAGCAGGTGTTTTGAGGAATATTGCAGAAATATGGTTTCTTTCCTTTGAGAATGATTATTGCCACTTGGATCTCACATTTATGATCCATAACTCTGACCCACCATTTGACATTTTCAGTTAGAGGATTTCATGTTGACCTTTTAGGGAATAATGGTGCCTTCACAGATGCTGTCAGTGCCTCACTCGTGCACCAGGGGCATCTCGGTACACACATGTGTCTCTGTCAGTGGGCAGTGTCCAGCCACAGAATCTTGCTCAAGTTGTGTATTGGGCAGGCCCACTCTGGGAACTTTTGCCCCTGGAAGCAGCCATCCATCCATAAATGACAACCAGTGTTAGAGCAATGCCATGAGCCTCTTTGGATTTGTTGGAACACCTCTAAGGTGTCTTCTCCACTGTCTCTCAGAAGTTCCTAATGGGGCTGTGCTCCAGTTGTCCTCAGTGGAAACCTGCTCATTATTCAGCCTGTGCTAGCTTTCTTTCCTTGTCTACCTCATTTCCTCACTTCCTTCTCAATCACTGGGACCACCTTCCAAATGAACTATCTGCACTTAAATTCTTGTCTCAGGTTTTGGTTTTGGAAGGACTCAATCTAAGAAAAGTGCTATTGCTAAGATGGAGGTACAGAGATTGTACAGTTTGTACAGATACAAGTCAGTCACCTTATTTATGTTCTTGCCTTCCTTAATCATAACCCAACAAAGGGGCCCCAATAAAATATGAGAATTTTGGCAATAGCTAAATAATGCACAGAATTAGCACATCTCTGATGCCTAAATACTGTACTCATGAATGTTCACGAGAATTGCTAAACTGACCTAAATTTTAAAATAACTCACTAGCAAGTATTTCATCGCACTTGTGATATTTTGATAGTCACAGGGATTTCTGGGAAGTTATGTTAGATACCTATTAATTGGAAATCTAATTGGCTCATTGGATATTAAACGTAGCTCAAGTCAATGTTTCCATGACATCTTTCAGTTAAAAATAAAAATAAAAAACTTGAGTTTAAAACCAGAATATTTAGTATCCCAACCCCATATATATATATATATATATATATATATATATATATATATATATATATACACACACATATATATATATATACATATACATACATATATATGGAATCACCTTCTTTTAAAAGTTTTAACTAGATGTTTATCATGACATTTTCAACATTGGGCTCTTGTTATATCATTAAGCAATGTTTACAAGGCTTTTTCTTCAAATCTCTGAGTCTTTTAAACACATATGTTCTGTTGACAAGAATGTAAAGTGGTAAACAGAAACTTGTAAGGGTGCAAAGTCAAACTACCTCTCTCCTTCCAATTTCTTTCTCATTATCTGAATGCCACAAGGAAATGTACCCTTTCGGTTCATACCATTCAATTGTTCAAGTGCCTTTAATGTGCCCACACACACATACCAGGTAAAGGGAAAAGGCTGAATGCAATCAATTCCCAATCTATTCACAAAATACCTAATCAGTAATCCAATTATTAAATAATTGTAGCTGGTCAGCAAAAAGTGATGAAAACTGATGCCATAGACTCAAACAACCAGCATTTGAATGAGCTGTGTTCCAGACCACACTTGTAGATTTTATACTCAAGTTAGCCAAACATGTTACAAATGCATTATTTTGGTCACTCTTAAGAAAAACCTTCCACTCATGAAGCAATTCAGTAGATTCCCCTCAGTGCTTTATGGTTTACAGTTACAGTTTTGTTCTATAGCTTACTTGACATTCTCTAAAGCCCTTTGACTCTCATTCTATTACACCTGGAGTGTTGACCCCAAGACAGAGGGTGACTATAGTAACCAGAGGGAAAAATGAGTATGTCCTTAGCTTTTTATATGTGACTTGGAATGCTAGATTTAAAAAAGATAGACTAAGAAAAGAAAAACCAGGAAGAAAATATCAGGTTTTTCCTTCTTTCCTTCCTTCCTTCCTTCCTTCCTTCCTTCCTTCCTTCCTTCCTTCCTTCCTTCCTTCCTTCCTTCCTTCCTTCCTTCCTTCCTTCCTTCCTTCCTCCCTCCCTCCCTCCCTTCCCTCCTTCATTTCTCTCTCTCTCTCCCTTCCTCCCTCCCTCCCTCCCTCCCTCAGAGAGAGAGAGAGAGAGAGAGAGAGAGAGAGAGACAGAAACAGAGAGACAGAGAGACAGAGAGAGAGAGAGAGAGGCAAACAGGAAGGGAGAGAGATGAGAAGCATCAAGTCTTCATTGTGGCACCTTAGTTATTCATAGATTCCTTTCTCATATGTGCCTTGACCAGGAGCTACAGCAGGGTGAGTGACCCTTTGCTCAAGCCAGTGACCTTGGGCTTCAAGTTTGTATTGATAGTAGGGAAATCATTAGCTTTGAACTCAGAATAGGGGTTCAAATCTTGGCTTCTCCATTTGCTAGTTGTGTGACTCCAGAAAAATTATTATCCTTCTTTAGCCATATTTTCTTTAGCTATAAAACTGGAATAATGCCATCTTTTTACAAGGATTTTGTACAGGTTAAACAAGATTATGTAAACTAATAGCTCTCAGATGAGGGTAATTTTGCTCCTCTAGGGAAATTTGGCAACATTTGGAGACATTTTGGTTGTTACAACTTGGGAGTGCTATTAGCATATAGTGGGTAGAGGCCAACATCCTACAATACATAGGACAGACCCCATAAAAAAATTTCTGGACCCATAATGTCAAGAGTGTGGATGTTAAGAAGCCCTGGTAAAGTATACATAGTCCACAGTCTACCACCTGATAGGGAACCCAAAGTTAGAAATTTGGCTTCAGCAATAGCAGCTTTCAATTGTAATCAGTAGGCATTAGGAAATATAATTTGTTTGCTATTCTCTCAATGGCTTCTTGGAATTCCCCTTTGAAATTTGGTGAGAAGTTTATCTTTGCAGGAGGGCCTGGGAAGCCTTCTTAGAAGAAAGCATCTAGGACAGTGGTCGGCAACCTCATTAGTCAATAGAGCCAAATACCAATAGTACAACGATTGAAATTTATTTTGAGGACCAAATTGTTTAAACTTAAACTATATAGGTCAGTACATTCCTTATCGAGGTAGTACCCGCACATGGTATTTTGTGGAAGAGCCACACTCAAGGGGCCAAAGAACTACATGTGGCTCGTGAGCCACAGTTTGCCGACCAGGGATCTAGGAGAAGCCTGTAGATTAGAAAAGAAGACAGCCAGTCTTGAAAGGAGTGAAATCACAATAGATTCTTGTAAGGGCTTAGTCACAGAATTTCCTGTGAAGAGTTAGGACCGTATAGATAACTAGGAACTTAGTTCACAAATCTTAAATCTTTAGTTTGTCCACCAAGGAGAGCACAGAGTCTCTTTTGCAGATGGCTCCCAGACGCACCTGCCCCAACTGTCCCAGAGATAACCCCAAGGATGGAAGGAGTATCAGTGATGGACCTGTACCAGCATCAAAAGAGTTTGCTCTGGAGACATTCCTGCAAACCAGATTCCCACCTCCTGTGTGCAGCTATGTGACTAACTATATGCTTCTTAATAAATAATTAACCTTCCCCAGAAGTATATAACCTGGCCAGTCAGCCAAGACATTAAAGCAGTATTTGGATGCACTGTAGGCTCCCTGCCTGCTCAGGTTGCTGGCAATTTGATTAAAAGACACTCTTATACCACTCAGACCTCATATCAGTGATTGATTGGCTGGGCAGTGATGGGCAACTGGAAGCCCAGCTTGTTCCAGTAATAAACCTGATATAGAGAACTAAATTTTATGGGAAGAAACAAAGGAAGAAAATTGCAGGATTGAGAAACATGCTGAAAGTGATCCTGGGTATAACCATTGGAGGCCTTTGTGGGACAAACTAAAATGCTCATTCTAAACTTTTTTATTTTAAGCACTAAAAATAAAAGGTAAAAGTTTATGCAATTAAAAAGTGATGAGACCATTAAAATTTTTCTATTGCTAGGTTGATGAGAAGCCCTTGGAAAATTTTAACCTATACAAACAAATAAGACTGGCTTAAACTCATTCCAGGGTATTAAAGCTATTAAGATTATCAGACTGTGAAATATGCTACCGAGGAAGTACCAGATCCACCACCTCTGAGACACTTAAAACTCAGCTAACAAAACATTACAAAGTATATTTCTGGGAAAAAGGAACTAACACAGGAGAGGATCAAGCTACTAATTCAAGAGGTCTTTCTTTTTTCCTTCTGATTATTAGTGTTTCAGCAGTTACTTTCAAAATGGTAGGAGGCAAAATGTCAAATTAAAGACAAGCTTCATGGGCTCAAACCATATCAGTTACTTGATTGGTTTGGCAAAGATCATGGACATTGACAAAAGTTTATCTATTAAAAAGAATAAGGTGTTAAAGAGGAAGAAATATCACAATCTATCAAATTAGCTTGAACATCTACCAAGTAGACCAGTGGTCCCCAACCCCTGGGCTGTGGACCGGTACCAGTCTGCAGAAAAAGAATAAATAACTTACAATATTTCCGTTTTATTTATATTTAAGTCTGAACAATGTTTTATTTTTTAAAAAAATGACCAGATTCCCTCTGTTATATCCATCTTAGACTCACTCTTGACGCTTGTCTCAGTCACGTGATACATTTATCTGTCCCACCCTAAAGGCCAGTCCATGGCCCAAAAAAGGTTGGGGACCACTGAAGTAGACAGCAGATTTGACTTCCAGAGAAAAAATTCTTCAGATATTAATAAAACAAAATGGAAATGGTTACCTAGAATATAATGATAAAATTCATTGTAATCATTTTTATTTTTTTTAATTTATTTATTCATTTTAGAGATGAGAGAGAGAGAGAGAAAGAGAGAGAGAGAAAGAGAGAGAAGGAGAAGGGCGGGGAAGGAGCAGGAAGCATCAACTCCCATATGTGCCTTGACTAGGTAAGCCCAGGGTTTTTTGAACCAGCAACCTCAGCATTCCAGGTCCACGCTCCACCCACTGTGCCACCACAGGTCAGGCTGTAATCATTTTTAAATCGAATGCCTATCCCATCCTAGTTGCAGGGTTGTTAATTTTTTAACCTCGGAAACAGAGTAAGAATTCACAAATCTTTGAAAATATTGAAGCATATGTGTAAAAAGCAGTCGGTAAACTGTCAAGTAATATAGTGCATACAGATTATTATGTCTGTATTCAGTAAACTCTGCTGCATTCTCTTCAATAAGAAAGTCATTGGCCAAGCATCATCTCAACTGATTAAAACAAAACAAAATGTACACAAAATCACAGGGAAGGCAGAATATAGAAAATGTAGCTGAGTCAAGGTAAGTGACTTGCCGAAGGGTCACTTGACATGTTTACAAGAGCTGGATTGACACAAAATTAGATTTTGCCTCTCTGACAACTGGATTAGTGCCCTCTCTATTGCTTTGACACCCCTGCCCATACACACACTTTCAAATGAGTACTTATGAAAGAGCAATGCTTAATGTTTGGATTATATAGGCATCTAAATGTTTGTTTCTATAGATCTTGGGATCCTAGTTCACAGTTGTCCCTACATGTATCAGTTGGGCACTTAATGAATATGCTGAATTAATGAATAAAGTTTGAGCTTTTACTAAAGAGATTCAATAGATACCCCATTGAATTTTAGATGAAATTGATATATTTTCTTAAGAATCTTTATTAGTCAAGACAATCTCTGTTGCAGGTTATGTTTCTGAATTAGCAACTATGAATTGTCAACCCTTAATTATCTAAATTAAGAGTTATAATACAAAAGAGTGCTTTGAAGTAGAAAAAATTTATAATAATTTGTTCTATTTTTATCACTATATGCTGAAAGCCAGAATATGTTAGTTGATGAAAATATTTCTGAATACACAATGGAAATGAGGAGGAACGCCCTAGTAATTTTGCACTTTTGGGAAAATTGTCTTGTAAAGAGGCATTATTAGGTTTACTCAATGTAGTCTAACAAGGGCAGAAGTAGAGCCAAATGCTAAAACCTACAGGAAGTTTGTATGAGTGAAGGCTGTGTCCCAATGTGGGAATGGCTTCCTTAAAAAGAAACCATCATTTCATTTTTGCAGTGTTCAAATGGAAGATGGACACTCACTCACTGGGAAAGCTGTGCAAAGATCCAGACATTGACTAGAAATAGGGCTTAAACTAAAAAAATTCCATCTCTGAGATTTTATTATCCTGATGGAAAAATGGATATAAATTCTTAAAATTGCTACCCAGCTCTTGACCTCAAAACCTAGTTCAGCCAACAAAAGTTGAAATTGCATAGACTGTTATCAATGGGGTTATACTTTATCAAAACAATGCAGTTAAGATGCACTCATGTTTAGCCAGAATTTTGCTATTTGGGCACAGTCTTTCTAATTGAGAGTAAGATAGGTGGGGTACTGAAATTTAAACAGCATCAGTAATGGCATCTAATTATTTTGTTGTAAAAACGGAGGCATTCTTTCTCTTTCAATGACTGCGTTCTCCTGCTGTTTGCAATTGAAACAGCTTCTTTCAGAAACTGTGTGAAATATTTCCTAGGTACTCATTTGGCTAGCCCCAAATGAACCATTTATGCAAAATATGCTAAATAACATTGCTATAACTCAATGGCACTGCCCAGTCTCAGGGAAAGTGAGTGTAGAATACATTGTGATTTAACTCTCTCTGCAGGATCACGGGTGTAATCTCACTGTTGGAGAGACTGATGATTTTCCAAAAAGGTTTGCACATCACTGAATGACCAAAGGAGGGACAAATTCGATCAGCCAAATTAAAACGTGGGAGATGCTAGGGAAGGTTTGTTTTTTTGTTTGTTTTTTTGTTTTTGTTTTTTTCCAAAAGGGCAATTTTTCAAATAGCATGCATATTTGTTAAAATGCCCTGTCATGGGTTTCATTCCAAATATTCTGATTCAGTAACTCTGGGATAAAGCACAAAAATCTATATTTTCAACCAACAATGTGAAGGGAATCCAAAGCAAATAACAAATATCTTGGGAAACACTGATAACTTGCATCTTACACTTTAGTTTCCTCCAGATTATGAGTTATAACATACATGTTTACCATGGGTGGGTGTTTTTATTTAGAATTATGCTCCTTAGGACATTTAAACATAAATCTAAACCCTTCCTTTGGAGTCGATTATAGACAGTCCCAAGTTATGAACGAGATAGGTTCTGTAGGTTTGTTCTTAAGTTGAATCTGTATGCCAGTTGGAACAGGTACATTTACCTACTAAATGTAACTTAGATGATTGTCTTAACATAGTATTTATGTATACTTTTTTGTACATATAAATATTTAAACATTTCCAAACCTACAGAATCTATCTCATTTGTAACCTGGGGACTGCCTGTATTATTTTTATATCCACTTTTTAGAGGAGAAAACTGAGACACAGAGAATTAATCTCTATGTTCCATAGGATCCGAAAGGAAAACAGATTTACCTCTGGTTAACAAGTAAACTTGGCTTGTGTACTGCTAAGACTCTAGTATAGCTCTATCTGATAGAATTTTCTGTGACAGTGGAAATAGTCTTAGCTATCCAATATGGCAGCCAATAGTCACGTGTAGTTATCAAACATGTGAAATGTGGCAGTGGTAATAGAACAACATTTCTCATTTTTGTTAATTTAAATTTATAGAGGCACATGTAGCTAGTGGCTACTGTTTGGGGCATCACAGCTCTAGACAGGATTCCTGGGAGGTGCAGTTTCTGAAAGTCAACTCTTGGAACTTTTTCTGAGACAATAGAAAAAAATGGTAAAGATATTAGGAAGATACTGGAGGTGAATGTAGTACATCGGGAAAAGTTTCCTTTTTTGCCCACCAGACAATGGTCATTTGTCCAGTTGGGCTAAGCTACTGTGCATTCTCAACCACCTTATGTAATGAAACAGATGCCTATAGCTTCTCTCTGACTAAACTTAGTCTGTTTTCATGTGTTCTCTTTTTTTCTTCCAGATGTTGACATTTTTGCAGATTACCTTTAATATACAATTACTGAAAGCAGACATCCTCACAGGTGTGAAATTAAAATACATTTCATTACAGATGTGGTGACATATTTTTGAGCAGTAGATCTTGGAAGTTCCATTTCCCAAGTAAGATTGCTTTTGATCACTAATTTTTTGAATGAGATATTCATTGGTAAGAAAATGTCTTAGTAAGCAGTTTTAAGAGAGAGGAGGGAAAACGGATGCTGAACCAAGATCTAAGGATATCATAAAAATGAAAAATAAAAATAAAAAAGAGATGGAAATAGGTAGTGTGAGTTTTTAACCTATACAAATGTTACTGAATTTTTATCACATTTTTTTCTTGAAAATTTTAGTCTTGATTCTCTCCTTTTCCATTCCACATAAAGTCACACTATATAGTAGTTTCTTCTAGCCCAACTGTTAGCAACCCTGGCTGAATATTAGAATTCCCTGGGAGTTATTTTTCTTCTTTTTTTAAAATTATATTTAGAAAATTACATTTAGCAGGGTGACATTGATCAATATTTGGTAAAATATTAACCAAACTAACAGTTGGTTTTTGAAAAGATAAAAAAATTGACAAACTTTTTTTTCTAGGCTAACCAAGGAATATAGAGAACCCCAAACAAAATTAAAACTGAAGGCGACATTACAAGTGATTCCACAGAAATACAAAGGTTCATAAGAGGCTACTCCAAACAACCATATAACTGAACAATCTAGAAAAATGAAAAAAATTCTTTAGAAACAAACAAACTGAAATACTGAATCAGGAAGAAACAGAAAGCCTGAATAGACCAATTACTAATAAGAGGATTAAATCAGTAATCAAATATTTCCCAATAAAGAAAAATCTAGGATCACAGGGCTTCACTGGTGAATTTCAACCAAACAATGTAAAGGAGAATTAAGGCCAATCTTTCTCAAACTCTTCCAAAAAAAAAAAAAAAAATCAAAGAGGGGAAAACAATCCCAAATTCATCATCCTGATGTCAAAGCCAGAAAAGGATACCACCAAAAAAGATAACTACAGACCAATATGCCTAATGAAAATGGATGCAAAGATTCTCAGTAAAATACTGGCAAACCAAATTCAGCAGCTCATTAAAATGAGCATTCACGATGATCAAGTGGGATATATCCCTGGGATGAAAGGATGTTTAACATGCCTAAATGTGGAATATCACATTAATAAAATGAAAGAAAACGCATATGCTCATATCAATAGATGCAGAAAAAGAGCATTTGACAAAATTTAGCCTTCATTCATAACCATTTTTAACAAAATAGGTATAGAAGGAATATATTTCTACATAATAAAAGTCATATATGACAAACCCACAACTAATATACTCAATGGTGAAACTTTGAACCTTTTCCTCTAAGATCAATAAAAAGACAAGGTGCCACCTCTCACCACTGCTGTTCAACATAGTACTAGATGTCCTTGCTCGAGCAATCATGCAAGAAAAAAATAAAAGACATCAGAATTGGAAAGAAAGAAGTAAACAGTCTATATGTAGATGACATGATTTTATATATAGGAAGTCCTAAATACTCCACCAAAAAACTGTTAGGTTTAATCAATGAATTCAGTAAAGATGTAGGATACAAAATGAAAATGCAAAAATTAGCAGCATTTCTATACACTAATAACAAATTATATGAAAAAGAAAAAGAAAATGATCCCATTTACAATAGCATCAAAAACAAAATACTTAGGAGTAAAGTTAGCTGAGGAGGTGAAGAATCACTACTTTGAAAATGGTAAGATATTAATAAAAGAAATAAAAGAAGACACAGATAAATGGAAAGGTATTCTCTGTTAATGTATTGGAAGAATATTGGTAAGATGTCCATACTACCAAAGCCCACATACAGATTCAGTGCAACTCTTTTTTTTTTTTTTTTTTTGTATTTTTCTGAAGCTGGAAACGGGGAGAGACAGTCAGACAGACTCCTGCATGTGCCCGACTGGGATCCACCCGGCTCGCCCACCAGGGGCGACGCTCTGCCCACCAGGGGGCGATGCTCTGCCCCTCCGGGGCGTCGCTCTGCCATGACCAGAGCCACTCTAGCGCCTGGGGCAGAGGCCAAGGAGCCATCCCCAGCACCCGGGCCATCTTTGCTCCAATGGAGCCTTGGCTGCGGGAGGGGAAGAGAGAGACAGAGAGGAAGGAGGGCGGGGGGTGGGGGTGGAGAAGCAAATGGGCACTTCTCCTATGTGCCCTGGCCGGGAATCGAACCCAGGTCCCCCGCACACCAGGCCCACGCTCTACCGCTGAGCCAACCGGCCAGGGCCCAGTGCAACTCTTATCAAGACTACAATGGTAGTTTTTACAAATGTGGAAATAAATAATCCTAAAATTTACATGGAATAAAAAAAACCCCTGAATAGTCAAAGCAATCTTGAGATAGAAGAACAAAGTGGGAGGTGTCACATTTCCTGATTTCAAGCTATAGTATAAAGCCATAGTAATCAGAACATTATGGTATTGGCCTAAAAGTATATAAAGAAATCAATGGAACAGAATGGAGAGCCTAAAAATAAATCCTAACATATATGGTCAACCAATATTCAACAAGGGAGCCAAGAATATTAAATGGAAAAATAGTCTCTTTAAAAAATGGTATTGGGAAAATAGGATATCCACATGTGAAAGAATGAAACTAGACCCCTATCTCACATCACTCAAAAATTAACTCAAAATGGAATGAAACTTAAATGTAAGACTTCAAACTATGACACTCTATGAAGAAAGTATAGCAAATAAGCTCCTTGACACGAGTCTTGGCACTGATATTTTGGATATAACACCTAAAGTGCAAGCAACAAAATAAATAGACACAGGACATCACCCAGTTGAGTTCAGCAAGCTACTCAGCCCAACTGTAGTTGTGTAATTTATGAATGAGCCCAGCTAGAGAAAGTAGGGCTTCAGATCAAAAGTTATTCAAGTACTAATTGTTTTTATACCACTGAGATTTTGTAATTATTTTGTATGCCCAATAGCTCACATTATAAGATAAAACGAAGCCAATACCATTTTACTCTTGAATATATGGACACATAAAAGTCTACAAGCGGAACTCTACATTTGCTGAAGACCAATACCTCTACTACATGACTGGTGGGAGGGGACAAACACCCTGTTACTTATTTGTCCCAGTCACATAATTCCTAGTAGCATTCAGCCACAGGGATATTTCTTTCCTTCATGGTGACAGGTCCAATATAGAGTATCTATTAGAAAGAACGTTAAGCCAGAGAGAGAAGTCAGAGAACTTTACAGTCATAATGTTGATCTGAGGCTCCAGGAATGGGATTCTGAAAAGTCCTATGACTTGGAGGTATAGAAATGACCAATGGGCTTTCTCTTCTTTGTAAAGCTGTCACATATTGCTGAGTCTTGGCTTCCACTGAGCACCATTCCACAAAGTCATTCATAACCTTCAGGGACTAGAGATCTAAAACAGTGATGTTTGTCAATGTTGGATAGGTAGAAAAAAAAGGTGACATGGGAAAGAGCAATAAAAGATATAGTTTTTTTTTATATATAATACACACATTTACCCTATCATGGTGATGTGAATATTTTGTAAAATGAAATTCCATATACTCTGGTTTTTCTAATGTGAGTTTTTAGTTGAGAAAGATTTTGCTAAGGGCAGTTTTAAACTTGTTTAAGGCCCTTCTTCAATACTTGTTCCCATTTTCCAAAGGAAAAGGAACTCCATGATAATCAACAATTATAGGAAAACAAAATAAATGATTTGGACTAAAATTGTTGTTAGCAACATATTAATCACTTATTAACTTTCCAGAAAAAAATTAGTTTTTAAACATGATTTTTAGAGCCCCTGTACATTTTGAAGTTTAGTAGGAATGCAGCTGTTCAAAAAATGAAGGCATGATTAATTCTTATTTGAATGTCAATGTATACACTTCTTAACATCCACTTATTGGAAAATTATACATCGAAAATATTGTTGATGCAAATATGTATCCTTCCTCACTGTAAGGTGAACAAACAACAATTCCCAAGCTAAATTAATAATGATGAAGCTAAATTGACAGTATGTATAATTAAAATGCAAGGAGTAGAGTAATTGTAAACCACAATCAAATGAAGACAACACTGATGATAAACTCACTGATTACAAATTGCCCTTTCTGGAATTTGGTGGCATTCCAACTGCATATACACTTAGCATCATCGTTAGTAGTAGATTTATTAGTAGAGTATGAGTGAAAATCTTTAATAAACTCTAATAATATGCTAGAATGAATAGAGTTGGGTGTGGGTTATTTTGTTGTAAGAAAACAAGGACGCTTTTAAAAGTTCTTGGTTAGTATTTTAGGAAGCCACCTGCAGGGGATACCAGTGGCCAAATTGTGACATTGGTTCTTGAAAAGAAAATAATTACAGTCTGTAGTGCTTCTGTGTATGAGATCTATAATCAACATAGAAATTAATATTCATAAGTATGATCATAAAATTTTCTGCTGCATTGAAGTGACCATCTACTTGGAAAATAGTCATACGTTAGATGATAGCTTGTGCACTAGCACAAATATTAAAATGGCTTGCAATAAGGCATTTGATTCATGTCTGCAAGAATAGATGCTATTGGGCTACAGCCTGGAGACCAAATATGCAAAATTCAGCAGAAAAGACATCAGTTTAGTTGCACTGAATGGGGTCTTACCAAGTTCTCCCAACCACTCACTCAATAACCAAGTTTTATACTCTCTAGTCATAAATATTCATTCATGTCCCCTGTGAGATGCCTGCCACACTCTCTACAAGCTCCTTTTTCTTAGTTTCATGCATCACATTCCAGCCATAAAAATATGTATTTTTTCTTACTATTTTCTACTAGCACCAAATTTATTCTTTAGAAAACCCATCTTATAGATAAAAATTATAAAGATCACAAACATGAAAATTTCATTGCCTCCTCAGAGCAACCAATCTACAGAAAAACCGTACTTCCTTGAACTCACCCTCCAAATCACTAAAAAGAAGCCCATATCTTATAGCAAGTCCCTTCTGACACCCTCTAACTGAGATGCCTCATGGGTTCTCTATCCTGTCAGTGCATTATCATGATGTACTGTCTTCCTCATTGCAATGAGTCAGTAAGCCCAAATTTGTTCAACTATAGATATACTCCTGATGGTCTTTGGCTAGAAAGCGTTGGCAGCACAAATAAGATTTGACCTGCACCACCTCAAAACCTAATCAAGGGTTGCAGGTTTAAATCACAGGCTAATAAGTTAAGTATCTTTAATTGAGAGACAGAGATGAAAAAACCGATAAAGTAAACCTAAAAAAAGAAATCACTCAAATGGTTACAACTTACTATGTTGTATTCCTGGATTTGTAAATATAATTATTATCTTTAATTCTAAGGTAAAATGATTTTGCCATTTCAGGTTATAGGTCAATGTCAAAGAAAGATTAACTTTATAATGATGATATACCTTTTTCTACTTAGTATTCATTATCCAAATGACTCTACCAGGTATGTGCCCTTAATAATCAGGGCTCTAAAATAAAAGGTGCTTTAATGGAATAAAAAGTATGCATACATTTCATAGAGTGCATAAGGTACCCATGATTTCATATCTGTAGATGCATTTGTTTTACAATTAGAACCCGTGTTACCCAACATATCTTCAAACGTGCAGCATTGTATGGACATCACAGCTGGGGAAAACAATTTTAAATTATTTATTGTTTCACTGGTGAATACTACCAAAAATTTAAAGAATCAATACCAGTTCTTCTCAAACTCTTCCAAAATATTGAGGAGCAGGGAACACTTCCAAACTCAATATATGAGGCCAGCATTACCTCGATACCAAAGCCAGATAAGAATGCCATGAGAAAACTACAGTCCAATATCCCTGATGAATATGGATGCAAAGATTCTCAACAGAATTTTAGCAAACTGAATTCAGGAATATGTAAAAGGAGTATTCATCATGACCAAGTGGGATCTATCCCTAGGATACAGGTATAATTTAACATATGCAAATCAGTGATGTCAACATCATGGTGGAGTAAGATGACACCTTTTTATATCCTCATAAATCTACAACTGTTCAGATATCTATAACCCAACAAAGGTTCCTGTGCTCCAATGCTAGGATGCCTGAGAAATCCACACATTGGCACATTTAAAGGTGGGCATATTACATGTATGGGAAATAGGATGGGGGGAAGGATGGCTTCCCCAGATGGAGTTCCTCTGCCTCCAAGACTATGACTGGAGCCCCATTAAATGCCCTAGTAATGGAGGAGTTGGGTTGCAGCCTCTGCACCAGAGCTTGCAGAGGGTAAAGGGGTAGTAGTGGCATCAGTACCTGAGAATCCAGCTCCATTCTCTGACTATTGTGGAGCTTGGTAGCAGCAATAGATATGTTTCTATGGACACCCACTATACCAGCAGTCATAGGGAAGGCATTTGATCTTGGATCCCAATTGTGATCCTGGATCTCAATTGGTACAGTTGCAAAGGATCTTACAGATGACCAGATTTCCAGTTACATGCTAATTGTTCTGGGTTGAATCATTGCTCCCTCAAAGGAACAACAGATTGAAATTTTGGCTGTTTGACTTTATGCAGATACTGAGACAAAGAAAATATTTTCCTTAAGTGTGGGTGGAGCGCAGAGCATATTCCTAGCAGCTGCGGCTGATGCAATCCTGTGAGAATACTCCAGTTCCCAGAATCCTCCTGGGTATACCCAGGAAGGAAGCTTGCCCACTATAAGGAAGTGACTTAGCGCCAACCACGCAGCTCCCTGATCTTTTCAGCCATTGGCTTTGAGGAACACACTGTAACACCCTATAGGCTGAACCCATGTATATAAGCTAGCTTACTTCCTGAATAAAGTGGATCTGTGTCACTGAACCTGGTCCCCGGAGTCGGGTCTTTGCATCTCCGTCGTCCTCACCCCCGGCAGGACTTCTCCACACTTAAGAAGTATAAAATTACCATTGTACTAATTAAAAGAACCTTAAAGAAACTTTTAAGAAAAGAATACTTTTTAGAATCCATTAATGAAAACCAGATGGGGAAGGAGAGTAAAAAAAAGCTTGCTTCAGATAGGAGAAGGAAGGAGGGAAGGAAGGAAGGAGAGGAAGGTAGGTGGGGTGGGAGGGGGAGAGAGGAGGGAAAGGGGAATGGGAGAAGAGGGAGGGAGGGGGAGGGATGGAAGAAGGAGGGGAAAGGGAGGTAAAGAGAGAGGGAGGTATAGGGGGAGGGAGGGAGGAGGATAGGAAGGGGGGAGGGAGGGGAGAAGGAAGAGGGAGAGAACACAGGTGTGTGTGAGAATGCCTAATGGTCCCAGGGTCAAAGGAACACTTCTATTCATTTACACTAGCCTTGCATACCTGTCTCTATTGTATTGCAGCATGATAATTGATCTTCTGAATGACCCTAGGAGAAACTCCTAAAGATTTATGATTCAATTATTTTTACTATACTCAACTTACCAAGGTAAGAAAATAAAATATATTTCATTCCATTCCTTAAGACATTTCAACATAAGTATTCAAGTAAAGAGGGATTAGATTTAAATTTTAATTAGCAGGAAAATTAAATTAACTAAATCCTCCATTCTTGGGGTACTTTGGTTAATGGAGATTTTACTGCAGTAAATACTGCATTTCTACTGAGTAGGAAATTTCTCCTATACTTTAATTGAATAAATGTTATTTAGTTTATGCTTTTAATCTTTTTTTCCAGACATACCTAATAAATAACAGCCATGAAAAAACTGTCTTTGCTTCATCTTTTTATCAGGTGATTTTGCGTAAGAAATTCCATGTGTTCTGCTAGAATATTAATATATACACTTGTGCATGCATATCCATATATATCTTTATTTCTATATATATTCAGTAGTCTAAACCATGCCCCAAGTCAAAATCTAAAAGATTTAGTTGATTAGTATCTAGCTTCAGTATTTGCATATGTCACTTGAAGCAGTAATTTTCAAAATATTGCCTCTGAAGGGAAGAGTAAAAAAATAATGACAAAAGAACCAAGTATTTCTATTCTGAGTTGACAGTTAAAAAGTAGTCTTATTTTCACATTGACCTGCAGAGAGTCTTTTTTTCAAGTATTTTCTTTCCAAAGCTACAGATGGTCTTTGCCATTTAGCATCATCATCCCTGTTAGAAGAAGCCAATTAATATCATATCCCTATACTTCTAATCAAGGCTGCCCTATTAGTGCTCTGTTGAATGAACTGTTACTGATTAACTGAAAATTAGTCAGTGAAGCTAACGATTTTCTTTCCAGACCCAGTGGGCTCATAAAATGTTCATCTGAATTAAGGAAGTTAATTATGGTGTATGATTTGCCAGTAGACTGAAGTTACTGAGTCGTCTGAGAAGCCTGGGCCATGAGTGGTTGATTTGATGGAGGCTGGCAGGTCTCTCCTTTAAGGTTTGCTGTTTTCCTCATAGCTCATCTCTCTTCCAGGCATGTCCAGGAGATGGGGGCTGGCAGCTCTTTCATTCGGTTTACAAGAAAATCTCCCCAGTGTATCATGCAGGGAAGAGCAAAATAAGAGTCTTTCATCCCTGGTAATGTATTCTTTGGTAAGCAACAGAATTTCTGGGGGTTAACAAAGATCAGTATAATTTTAACATGCTTTCAAGTGGCTGAAACACATTGCAGTCAAGCTGGAGATGATGTATATGAGTCCATGCCACCCAGGTTATGCTGCAGGGGTGAGTATAACGAGTAGATGGGAAGAAAGTGCCCCTTTTGCAGTGTTGGCCTTGAACTCCCAAAAGAAGAAAAATAGGTTGGGACAAATTTTTGAGTAGAACCAGTAAGAAGACTCCTCAGATTAGTAAGACAAAACAGTGGCTATACAGTGAAATGTCAAACAGAGGAAAGGCAAACATACCAGGAGCTATTGGAATTCAGTGTCTTTTTCCTCCAATCTCAAACTGATTTTAGTTATGGTATTGTTTTCTAGACATGCCATTTTGTACTTCAGTTATTTTATCCACTGAATAAAATGTAAGATGGATTTGCCTTTTAGTGTAAGGTATGAGGACTGGCATACATAAAATATTTCTATTTCAGATTTAGTTATATTTCCAAATAAAGACTGCTTACAGTTTTCTCACACTGTTTGTGTGTATGGTTAAACAAGAGGGAAATATAATTCCTGTAGCCCTAAAATCAACAGTCTTTTGTTAAAGATATCTTGGTAGTCTATTACTCTTTACAAAACTTGTCTTTTCTACATACAGTTGATCCTAAGGCCCTACTGAAATTTTCTATAAGACCTTCTCTCTTTGGATGTTTTAGTTTAGCATCTTGTACTAAAGAGATTGTCTACATATAGATGTAAGGCCATAACACCATAGCCTTGTTTTTAAGCTGAGAAATTAATAATGAAATTTATCCACTCACACAGATCACTGGTGAGAGAAAAAAGCAACCAAGAAATGTTCATTTTTTTTTTCTTTTTAAAAGACAGCAAGGAACATGGAAATTCAGAATTGGTTGCAGGTGTGAATGAACCATAAATTAGGTGAACCAAAAAAAAAAGAATAATTTTAAGAGCCCCTTAAATGTAATGTCTTTAATGATATGCTGAGATAATCACTGAGATCATGTAATGAACAAGAGTCACTCAGGATTAAAACAGAAATAGCAGATAAATTTGTTGATGTATTTGCTTTAGGCTTTACCAAGGTAGATGTGAGGTATGAATTAATGGTTGAGTTAATCAGATTTCAATCAACCTAGCTTGGTTCAAGTGGCTTCACATCTTTTTGTCAGATGAAAAGCTTTACCCCCAAATTGGTGCAGTATTGTGTGGCCAAATCTTCGTACCAGTAAGTTGACCAACAGAAACACTTGGGCATCACTACTGTCTAGTTTACCCTCTTCTTCTCAGTACTCCAAGTTATAAACTTACACCCCATCCCTGTTCTTAGTCAACTACTCCCAGCATAGGCATTAAACGATGAAGTATCCTTCATACCTCCAAACCTTCATGCATCTTTCAGGAACTGACCTTTCTACAGCTAAACAAATTAGTTTTGGCTAATAAGATTTAAAATGAGAGTTGAGGAAGAGAGAAAGGATGCTTAATTTCATAGTGCTGCCTCACTCTGGATCTCCTTCATGCCAAAACAGCTGTCTGGGTAGCAACTTTAAGGTGGCTTCATTCCTCTCTTTTTATTTCACAAGAATGACTATAAACTGACTTTAGGAACCACCTTTAAAAACATGTGATCCCTAAAAGACCTTATTTTGATTGGAGAGTTTTCATTTGCATTATGTGTTTTAGTCCTGGTCATTGTTCCTGGAGAAAGATGTAAAAAAAGAAAAGTTCAAGAGAGTGGTAACTGATGTGATCAAGGGGCATACTGAATTCTAGTCAAAGTCTTCCAAAGAATTCTATCTATAGATTTCTCTACACTTAAGTGACTTTTATAGTATGTATAGATGAAAATTTCTTCCTAAAGAAGATTTTCACTTGTCTAATCTGCAACCTTGAGAAAGGCATCACAACACGTGTTATCTGCATTTTACGATGAAAAAATGGAGATCTGAGAGATAGTATGACTTGTTCAAATTCTGCTAACCATTGATAACTGGAAAAACCCAGCCTTAGAATCTAATCACATACTTGTTCTACTGTTCAAATTGACTGAACAAACGCACACCCATTCAATCTTGACATTATTTTTCCCAATTTCTGCCCTGTCTCTAAACATACTTTCCCTTTGACCTGCAAGTGATGGTCTACACTTCAAGATCCTTACTGTCTTGTTTCTGAACATTGCAAATGTTGTAGAAATATCTAGTATTCACATATTTACCTTATTTGATTTTGAGGTTGGGAGTCCTCTGAGAAAGACAATTTTTGGGTGCTTTGTTCAACAAAACTATATAAAAACAAATCAAATAATCCTTTTATTGATGCTTAAGATGTCAGAGAGGATTCAAGAGGCTGATTAGAGATCAGAAAGCTATAACTCCTAAGTAAATATATTTGTTCTGCCTGTTTTTGAAAATAAAGTTTTATTGGAACAGAGACTCAGTCATCTATGTATTGTCTATGTCTGCTTTGTACTACAAGGGTGGAGTTGGGTAGTTATAATAGAGGCTGTATGGCTTACAAATCCTAAAATATTTACTACCTTTTTTTTTTTTTTACAGAAAGTTTTTCATCTTCAGGCCTAGATAATGAATTAGATATAGAGTCCTTGAAAAATGACTAAAGAACATGAACATTAAGTGAACTGTCCTCTGTTTCTTTCCAGACATTTGATACCTCAGGAGCTGTTTGTTATTTCAGAAAGCAAAAATATTTTTTGGTACTTAAGGGAATAGGACATAGAGAGAGGGGATGGTGAGAGAATTTGACAAAATTACACAGAGCAACTCAGAGGGGTAATTATATTTAGGAGAGTTATCATCAACAAGCAATCAAGAGATTGAGAGGGAGAACTTCTTGGGGTGGAACATCTAGAAATGTTTGTGATAATGTGATTGGTGCCTATAATAATTCATAATGAATTTACTAACACCAATCAAAATTCAAATGTGTTTAAGCTTAAAAATAATTTAAATTACTAGAGTTTATTTTTCTTTGCTTTTAGTATGGAAAAAACTGGCAGGTTTTTTTCTTAAGTTACATGAGGAAATTCTGAATCTTGGGATATGGATTCAGATTAAGTGGAAGTTACTTTATGATCATATGTTAGCACATATTGTTCTACATCAGCTATTATAAAAACAAACTTTTTTGAGAGAGAGATAGACAGGAACAAACAGGAAGGGAGAGAGATGAAAAGCATTCACTCATAGTTGGGGCTCTTTAGTTGTTCACCGATTGCTTTTTCATATGTGCCTTTCCTGGGGGGGGGGCTACAGCAGAGGAAGTGACCCCTTGCTCAAGACATGAACACAATACAGTCAAATGTACAATGTTGACAAATAATGTGGCAGTCAGGGAGATGATGGACTGAAATGGAGAGGGACTGAGCGTAGGTAGAGATCTGAAGTGCTGGTGTAGAAATTGAGGCGGGCAAAGAAGTGTGAAGTCTAACACGGGGAGTGCATCTGTGAGAGTGGGGAACTGAATTTATTTATTTATTTTTTATGAAGCTGGAAACGGGGAGAGACAGTCAGACAGACTCCCGCATGCACCCGACCGGGATCCACCCGGCACGCCCACCAGGGACGATGCTCTGCCCCTCCGAGGCGTCGCTCTGCCGTGACCAGAGCCACTCTAGCGCCTGGGGCAGAGGCCAAGGAGCCATCCCCAGCGCCCGGGCCATCTTTGCTCCAATGGAGCCTTGGCTGCGGGAGGGGAAGAGAGAGACAGAGAGGAAAGGGGGGGTGGAGAAGCAAATGGGCGCTTCTCCTGTGTGCCCTGGCCGGGAATCGAACTCGGGTCCCCCGCACGCCAGGCTGACGCTCTACTGCTGAGCCAACCGGCCAGGGCTGGAACTGAATTTTTTAAAAGGTATTTGTGTGCCTAGCTGATAGGACTTAATTTTAATGAAGACAGGATAAAGGGAGGGCCAATTCAGGGGCTAAGTTGATAATAGGAAAATTAAGAAGGAGAACAGGATTACTGCCTCTCTTACTACCACATGCCCAGAATCTAGGTCTACCAAACAGAGTGTTCCTATGATTTGAGTCAGACAATGAGAGAAGAGAAGAAATAAACTAGAAGTAAAAAAACAAAACAAAACAAAACAAAGAATTTTGGTGCTAATGACAGATGATGACAAGACAGAGGACACATTTATAAAGTTAATATACTTAATCACCAATACAGTTGCCAAGTGCCAGCAAGAAAAACTGAGACAATGTTGTCTCCAAGGGCAGTGGTTTACCTCTAGGTAAATTTACCTATAGTAAGCTTCCTCATTTACAAAGTGTATCTTCTTGAGTTCCCCAGAACTAAGACCCTCAGACTAGGTTTGAGTGCATAGTTAAGAGGTGAATACCAGCAGAGAGTGAAGAAGTGAGAAAGAAAAGTATCCAATACAGAATATGTTAATGAGTGGTCAACACCATGGACAACTGAGAGCTCAATTTTACTGAGAATCTCTGAGAGACAGTGTAGAACATGCCTCAGCATTGTCTTATATGAGAGGCAAAAAAAAGTCTTTATCCACCAATTCCAGTTTGCCACTGGTTAAAAGGTTAATAGGAGTCCCCATAACATGTGGCTGTGAAAACCAGTGGCTATTGCAACGCAGGATCATCTAAATATATAAAGCAAATATTGATGGACATAAAGGGAGAGACCGACAATAATACAGTCATCCTAGGGAATTTTAACACCCCATTGCCATCAATGGATAGATCATCCAGACAGAAGATCAACAAGGAAAACAGTGGCCTTTAATGCCATGTAAGATTGGGTGGATGTAATTGATATATTTAGAACATTTCACACAAAAGTAGAAGACTATATATTATTTTCAAGTGCGTATGGAAAAATTTCTAGGATAGATCACAAAACAAGTCTCAATAAATTTAAGAAGGCTGAAATCATATCAGTCATCTCCTTAGATCAGAATAGAATTATACTAAGAATCAATTACAAGAAAAAAGAAAAATATACAACATATGGAGGCTAAATAACATGATATTAAACAGTGAATGAATTAACACATGAAGAAAGAAATCCAAAGGTACTTTAGACAAATGAAAACGAAAACAACAACCCAAAATCTACGGGATACAGTGAAAGCAGTTCTAAGACATATATTAAAAAATACATAAATTAATAGCAATGCAGGCTCACCTCAAGAAACAAGAAAAATATAAAATAATCTAAACTTACACCTAAAGAAACCAGAAAATAACAACACAGACCAAAGTGAGTAGAAGGAAGCAAATAATAAAGATCAAATTGGAAATAAAATAGAGTCTAAATAAATATAGAAAAAATCAACAAAATCAAGAACAGGGTCTTTGAAATGATAAAGTTGATAAAGCTTCATCCAGACTCATCAGGAAAAAAATAGAGAGGGCCCAAATCAATAAAATCAGAAATGAAGAAGTAACAGACAAGACATCAGAGATGGAAAGGATTACAAGAAAATATTGTGGACAATTATATGTCAACACATTGGACAACCTGGAAGAAATGGATAAATTCCTGGAAATATAGACCCTTCCATGGCTGAGTCAAAATAAATGAAAAATCTGAACAGACCAATAACTGCTAACAAATTTAAATCAGTCATCAAAAACATCCAAACAAATATACTGGACCAGATGGCCTTAAAGGTGACTTTTACCAAATATTCAAAGAAGAATTAACAGCTAGCCTTCTCAAACTGTTCCAAACTATTGAAAAGGAAGGAAGGCTCTCAAATTTATTTTATGAGTTCATCTTTACCCTGGCACCAAAAACAGAGAAAGGCAGTTAAAAATATATATATCCCTAATGAACACAGATGCAAAAACCCTGAAAAAAATATTAGCAAATTGAAATCAGTAACACATTAAAAAGACCATACACCAGGATCAAGTGGTATTTATTCCCAGGATACAAGTCTGGTTCAATATTCTCCAATCAATTAATATGATACAGCACATAAAGAAAACAAATGATGAAAATCATATGATTATATCAATAGATGCAGGAAAAAAATTTGATAAAAATCCAACATCCATTTATGATAAAAACTCAGCAATATGAGGAGAGAGAGAACATGCCTTAGCATAATAAAGACTATATCTATTAAATCCACAGCTAATATACTCAATGGGGAAAAGTTAAAACTTTTTTCTTTAAGGTCAGGAACAAGACAATCATGACTACTTTCACCACTTTTACTCAACATAGTATTTTCCAACCAGACAAGAAAAAGAAATAAAATGTATCCACGTTGAATGAAAGAAGTAAAACAGTCATTATTTGCAGATAACATACTACATACAGAGAATCCAGATAATTCCACCAAAAACTATAACACTGATACATGAATTCAGTAAAGTAGCAGGATACAAAATTTGTATTTAGAAATCTGTTGCATTTTTATACAACTATAATGAACTATCACAAATATTAAGTAAACAATCCCATTTACAACTGCATCAAATAGAATAAAATACCTAGGAATAAATTTAACCAAGGATGTAAAAGACCTTTACTCAAAAACTATAAGACATTGAAGAAAGAAACTAAGGAAGATACAAACAAATGGAAGGCTATTCTGTGCTCACAGATAGGGAAAATTAGCATTATTAAAATGTCCATACCACCCAAAGCAAATTTACAGATTCAATGCAATCCCTATCAAATTATTAATGGCAATTTTAACAAAACTAGAACAAATCACCCAAAAATTTTTATGGAGCCACAAAAGACCCTGAATAGCCAAAGCAATTATATGAAAGAATAAAGTTGGAGGCATTATGCACCTGATTCCAACTATACTACAAGGAAATAGTATCAAAACAGCATGATACTTTCATAAAAACAGACATCTAGATCAATGCAACAGAACACAGGGCCCAGAAATAAACCCACACCTATGTGGTTCATTAATCTATGACAAAGCATGCAAGAATATACAATGGCATAAAGACAGTCTCTTCATTCAAGACTGTTGGGAAAACTGGACAAATATGTATAGAAGAATGAAACTGGATAACTCTTACACCATATACAAAAATAATCTCAAAATGAATTAGAGTTAAATGGAAGACCTGAAACCATAAAAGTCCTTGAAGAAGATAGGCAGTAAACTCTGACATCACTCTTAGTATTATTTGATTTTTGAATATGTCTCCTTGGGCAAGGGAAACAAACAAAAAAATATAACCAAGTGTGACTACATCAAACTAAAAAGGTTTTGCACAGGGAAGAAAACTATCAACAAAACAAAAAGACGATTTTCTAATGGGAGAAAGATAGTTGCTACTTATGCATTCGATTAATGGTTAATAGTAAAAATATAAAAGGAATTCATACAACTTAACACCAAGAAAACAGACAATCTGATTTAAAAATGGGCAGAAAGCCTGAATAGATATTTCTCCAAAGAGGACATGCATTTGAAAAGATGCTTAACATCACTAATCATCAGGGAAATTCAAATTAAAAACACAATGAGATATCACATCACACCTATCAGAATGGGTATTATCAATAAATTAAGAAACAACAAGTGTTGGGGAGGATGCGGAGAAAAGGGAACCCTCATGCACTATATTGATGGGATTGTAAATTGGTGCAGCCACTCTGGAAAACAGTATTCCACAAAAATAAATAATAGAACTAGCTTATGACCCAGTGATTCTCCTTCTGGCTATTTGACCAAAGACATCCAAGACACTAATTTGATTATATGCATCCCTAGTTCATTGCAACCTTATTTACGATCTTCAAGATGTGGAAGCAACTTAGTTTCTAATGATAGACAAACAGATAAAGAAGTGGTATATATGTACAATGGACTATTATATAGCCATAAAAAGAAAGAAATCTTGCCATTTGTGACAATATGGTTGGACCTAGAGGGTATTAGGCTAAGTATAATAAGTCAGACAGAGAAAGATAAATGCCACATGAGTTCACTTAGATGTAGAATCTAAAAAGCAAACTAAAGAAACAAAACAGAAAGAAACTCAAACATACAGAGAACTAATCGTTGGTTCTCAGATGGGAAGGGGTTGCGAGGATGGGCGAAAAAGGCGAACAGGTTAAGAGGTACAGATAGCTAGTTATAAAAAGAAGCACAAGAATGGAAAGTGCAGCATATAGCATAGTCAAAATATTGTAATAGCTATGTATGGTGTTAGATGAGCACTAATTGGGATCAGCACCCCGTAAGTTATATGTCTAATAACTGTGTTTGTACACCTGAAATTTATATATGTTGTATGTCAACTGTAATTTAAATATTAAAAAATTAAAAATCTAAAAAAATGATGGTAAATATACTGCATTGGAAGTTGTGAGGATTAATAAATTAGCATACAAAACTTACTTAGAGTATCTAACATGTAATAAGAAATATACATGTGTCTGTTAATTCAGCATATAAACCTCTCTTCTGGGTGAAGAGCAAATTGTCAGAGCTAATGGAATCTGACACCCACAAATCACACAAGTATGTGGGATTACTGTTTTCTAATAATTTTTTCACATTCGGAAGAATTGTTAGAGGATTATTTGGCATTCCAGAGGTAAAACTAAAGCCAAAGGTGGAAGTTATAGTTCCGACATGAGGACAAAGATTTAATCATTAGAACTGGCACTCAGTGAAGTGAATTAGTTGCCTCTGACATCATGCAGTCACTAACTGGGGAGGTAGAACAGACAGAATGATTGCTCATTAGGGATGCAGGGGAGGTATTTGATTCCCCAGAGAAAAAGTAAAAATAAATGACCTTTTAGATTTTTTAAAATGTCTAAGTCAATGATTTCACAATTTGTCTCTAAACTCTTTTCCCAATCCTCTGGCACAGACACACATGCACTCTCATCATAACCCAACAAACTTTGTTTCCCACTATTTGTGTTTTCTGCCATCCTCTCCATATTGGGTGCTATTTCCTTAAAAGTGCAAGCAAATTAAAAGGATCAATCTTAGCAAAGGTGATAGTGCATATGGCATGTTAAAGCTTAATTTCTGTGTATCATATATTTAGGACTTGCTTTTTTTCATAGCCATGTTATGATGGATCCTGAAATATTTAAATGAATGCATATGAAGGCTGGAAAGACCAATCACACCCCCCACTCACCCGTACTCATTTAGAAAGAAATAACTAGCAAAAAAAAAAAATACCTCTAATCTCTTCAATTTTTAATTTATATTAGTTTACCTCTAAAATATTTACACTTCAACATTAAAATTAAACAAAGGAAATGAAAGGGTGTCTTTATACAATGTTTAATTAAAAATATATCTGTTAGCATTTCCTTTCCATGAAAATTTTCTGGGGAAAAGGAGGTATGGGCATTTGCTGCTAGTTCAACAGTTTTACCTGTTTTTGGTCAGAATCTTTAAACCAAAGCTTACTAGGAAGGACAGAATGAAAACTTGGAGCTGCTTTAATTGAGGAGGTGGAGGGGGAAGACCCTGCCTGAAAAACTACTAGGGTAATGGGAGTGATCTTTAAAATTGTGCCAATGAAGGGGACAGCAGCCTCTTGCCCTGAGTTCAGTACTATCTTCCTGGCCCAAAGGCAGCATGAGCTTGCTCTTATAGATATTCAGAAAGACAAATGCAATGTTTAAGTGCTCATGTGAGATAAATAAGCATTTGCAACAGGATCTGTGAGTTATGACCTCATTGTAGACTTGAGAGTCTACATTGGCTTCTCCATGTAGGTTTCAACCCCCCCAATTTAGGCTCTGCCATCAATTTCATGTATTTTCCTTTTTCCAATTTTTTATTACACAGAACCTTAGATATTCTTGGGGCAAATGTATTAGTGCTAAAATATGTACTTTCTTATTAGAAGTAATAAAATAAATCCACAGATTTTCTTTTTCCTGATCACATTATAAAGGAAAAACATTTAGAAAATGTAAATAGTAACTGAAGAATTTTACTGAGTATACACAGTATAAAATTAAACAGTACTTGGGCAGGAGTATATTGTTTTGAGATCACTGTCAGGTTGCAATTTTTCTGCAATTTCAGGGTAAAAGGGATGAGTTGCTATATGTTCTTGTTCTGCTCAAAATTGGCTTTCACTTGGCCACATTCATATTTGTACAGCCTTTTTTTTCCATTACTCATGAAACAGCACAAACACTCAGCAATGATTGCACATGCTTTTGAAAATGAGTATACATTTCCCTTGACAGGATTTATGAATTCACATATGTTCTCAGAAATATTTCATGATGCACTGATGATATGTTTGACAAAGCACAAGCTTCTGGTAGAATTGTTTACTGAAATGCTCCTTTTATACAGTTTCCTCTCATATTTGCTACCTAGATGATTCATTAAAGATAATTTTGATATGTAGATAACTATACATGAATTCAGCATAGTTTCAGGGGTGTGAGGTGTATATGAGAACCTCGTTATTACCCAAAGACTAGTTTGATCCATCTCTAATTCACAAAAATGGTAGGAACCCTGTACAGAGATTTAGCCTGTCTCTTTACTCATGGCTTGTATACAACTCACCATAATGTATTTAGGCTGGAAACCCACAAACAGAACTCAGGAGGAAAAAATAGTTTGGTTCCATATTCAAAAACAAAACAAAAAAATCCTACTTTTTTCTTTTATCTAGGTGTTTAGTTTCTCCTTTAAAGTTGTAAAATATTCAATTTTATTTATGTAACAACAAAATCACTTCCTACTTGAATTAAGAACAAAAATCTCTGTTGATTCACTATATGAATTTATTTGAATATACAAATCAATTATTATCAATATCAGATTATCAGATTCATTTTAGAACATCATGTATTAAATTCTAGGTGATGGGAATCACAGTGAAAAAAATACTCTGCCCTTTTTTTTCATTTTTCACAGAACATTCTACTTTAAGTATATTATTGAAGAAATAAAATAGATGAAATTCTGAGCAAGCATTAAAATACATACAAATATATATGATAGTGATTTTAATGGTTGTGTTTTAAATATATAGTTTTTAGTATACTTTTTCAATATAATTTTTATTTAATAAGTAAAATAATGCATTTTGCAACAAAAATTTTGTCAAAACTTTGATCAGTTAGTATATAGAGTTCAATATAACTCACTCAAAATCCATGAGGTTTAGGGTTCATGCTCAACCTTCTACTCAATGGCTATGTCTATATAATTATGAATTAAAGTGAACAAAAAACAAAGACTAAAACAAATTGGTTCTTACACATGATCTCTAGTTACGACAAGTTGGGATATTCAGATGATTTTGATGGGGTCCCTCCTTGGAAAGCAGGCATTTAGAGTGTCCCAATGACAGAGAAGCAAAGACAAAAGAAGAAACATTACTGTAATAGAATACAATTAATCAATTCATAACCATATCCTGAACCCCATTACCTTAGCACTATAGCTATGATCTCCCTCAGCATTCTCAATGTCCCTGTTGATCTCGGTGCTAATTTTTACAGTTTTTGCCTTTTTGAGATGGGGTGGTGAGCAGGGAACATACTCAATCACTGTGGTATGTTAGGATTATTTTCTAGGAAGATCACCCCCAGGGTTTTCCATGTGACTGTAGCAAATTCTATGTGAATGTATCTCATTTTGCATGCATGCGTGTGCACACACACACAGTGTAGTAATTTAACATGTTGCAAATTTCTCACCTTGATATAATTCCCTTTTTTTAGATTGCCTCTACTTTATGACAAAGATTTGGAGATTTGAATACTTTATTCAAAATCTTAGCTATTCATAAATACCTTCCATTTTAGGCTATTTGAAAGGGAAGCAAGGGCAATTTTGTAAAAACTCTTAAATTATAGATTTAGTCAAACCAACAATAGATATAAAGATACAGTTTCATCTGAGGAATTGATACTTCTAAGACCTGAAAAATTGTGGTGCAATATAGATTATATCATTGATTAATTTGATCAAAGGTTATGATAGAAGAAATCCTACAACATTTTTGCCATTAGGTTTGCTTTTACCTAAAAATACAAAACCATGTGTATAGTTTCATTCTTTTTATAGCTTTATAACTTTGGCTTTTGTCTCTCCTTTGGATGAGGACCAGGTTAGCTCCATAAAGCCTAATATTGGAAATAATATAAAACTTCAAAGTTAATGTCACCTTACCTATTTCACCTACTTAATGACTTCCTGTCTTTTCACACAACCTAAACAGATATGTATTTGCATTACTGGGAAGGAGAAACTCTCTTGCCCTTCTAATTAACCAGCATGAGCCAAATGTTTAAAAGGTTTCTTCTGAAACCATGCCTTCAATTAACATTCACAGTTTCTAAATTAATCATTGCTGACCTTAACATGCAGGATATTTTAAAGACGTGTTTCAAATAGAAAGAAGAGATCATTCCATTCAGAGAAAATAGTAACTACCAATATTTCATAAGCCTTTGGTCACTGCTTTTCTCCTATCACTATGTAAAGAGTCCTAGAATTTGGAGCACTGCTCATTACACCTCTGGATAAAACTCCTAAAATGACTTTGAACATGATCCCCACGTCTTTCCAATATCAAAATAAGTAGTGACTCATTGACATAATACAGTGCACAAAATCTATACCATAAGTCACATAACCTGATTTTCCTGCAGGAAAACAGTAACATACTGCATTGCAGAATATTTTATGCCTTTCTTTTAAAAAAATGCAATCATTATAATTATTAAAGAAACCCAAACACAGTTGATTAATATTGACTATCAAAGTAAGGAGTTCCCAATGGACAATATTTTCCAACTCACTTCAAGGATTCTGTGGAACTGTCTTATTTCTTTAAGAAATCATAACTCTGGGGAGACTCAAAGCTAGAACCTAGCCAAACCTTACAACAAGAAAAGCTTTTCTAACAGATAAAAGGGAACATTGTCTATGATATGTTCAGTTGGAGACTTCAAGCATCATCTCTGAACTGCCAATTTGTAAAGTGAATAACTTTTATCATCTACAAAGCCCTATTATTTGGTATCTTCCTGCCCATGGTGCTGAAGCTAATGCTTTTCTAGGAACTGCCTTCAGCTCCAGCATCAGAATCAGACCCCTGGCACGCAGGCCAGATACCAGGATGGGCCAGGCGGCTCACATTGACTTTTTGGTCCTGTGTGTCTGAAGCCGCTTCTTGAAGACCCTTATTCTGTGAATTGTGCCTCTGTCCTCCACAGCAGAAGCCTGATTACGTTCATTTGTTTTTCCCCCTAGGTCAACTTGGAAGCTGTGCTCCCTATATTCGCTGTACGTTAACTTGATCCTAAAATTTAAAATATGACTGCCTGAGCTTGAAAGAGACAGCACTAACATTCCAAAGTCCCTTCAGTCTGATCATTTTGACAGGGAATCACTGTACCCCAGAGAA
The DNA here is from genome assembly GCF_036850995.1 of Saccopteryx leptura. Lineage (NCBI taxonomy): Eukaryota > Metazoa > Chordata > Mammalia > Chiroptera > Emballonuridae > Saccopteryx > Saccopteryx leptura. Next base: position 15,200,207 of record NC_089516.1, read on the forward strand.
TGTGTCTTTCCCGAGGCTGTATAGCTAGTTAGGGACAAAGTTGGGATTTCTTAAATTGCACGCATTTGAACCTCATCCTCTTGTTAATGAATTCTAGTTGTCATCCAGATGAATTAATCCTACTACAGCTACTTAAAAGGAGGAGGGGAAAGTTTTCCTCCACATCTTTCCTCCTCCTCACACACATCCTCTAAACTACCTACTGCAGTCTTACAAAGCACATATCCCCAAGAGGGGCAAAGGGAGCCAATCTAAATATGTGACAACATCAGAGAAATATCCCCCTACATTAACCAACCATGGATATGCTATTCAGATTGTATCAAGAGAAAATAAATTTCAGGGAGGACTGCTTAGAAGGCCAGAGTAGTGACAAAAAGAACACAGATATAATCTAGGAAATGCAACTTGGAGGCTTAGCAAGATCTACTAAAGGAAGCATTCATAAAGAGTTTAAAGTGCCAGAAAACTTGTGCATAAAAATACCAGTGAAAAAAATACCCAGCCATTAATTTTATGATTAAGAACAGGTTTTCTTTTCTAGTATGTTCTGGTTTAGGGAACTGACTGAATCTTCTCCCTCTTCATTGAAGATGAGATAACTGTAACTTATCTTCTTTCTGACCAAACAAACCATGAAACATTTTATAGACAAGTTTATAAATAGTTAGGATTATAATATATGACTTGGGGCCTATGAAGAATGCATCTGCAATTCCTAGCTTTCTCAATACTTCTGCTCTAACCAATCTGCACATTCCTCTAAAAGTCCACATTACTTCTGCACTAAAAAATCAACAGAGTTGTGGTAGATTAAGGTATGTTTTTCAGTAATTATTCACTCCATCTCCTCCCTACCTTACAAGAGGAGTATACTTCCATGCCTCATTGATGTTGGACTCGGCCATGTGATCTGCTTTAGTCAATATTATGTTGGTACACCTATATGCTATTTCAAGACTATGCCTTAAGAGACATTGTTTGTTTTTCTGTCTTCTCTAGGAGCTTTTGACCTCTGTCACTTTAAGAAGAGCATGCCCATATAACCCTCTGGTATAAACATGACAGACAAGTGCACCAGGTCTGTATCCAACCCCTGGCTGAGAGCCATGTCCAGCTGGGCTCAGCCTATATCGGCCAAACTACAGCTGAATCACATAGAAATCGATTCTTATTGTAACCCACTGACATTCTGTGGTTGGACGTGGCACTGACTGATGTGATAGTTATAACATATGCTATTCTATTTTTTGCTTTGTAAATCCCTGCTGGTTTTCCATTTGTATATATTTTGCCTTCCCGACCAGAATGGAAGGCACTCGTGCAGTTTGATACATTTTCAACTTCTTTGGTACTCCCCAAGTGCGCCACTCTAACCACGCAATACATTCCAGTTTCAAAAGCCAAAGTTTTCCTTGTACTATATGTTGGAGCAAGTCTTTACTGTACCACTGATAGTGACAAATGTTGCATTTGAGTAGCAATCTCAGAATATGTTTTAGAAGCACAGGCTCAGCAACTGAACAGGATAATCAGCAGTATTGAGTAAGTGAAGAATCCTTCATATGAGGCATTGCTGGAATTTTAAGACACTGTACCACTCATAGTAGAACAATTTTCTACACAACTAAAAAGCCATTTTTCTTAAGGCAAAATAGCTGATTTTAGTAGCACAGGGCCTGAAAACCCCTTTATGGAGAGACCTCCATTTTCCCATTGGATTTCTCCACGAATATGAAATTTAGAGCTCCAAAGGCTAAGTGAAGGCTGACATATTTACTATTACTGTTCACCAAAGGGCACAGATCAGGCAGGGCAGCCCGCAAGGTGACCTTTACCTGTGCCAAAGCAAGCCTTTCTCACACACATTTACAGTAAAACACAGTCCTGGAAGTTATTGTGTCTCCCCTGAGGTGGGAAGGTCAAGGATTATCTGAAGGAAACTAAGGGTGTGATGAGAGAAAGAGAAACAATGGAACATGGGAGGAGAGGTGGCATTTGCACACAAGTGAGCTTGGTAGGTCACAGCAGGCAGGGGGCTCAAGAAGAGCTGAAGACGGAGCACGGAGCCAGTCTAATATCACACGAGTTGAGTTCCCTGCTTATAATGCAGTGTTCTTTTTTTGCACTCTGCCCTCCCCCCCCCCCCCGATCTGAACTGAAATTTCTATTTCCATTTAATTTTCAATGCCTGGGCAAAAAATCAGAGGAAAACAATCTAGAGTTACTTACTTTGACAGATAATCTAATCTTTGTCATTTGCATTGTAGGTCAACCCCAAATGCAAGGCAATATATAGTATACACCATGTATACATGTCATATGTGTCACACACTGTTAGTGTCAGGAAAAACTATCCAGGTAGGTTACTGTGAATTTTCTTTATGAAATGAAAAACTCTAGTATTCATTCATCTTACTGAGAAATGGTTTAACTTTACCCAATAATGCCAATTATACTATGGGTTGGTAGGCATTTAACTTAAAGCATTAAAGATCATTTCCAAATGTATTAAGGGAGAGGGTAAAAAATATAGCAGCAACTCCTAAATTGTATCTAACAGTGGCAGCTGATGAGCACTAAGTCAGTCTATTGAAACAATTTAATTACATCTCTTTCTTACTTTGAACGTCTGAATCAATTCAATAGTCCGATAGATCGCTTACAGCCATGGTTGTCTCAAGAACAAACTCTTCCTTTGGCTGGTTAAGTGAGTCCCCCTAACAGTAAGACTTATTAATAGCTAATTAATGATCGCCCAATCTAAGGCTCAACAATGACAAAGCTCTGTTGTCACTTACCATATTCTTTCTGTGTGGCATTTTCAGCTTTAGATGTTTGCCTGTCTGTTCCTTGAAATCTTGACATGTACAATCTTGATATGTCATCACGGGGGCACTCCTGGTTAAGATTTTCTGCAAACTGCCTAAAAGAGGAAAGAAACACTGAGAAAGGAAAATAAACAGCTTGTTTTGTTTTTGGTGTTCTTCCTTTTCTCTCCAGTATTAGCAAGATTATTATTTTTTTTCCTTTGCAGAAAAGCTAAACAAACTAGCATGAATTCTCCAGGGCTAGCCACACAAGCACAAAAAAAAAAAAAAAAAAAAAAAAGGGGGGGGAATCCTAAGTCATTTAGGTTACATAAAGGTAAAGTGTTAATTAAAGAAATTAAAACTCATATTGGGAACTATTTTAGTTCTTGGCTTTTCACGGTCCTTTGTCACACTGAGTTGGAGAGACACTGTAGTATAAAGGGTAGTGTTGGGCAGATAAAATATATTATGCTCACTTTGTTAAAGATGACGCTGCCCACGTGGAGGCCGTTGCCCAGGTGATATTAATGTGTGTTGGGGGTGGGCTAAAGGCAGGCAGAATCCTTGTAGCCTGGGGCTTGGTTTTGGGAATAAGCCTGTCCCACCCTTTTTGATGTGGGGCGGTACAATCCAATCATGCCTCAGAGAAGTGACTTTGTATTAGAGACTTCCCTATTTTGTATACTGGATTAAAGGTTTGGATTTCTACACTATAAAATAGGGGCAGAACGGGAGCTTGTTCTCTTGGTTCCTGGGATGATTAGCATGAGAGAGCAGAGGGAGCAGAGCAGAGAGCAGAAAGAGGCCATGTGGCCAGGAGAAGCAGCCAAGATGGCGGAGTATTGAGTGAGAGGCCAGTTTGTGCAGTTTGATGCTGGAGAAGAAAGGAGATGGGGAACAGAGGTGAATAAGTCTGGTGAGCTAGAAACCTTTGATTCTAGGAAACTCGGATAAGTCAGTAGCTTTGTGAGCACTGAATGTGAGTGGGTTTTGGAGCCCAGTGTGTGTTTTTTACTTGCCCGCCGGGTGCAAGCTAGAATTAAAGATGACAGCCCACCAGTTTTTGGCTCCGTTGTTTCTTTACTGACTGTCCGAATCCAATGCGAACCTGCATGGTCCAGGCTGCTTTAATAGTGGCTCCGGCCCTGGCTGCTGGCTTTACAGGTAGGAACGTTTCAGGAGCTTTTGTAGGCTATGGGAAATATTTGCCTGTTAACAGACTGTTGCGAAGTTTGTACGAGATTGTTTGAGAACATCTGTCCCTTTTCTAGAATCCTATCATTCTAGAAATGTGAACTCTTTTTCTTGTCATTCCTCCTATGGACACCTGGGATCAGAGTCTGTTGAAAAGAGATGCATCCCAGCTTTTCCATTCCAGCTTTCTGGAGCCTAGGAATGAGGATCAAATCTGAAGACTGTGGTGAGGCTGGAAATCAATGGAAAACAAGTTATGGTTTTACAACAAATCAAGTAGCACAGATTTGCTTCGCCTTTGGGAATTCATCTACACTCTCTAAACGTGCTCCAAATGCCAGTTAGAGCAATTGAAGTTTAAAGACTTTGCCGGAACCCCCTAGAGAGAACATACTGCTATGTCACACAGCTCTCACAAAGGAGTGGGAGAGAACATTTTAAACCTTAAACCGAGTTTTAAAACCCATGCCAATTGCTCTGATTCTTGTCATTAACAACTTCAGAATTAGCTTACAGATGGTAATCTCCACAGAGCAGTGGCTTTTGTGTGGGAAACCCAGGGAAGAAAAGTTACTTTAATTTTTTTTCCTTTTGCAGCCAAACACAAGTGAATCAGGAGCCTCAGCACCATGTAGGAAATACAACTATATTCATAGCAGTGTATACCTGGAGTTAATAAAGCAGAGGGAATGAATAGGGCTTAGAAAAGAGGCCAGAAAAAAAAATTTGTATAAAAGCTGAAAGCCAAAGTGAGGAAAATTTCCTTGGCCATTTCAAAATTTATATAAACCAGTAGTTTCAAGTCAACATTTTGGTGTCCAGATTCCAAAGTTTCCATTTTTCTGCCTGATTTGAAACAATATAAAGTTGGAATAGGCCCAAAATATTAGCAATTGAGATTGAAAAAAAATTTAGCTGTTTATTCTAAAGCTGAGGCAATAAACTATCCCTCAAATATTGGATATTTGTTTTTATATTACTCCTTCCCAAATAAAATCCCAACAATGAGAGCTGCTGTGTTTCTTTCCATGTTTTAAGAGGTATACTGTTTTACTATATATGATTCTGCCCAGAAACAAGGGAGAAGGAAAAGATCACATACACACACCCACCAAGGATGGCGGGTCACCCTTACACAGTGTCACCCTTACACAGTGCAGGAGAAGTGAGGTAGGTAATTCCAACTAGAAACTGATCCCCAAATCATTTTTCTTTGGGTTGGAAGTACACTGCAGATTGTGTCAAGTTTTATATTTCATTACCTGATTCTTTCAGGTCAATATTAACATGGGGGGGCAATCCAATTATAGGGGGAATTTGAGGGTGGCATTGGAGGGCACCAAACATCTCAGAAAGCAGGGAAATTATTAACAAAAATTAAATATCTGATGTCACCCCCAGTGGCAGATAATCCATGCAAAAATAGAAGTCAACTTGTTTATGCTCTATGCCCTGGTATCAGCCATGGAATACCTCCCTCCTCCCCAACGTGAAGGAATGTGACTTTCTGTGACTAGAACACTAATTCTAGGAAAGATTTTCATCATGATGTTTCACATCTTATCTCAGAAAAATGCAGTGCTTTAAATTACAGTGCTCGAAATTCAGGCACTTTAAGTTTAACCTAAGAAATTTCCTTGGACAGAGTCCTTCCTTGACAACTTTTGAAATGAAATAAGCCCATTTCACCCACCGTCTTAATAATGGGGCTTCTAAGTTTATGTTAAAACTAATTTTATTCCTTTTTAGTTCTTGTACAGACATACAACTCTTACCACGCAAAAAGACTATTTCAATATCTCTAAACCTGAAATTACCACTTACTGGAGACTTACTTCTCTTTCTCTGCCTTTCACTTCTTACTTCCTTGCATAATGTTCTCTTTAAATAGCCCCTCCCATTTCAGCCAGGTGGCCTGCCTCTGAGTATGGTCGTCATTATATATCCTCAGCTCTTTCCCATGAGATGAGTTTCCCATGGCCAATGGAATAAAATTTGAACTCCTTAACAAGGCAGGCAAATCTCGCCAGTGATCTAGCCCCACTAACCTCTCTATTCTCATCTCCTGCCTCCTATTGAGTTATAATATGACCAGTTTATGCTAGCAGCTGTTGCTAATCTCCCTAAAGCACATCTCTTTACATTAACATGCTTAAAAGCATTCTTGTTCTTTATCTCCTATCCAATAGAGCATGACCTCTCAGCCTTGGTGTTCAAGGTCCTCCAAATCAATTTCAGAATTTTACCACCTTACAATAGGAAGTTTAGTAAATAGTTCCAAATAAAAGACACATGGGGTCAGGATTGCTTAGGTGACTTACAACTCTTGGGAATCATGGGAAGGGATGGAGTGACCCGAGCTCTGAGAAAGAAGCTGCTGGGACTGACACTGCAAATGTTTTCACACATGTATGTCTCATGCATACTTTGTGACATAGACATCTTTACACTGAGCAAACCAAAGTGGGGAGAGTTTAAGTAACTCCCCCAGAGTTACAAAGCTTTGCAATGTCCAAGTCACGTTTCAATGCAGGTGCCTTTCTATCAGAGCCCATTTTTTTCCAATGCACAAAGCTGCCTTCTAGTATGTATTTCCCCATGGAGTACTTTTTCTATCGCAATCCTACTTATATTTCCAGATCCGGACCAAATTCACAAAGCCTTCCTTGAATTGCCCAATAATATATGGTTATTTATTTTCCTTGGAGAACCACCTTCCAAAGATGGAAATGTTCTATATCTTGGTTGTCCAGTATGGTAGCCACTAGCGCACTTAAAATGTGGCTATGTTGTCAGGCATGGACCAGAACAAAGGTGGGTCTTCCAGATTATTAATGTCCCTTTGGCAGAGAATGTGACTGTCCCCTGGGGTGTCTGTCAAGGTGGCCCTTTAATCAGGCTAGATGTCCATTCCATTGCTCCATTCCTTTATTAATAACTAACTACCTGCTGCAACAGCTAGCGAGACTGAGGAACTGAATTTTAAAATTTATTTAATTTTAATTACATTAATGAGCCACCTGTGGCTAGTGGTGTTGTCACTCTAGATCTCTGCTGTTCAAAAGCGGTCAGCCATCAACGGCATCACCTGGGAGCTTATTAGCTCGGTTGAGTCTCAGGCCTCGCCTCAAACCTGCTAAATCAGAATTTCTAACAAGCTCTCCAAGTGATTCATCTGCATGTTAAAGTGTGGGAAGCACTGCTCTCGAGCATTTGTTAGCAACTGTAATGGCTTTTTTAAAAAATTATCATTTGTACCACATCTTATAATATAGCTACCTGGAGGGAAGCTGACGTTCCATTCAGATGGCTAAGGATTTGTTGAATTGAACATAGCATGTATACTTAAAGAATCTATTTGGTGTTCCCTGCTTGCTGGGGGCTTGAAGACATTTAGTCACCTTCCCACCAATGGGGCCATGCTGTGGAGCCCTTCGGCTCACTTGCCTGTCTGCTCACATCCTTATGACCTTTGCTAGACAATCAGTTGGCTTCTCAGCTAGGGAAACCAGGGGTCCTTTCACCACAATATGACCTCTGCAGTGTGTACCTGTGGAATATTTTGCCCACATGCCATCTGGTTTTTTTTTCAAGGTCCTAATGTCTTCTGGCTACCACCTGCCACAGTCCTGGCTATAGCGTTATGGGATTCCACCTGCCCGCTCGTGAAAAGAACACCTCTGGGCACTAGTCTGCTCTAGCACTGGGGCTCCAGATTCCTCTAGGCAACTAGCCCTCTGGTTTGCTGGATGACTGAGCAAACTTTTGGTCACCTTCCCTCCATGGCATTAGAGCCTCAGGAATCCTTCCGTCACTAGCATGTCCCCCACCCCCGCCACCCCAGTCACAAGTCTCCTGCAAGCTGGGGAAGGGTGGCTTCCTTTGCTCACTTATTATCACCCTGGTATACTTGGAAAAACCATCTGGCACAAGCCTGAGAATGTGCTCTGGCTCTGCCTGTTCTTTTGGCCGGGAGTTCTCCCTTAGCTGTGGAATGGAGGACCCTTTAGGCCGCCTCCCACTTAGAGCATTGTTGCACGGAACCTAGCTAGTCACCAAACTGCCCAGGGTGCTGGAAGTCTTGTGTCCACATGATGTCTTCGGGCTGGGAAACTGGCTTCTTCTGTCCTCGTAGTTTTCTCATGGTGCTGCAGGGCTGCTACCCCCTGGACACCTGTGCTGGCATTCTGGTGGACCTTTGGAATTTTGGCTTCCCCCTTGCAGGGGAAATGAAAAATTTTTCATCCACCTTCTCTTCACTTCCTACACATGGTGGGATTCAGGAGATACTGGAGGCCGTTTGTAATGCTGGTGGCTGAGGCCAGGCAGGTCCACACTGGATTCGGGCAAATGGTAGAAAAACTGTGGAACTGGAAAGTGTTGGGCCACTCCATTTAATCAAGTCTCACAACGGCTGACAAGCACACAGGCAGGGGAAACCACCTCTTAGACAAACAAACAGCAAAATGGCCCCTCACAGTGGCAGATAGGCAACCTGTCATCCACAATCCCCCATCTCTCTTGAGCACAATCACCCATAGCCTTATGTAGGCCACGCACACATGGCAGTACTACATGCTCACGCACCAATCTGGCAGAGTGCTTGAAGCTGGTAACCCTGCAAGCAAGCCTAACATGGCTGCCCCATACCATTACTGTGCTGGAGTAAGTCTTGCAAAACATGACTATTTTTATCCACCAGAAAGCCTTGACAGTGGTGCCACGTGTGACGTTCCCAGTGTCAGCACACCCTAATGCTACTGTCCTGGGATACTTTACGTTGTCAGCCTTCTATTTTGCTGGGAAACAAACAGCACTTTCAGTTAACTGCTCTGCAGTGTGGTGATTCCCAGGGGGCCGATCTGGTCTTTGGCATACCCATCCATGGAGGTCGCAGTGATCCCTCCAGCCACCAGCGTGCCTGTATGCTGTGGAACCATGGCTGCTGTAGGCTGCCAGAGTATTCTCCCATTAGTGCTTCCAAAGAGCCTTCTGGGTACCATCATGCCTTGTGCTGGCGTTGTGGTGCTCCTTAAGCTCACCTTCCTTTCCCCTGCTGGGGGAAGGGGTGAACTCTCAGGCACCTTCCCTATGCCATGCTGATTCTCCAAGGGCCCAACTGGCCCCTAACCTGCCCAAACCTGGGATTTCTGAGCTCTTTTGGGTTACAAGCCTGTCTGTTTGGTGGAGAACTGTGGGTCTCTCCAGTTACATTGTTTCATTGTGATGGTGCCTTGAGGCAACCACCCAGGCACAAGCCTGTCCACGTGATATGGTTCCTGTGGGGCAGCCATGTTAAGCGTGTTTGCAGGGTTACCAGCTGCAAGCACTTTGCCTGATTGGTACGTGAGTGCATGGATGCACTACATGTGTGTGGCCTATATAAAGCTATGGGTGCCTGTGCTCGAGGGAGATGAGAGATTGGGGATTACGTATGTGCGGATTGCGTGCCCACCACTGTGAGGAGCCATTTTACTGTTTGTTTGCCTGGGAGGTGGTTTCCCCTGCCTGTGTACTTGCCGGCTGTTGTTAGACTTTATTAAACGGAGTGGACCAACCCTTTCCGGCTCTGCAGTTTCTCTACCATTTGCCCGAATCCAGTGTGAACCTGCCTGGCCTCAGCCACCGGCATCACAATTCCTAATGTCATTCTGGCCAGTAGCCTTCACCACTACTGGGCATTTGAGATCATTTTGGGCTATCTTTCTAGCAGTGTGACAATGCCCTGTGTGCTCGTCTGGTTACTAATTTGCTCACCCTGTGCTTTTAGGTAACTTTTGGGCCACAGCCTGACCCTGTGCTAGGAACGTGTGGCTCCTTTTGCCACCATCTTATCCTCATCCTGGTCCTTTAAAGAATCTTCAAGGTACCAGCCTGAAGAAGCGCTATGGTTTTGTTTTCTTCCCCCAGCCATCAGCGTTCCCTCTAGGTGCAAAATGAAGGTTGGGCCACCTCCCCTAGAGGGCGCTGATACCCCCAGAGCCTGTGTGGTCACTAGCTTGCCTACCTTCTGGCCTTCTTCAGATCCTTTTGTGCCTGAAGCCTGCTTCTGTGCTGAGACACTAAGGCTCCTTTGGTGACTATAGTTTCCTGGAGGAGTTTCCCTGGTCGTACCTTCTGGGCACCAGTGTAGAACCATTCTGGGATTCCAGTGGTCTTTCAAGTCATCAGCTTCCCCCTTGATAGGGAAATAGCAAAGCTTTTCTCCACCTCACCCCAGCACACTGAAGCCACGTGATCCTATTAGTCACCAGACCACCTATCTGATGGAGTTGTGGTACTTTAGGCCACATGCCTGCTAGTGTTCTGGGATAATATGGCTCCTTTCAACCACTGTAGTTCCAGAAGAATGGTGATTGTGTAAGTTCCCCTATGTTAGCCTGCCCTAGTGCTAGGGTTCTCATATAGTTTAAGCCATCAGCCTTCCATCTTGTGGGGGAACCAAGAGCACTTTCAGTCATCTTCCCTGCAATGGGCTGATTTCCCGTGGTGGTGTAGGGACATTGGTCATCAGCCCACTCACCACCTGAAGCTTTGGAGATCCCCAGGCTCATAGCTTCCTCTTATGTTGGGAAAACCTGACTCCCGTCAGCCATCACCTTGTCTCATACCCCATACTGATGCCTTGAGAGGGCAGTGGTGAAGGCTACTCACCTGCCTCTGCCCATGCTGGAGAAATGGCAAGCTTCTGGCCACCTGCCCTGCTGCACAGTAATGCTCAGGGTGAGGCAGGGGATGGGGGGACATCTGATTACTAGCCTGTCCTGGGATCCTTGGTCCACAAGCCTGCCTCCATGCTGAGGAGCTATGGTTCCTTTTTCCTAGAGCCTTGGTCCCCCTGGAGAGCCTTCCAATCACCAGCCTGTCCATGTGCTGTTTCCAGTTGTCCTAGTCATTAGCCTTCCCTCTCACTGGTGAATTGATATTACATTAGGCAACCTGCCTTGCTGTGAAGAGATGCCCCAAGTGCCCATCTAGTCGCTAGCCTGACTGCCTTTTAGGTTTTCTGGGATACTTTGGGCCACAAGCCTGTCTGTGTGATGCAAAACTGTAGTTCATTGTGCCTCTAGTGGTCTCATGCTGGTGCCTTTGGGAAACTCCCATGTACCAGCCTAGGAACAACATACTGTGGTCCAGGCTGTACCCTGGCCTTCCTCTTGCTGCAATTTAGATTCCCTGCCCTGCATACTGCTGATGTCCTGAAGGCCCATCTGGTCACTAGCCTGCCTGCCCCCCCCCTGGGATTCCTGGGACCCTTAGGGATACAAGACTGCTGGCATGCTAGGGATGTGTGGCTTCTTTTTTTACTTCCTTTCCTCATGATGGTGCCCTGAGAGGACTTTCCAAACACCCACCTACCCACATGCTATGGTTCTAGTGACCTCAGACCATCTGCCTTCCTACTTGCTTGGCAACCAAAGGTACTTTAGGCCACCTTGCTTATGAAGCAGCGGTGCCCTGGTGACATTTTGGTTTTCCTACCTGCTCTGTGCCACGTGACATGGTTCCTGCGATTCTTCTGACCCCCGGGCTTCCCTTGCTGTAGAACAGAGAACACTCAGCCATCTGTCCTGTATAATGCTGATGCCCTGGGGAATGTAAAACGATGCAGCCAACATCAAAAACAGTTTGGCAGCTCCTTTAAAAATTAAGCATAGGGTTACCATATGATTCAGTGGTTCTACTTTTAGGTACAAACCCAAGAGAATTGAAAACATGTCCACACAAGAACTTGTACATAAATATTCATAGAAACATTACTCACTATAGGCAAAAAGTAGAATCAAACCTAATGAAAACAACTGATGAATGGATGAACAAAAGGTGGTCTATCCATACAATGGGTATTACTCAGCTATCAAAAAAAAAAAAAAAAAAGAAAGAAAGAAACAAAACACTAATACATGCTACAGCATGGATAAAGTTTGAAAATTTTATCCTAAGTGATATAGCCAGACACACAAAAAATAACATACTGCATGATTCCACTTATGGTAAAATCCATAATAGGCAAATATATACGGACAGAAAGCATAATAGAGATTGCCAGGAGATGAGGGGAAAGAGGAATTTGGCGGTATAAAGTTCCTTGTATTGATAATAGCAATATTCTAGAATTAGATAATGGTGGTGGTTGCCAACATGGTGACTATACAAAATATCCTGCTCAATTGTACACTTTAAAATGGTTCAAGTGATGAATTTTTTTCATGTAGACTTTTGCCTTAATAAAAAATTTTGAAACATATTTATTCCAAGGTCCCAGCTCAGAAATCTGTTGTTTTAAATAGCTTTCTAATCCACATAATTTTAATGGAGATGTTCTATCGACTAGTATTTGAGAATCAGAGTGAAAAACCCATGCACCCTAGGGTAGTTGTTTCAGACTTGTTTTCTAAAAATAACAGTTACTACTGAGCAAGGGCAAACAAGCCATTTTTTCAAAGATGTGGGTGAAACATCATGACTTTCACAAAATCAGTCTGGAATTTTTTTTAAAGAGGGTTTGCTAGGATTGAACTTGACACAGGGGCAGGGACCCCTGTGAACCAGTTTTCAGTCCAATATGCTGATGCTTTCCCACTGACCACGTGGTAAAGCAGTATTTGATGAGCACTTTGTGTAGAGAAATAAAATCAATCACACTGTAGCTCCCTGCCTGACGATCAACTAAATGAAGCACTAATGGAATGAAGCAGGAGAAAGCCTATAGAACAGGGTTAACAAAAACCTCCAACCCCGGGCTTGCCTCATAAGGAGCAACTCTTCCAAAAGTGCTCATTCTGAGAGAGTCCTTTAAAGTCACAGCTGTAATCAGATAATGAGATCATGCAACTGAAGTCCCCATGGTTTATGTCAACAGAAGAGATGTTATTCCTGCAGCTTCCATGCCAAAGTGACTGCATTTGGATTATTAAAAAAAATCATGAATTGTCAGTATAAGAAAATTGACACAAGTACAGGCTACATTTAATATACTTGGCTAAAGTAAAGCTACAACACAGAAAATTCTTATTTTTCCCTATTTTGTTTCACTGAATAGGAAAAAATAATTTGTTCTCCAGTTGCCTCACTGGCCGCCATGCTGTGTTTCAAACCTCATTTTGTTTATCTTTAATACCACCTATCCTCACCCAGTTTTGCTCTTAAGTTATTCAGGCATTTATAGAATGACTACCATGCTCCTGGCTTTAGGGAAGTGGAGACAAAAACAAAACAACCAAAAACCAATTCCTGTTTCCAATAATACCGCCACAGAGTACAGGCAGTCCCAGGCTATGAAGGAGATAGGTTCTGTAGGTTTGTTCTTAAGTTGAATTTGTGTGGAAGTCCGAACAGGTAAATGTAACTTAGACAGATGTTTGTCTTAACATAGCATTTGTTTCTACTTTTCTGTGTATATAAACATTCTCAACCCTACAGAACCTATCTCATTCATAACCCAGGGACTGCTCATAATAGAAAAGCATGGAAGATGGTGATGAGTTAAGGGATGGGATTGTTCAATTTTTCATTTTCAGAGAAATTTCTCAAATGTTTTGTGAACCTTAGTTTTGAGATAATCGTTTTCAAATGTATATACTAAAGATTAAAATACTCTTGCCACTGCCTCCTTTTCCACCCAGATTGTGTGGACAGGTTGATGTGGGCACTGCAGAGAGGGGTCTGTTATATTACTGTCCTCAAAAAGGATTTAGAGTTCCTTTTTTCTTTCTTTTCTTTTTGGCTGCAGGGAGAGGAAGGGGACAAGTGAAAACCAATTTTCAATGATTTTATGATTTTACCTAAGTTTCCCATTCCTAGCTGGACCAGACATATGTTAATTAATGTAATTTCAAGGAATGCAACCTCTTAGAGCTACGGTAAGAAGAATGCTGCACCCCGCAAAAAAATTTGTCCTCTTGTCCCTTGCTGCTTCATAAGGACACAACCCATTTTTTCTTATAGAGTCCCCCCGACTCAAGACTAATATGGAGTAGCACAAAGCTCTCTGCTTCTTTGAAGAGAATACCCCAAACCAATAACAGACATTAATTAATACCTTAAAGAAGATACTAACACAAAGACTATAACAATATCATACAAGAATAACCCACTATAGTAAAGCACGGTTTATCTCAGGAATGCAGGAAGATTAAGATATAAGGACATGCATCAACATAATTATGTCAATAATACAAGAGCTTCAAAAAAGCATTTAAAATGAGCATTTAAAGGCATTTAAAAAAATGAATGGAAGGCCTTCCCACTCATATATATGTAATTAATAGTCCTTATGAACCTGTCATCATCAATATTCAATAACACATCTTTAGAGGAAGTCCTGTTAAACTCAGGAGCAACAATAATACCTATGGTCATTTTTTTTTATAATAGTAGCATTTTGAAAATTTTTATCAATGCAGTAAATCAGATCAAAGAAAGAGAGGTTAAAAAAAATAACACAAAAATTATTATTTTGAAATAACATGATTATATGCCTAGATATCTACACTAAGCTAAAAAAAACCCCACAACATTCTCTACTCTTGATAAAATCTTAATAAATGTAACAGTATATGATACATACTCAGAAGTCAATAGTACTTTGTGCTTCCATAATATAGAGATATAAAGCATAATTTTAAAAAGATCCATTCAATAGAAATATAATGCCCTTTTAAAGCAGAAGGAATCAACATAAGATGGGATGTGTAGAAGCTGAATAAGTAAAACTGCATAATTTTACTTGTACATTGAAAACAGGACCCAAATAAATAAAAAATTGTGACATATTACCAGATGGGAAGACTGAATATTTTCTCATTGTTCTCTCCAAGTTATATTTCAGATGATCTACAATTCAATTCTTAAACTCAGATGATTTTTTTCTGGAAATTGACAATTTTATCCAAGTTCAATGTTGAGAACAGATCGCTAGCATTCATAAATGTACATTTGGAAATATAGATCTTCACAAAGGGAAGTGGAGAGCTACAAACAGTAACTACATGGGTAAAAATAGAATGTTTTAAACTTTAAATCACAATTGAAATTTTTTTTTCTTTTTTTTTTTTTTGTATTTTTTTTTCTGAAGCTGGAAACCAGGAGAGACAGTCAGACAGACTCCCGCATGCGCCCGACCGGGATCCACCCGGCACGCCCACCAGTGGGTGACGCTCTGCCCACCAGGGGGTGACGCTCTGCCCACCAGGGGGCGATGCTCTGCCCCTCTGTTGCGACCAGAGCCACTCTAGCGCCTGGGGCAGAGGCCAAGGAGCCATCCCCAGCGCCCGGGCCATCTTTGCTCCAATGGAGCCTCCGCTGCGGGAGGGGAAGAGAGAGACAGAGAGGAAGGAGAGGGGGAGGGGTGGAGAAGCAGATGGGCGCTTCTCCTGTGTGCCCTGGCTGGGAATCGAACCCGGGACTTCTGCACGCCAGGCTGACGCTCTACCACTGAGCCAACCAGCAAGGGCCACAATTGAAAATTTTACTTAAATATTTTCAAAAGATAATGAACTGGTTTTTTTATATAACTGTCATATAACCTGCAACCCTATTTCTGGGTCTCTACTGCAAATAATTTTTTTATGACAGAGACACAGAGAGAGAGACAGAGAGAGGGAAAGACAGAGACAGACAGACAGGAATGGAGAGAGATGAGAAGCATCAGTTCTTCATTGCGGCACCTTAGTTGTTCATTGATTGCTTTCTCACATGTGTCTTGACTGGGGGGCTACAGCAGAGCGAGTGACCCCTTGCTCAAGCCAGCGACCTTAGGCTCAAGCTGGTGAGCCTGCTCAAACCAGATGAGCCTGCGTTCAAGCTGGCGACCTTGGGGTTTCAAACCTGGGTCATCTGTGTCCCAGTCCCATGCTCTATCTACTGCGCCGCCACCTGGTCAGGCTCTACTGAAAATAATTTAAATCAGGAACTGAAACAGGTATTTGTACATGAATGTTCACAGCAACATTATTCACAATGCCCAAGAGATAGAAACAACTCAAACGTCCATTGTGAGATGAATGGATAAACAAACAACATACGCTATAAACATACAACAGAGTACAATTAGGCTTTAAAAAGTAACAACATTCAGTTAAATGCTACAACATGAACCCTGAAAACTGCATGCTAAGTGAAATAGACAGAAAAGGGACAAATGCTGTATGATTCCACTTATATAAGGAATCTAGAATAGTCAGATTCATAGAGACAGATAGTACAACAGTGGTTACCAGGAGATCAGGGATAGAGGAATGGGGAGTTAGTGTTTAATGGGCACACAGTTTCAGTTTGGAAGATGAAAAAGTTCTGAAGATGGATGATGGTGATTATGGCACTGCAAGATGAATGTACTTAATGCCACTGAATTGTACATTTAAAAATGGTTAAGATAATAAATTTAGTGCCATGCATATTTGACCACAATAAAAAGATAATTAACTTTTTAAAAAGTAATAACAATGTATTATGGAAATGCACACAGAGACCTGGAAGGGAGAAATACTATTTGTCATGTTATATATAGTTATATATGAGTGGTATACAGTTGAAAGTAAATAGATAAGTTAAAGATCCATAGTATAAGTGCTGGCTGGTGGTTCAGTGGATAGAGTGTCAGTCCTGGCATATAGAACATCCCAGGTTCAATTCCTGGTCAAGGCACATAGGAGAAGCGAGCATTTGCTTCTCTCCCTCTCCTTTTCCCCCTTCTCTCCCTCTTTCCCTCCTGTAGCCAGTGGCTTGACTGGTTCAAGTGTTGGCCTTGGGAGTTGAGGATAGCTCAGTTGGTTCAAGCATCAGCTTCAGGCACTAAAAATAGCTTGGTTGACTCAAGCATTGGCCTCAGATAGGGGTTGCTGGGTGGATCCTGATTGGGGCACATGTGGGAGTCTCCCTCAATATCTTCCCTCCTCTCACCTAAAAAAAAAAACAAAAACCAAAAACAAAACTATACTATAAACCCTAGAGCAATCACTAAACTAAGAAAAAGTTATAAGCTATAATTGAACAAAGGAGATAAAATAAAAAAAAAAATGTAGTTAATCCAAAAGAAAGCAGAAAAATAAGAAAAGGAGAACAAAGAATAGTTTTGTCAAATAGAAAGCAAACAGCAAAATGATAGGCTTCAACCTAACCATATCAATAATTTTATTAAATATAGACGTGCTAATAATCCAAATGAAAAGGTAGAGATTGTTAAAGTAGATAAAAATTCAAACTCTACTAGACACATACTGTAATATAGACACAAATAGGTTAATGGTAAAAGAGTGGAAAAGTATACCATGCTAACACTATTCAAATAAATCTTGAGTGGCTATGTTAATATCAAAGATTTTAGAAGAAAAGTATTACCAAGGAAAAAGATGATTATTTCATAATGGTAGTGTGAATTTGTCAAGAGAACATTATTATTCTAAACTTTTATACACAGATAGCAAATTAAGCATACAAAAAGGTGCTCAACATCATCAATTATTAAGGAAATGCAAGTTAAAGTCACAATGAGATATTACTAAGCACCCAGTAAGAATAGTTAAAATTTAAAAGACTGATCATACCATGTGTTAGGGAAAATGTAGAAAAACTGAAACCCTCATACACTGCTGATGGGAATATAATATGAGAAAACCACTTTGGAAAACAGTTTGACAGTTTCTTAAAAAGTTAAACACATACTGACAATATGCTTCAGTTATTCCACTCTTAGATATTTACCTAAGAGAAATGAGAGCATATGTCCATACAAAGACTAGAATATGAATCTTCATAACAGCTTTATTTGCAATATTCAAAAACATGAATGAACCAAATGCCTATCGACATAAGAATGGATAAACAATCTGGGGTATATCTATCAGAGGGAAAGCGATTCAGCAATAAAATAAATGAACGATTGATACATGCTACTACATGGATGGATGTCAAAATATTTACACTGAGTGAAATAAGCCAACCAAAAGGGTATGTTCTGTATGATTCCATTTATACAGAATTCTAAAACTGCAATCTAATCTATAGTAGTTAGTGCTCACCTGGGGATGAAAGGAAGGAGCTGTGAAGGGCCAGAGGGGCCAGAGGTAGGAAACACAAAAAGGTGTGACTGAACTTTGGAGGAGTGACTGTATTTATTATTTTGACTATGGTGGTGGTACATTTTAAGTATGTGCATTTATTGTATGTGAAACATACATCATTAAAATGATATGCCAACTATCAAGCTACTGAAATATATAAAACATATTGCAAATAAATATATGTAGTCATTTTATATCTTTAAAACAGGAAAAGAAGGATACACAAGAAATAAAGTTGGGATAATTCATTAGTAAATAAACAATAATAAAATGAACATATCACACTATGTATGAATATGTGTTATATAAATAAACTAATATAAAGAAAGGAACAAATTCTTATAAACAAAATAGAAAGATATTGATCATTAGGATCAAAAACTTTGCAGAGGATGCTCACTTTCTATGTGTAGAAGAGAGAAATAGTCACAAGGGAAAAAACAGACAGATAATTCTGTATATTGTGCACAAAAGACAGCAAAAAGCCATCTGGAAAAATATTTGCAGTAACATGCCTCAAGGTAAACATCTCTAATCTATAAAGCGTTCAGACAAGTGGATCAATTCTAAGATCGACAAAGAAACAGGAAAAAGGTGTGAACAGCCAATTCACAAAAGACAAAATTCAACAAGTAAATGTTCAATAAAAACATGATATGATTTTTCACCCACATAATGAGTAAAGGCTTAAAAATAAACACTTGTAAGTATATGTTAAATCTGATACCCTTCTATGTTATCTATACTGCTGCTGCTCTGAATATTAATACAAACTATAGAATGTAACAGCTTTAGTATTTAAGACATATAAAACTATTCAAATCCTTTGGTATAGTAATTTTCCTTCTGGGACTTTAGCCTAAGGAAATTATCCAAATTCTGGAACAGTCTTATGCATTAAGATATTTTGCAAATAATAATGAAAATTAAAAGCAGTTCAAATGGCTAATATGGGAGACTTCCTAATTAATTTAGGGTATAATTGCTCCATGGAATATTTAATCAGAAATACATAATATATAGCAATATGGAAATATATATATATATATATATATATATATATATATATATATATATATATATATATATAATGATATAATGCTAGGTTCAAAAACATGATAGGAAATTTATGCACTCTATGGTTAAAATAATGTAAATATTTTAATGATCCAAATGTGAAAGATAAATATGAAATGGATAGTACATTAGAAATACATAGATACATAGGAATTTATTTTCCTATTTTTAATTTTAATGTTTATATTATTTTTATATTTAAAATTAAGAACAGCTCATGACAAGTTATTTTACAGTAAGTAAGATCTAAATGTCAAGAATATTTGAAAACCATTTATGGGTAAGTAGCAGTATAAACAAAAGAGCTACTGGTGTGTAGGGTGAGCGTTCTTTGGTTAATTTTTTGGAACTTGTTTTCTTTCTGGGTACACTGATCTTTCTGAAGTCTCTCTAAATCTCAGATTTTACGATTCTCAGTGTTCCATCAATACTAATTATATTAAGCCGGGTTTGTGCTGATTTTCTTTGTCTATTTGTGAACTACAAATTGCTAAACCAATCAGTTTATACAAACTGATGCAACTGACCAGTGCAATGAAAAAAGTTAAAGTGCCAATTGTGCACTATATTGCCTCAAAGAAGGCTAACTGGATCTTGGAGGGACTCTTTCACACTTTAGTTAAATTTTGAGGTGAGGGCTGGGCACTGATGAGGATCTGGCTGTTCCTAAAGGGTGAAAAGTGAGCTCTAAGCTCTTGAGCACCCTTCATTGCAAATCAGAAGGGCTCAGATGCAGAGAATTATGAGATCTTTGCTTACTGTAGTCCTTAGTAACTCTCAGAGGGCTTTGTTTGACCATCTTTTCCAAAATAGCTATCCCCCTGCTATAATGCCACATTCATAGTCTTATTTTATTTTGTTCATAGAACTTATTACTACTTGTAATTATTTGATTAATTTATTCACTCTTTTACTCACCTTTACTCATAAGATCTTATCTGTCTTATTGACTAAAATATCCACTGGATCTAGAAACCTACACAGTACATAGAATGCGTTCAGTTAATAATTGTCGCATGAGTAAATTTGACACCAGTCATGGTAAGGAACCAGCTACAACAGGGCTGAAACTTATCCAGGACAAGGTAAAAGTTAGAGAAGATTCACCCAAGACAGGAGTTGGAACCTAAGAGGGAAGCTCAATGGGATAAAACAATCCCAATCCTCATTGTGAAAATGGTTGGCACTGGGGTATTCAACAAGATGGCCTTGTGCATAATAAGAAATCTATACTATTTTGTGATCAAAGGGTAGGGCAAGGAGGTAAGACAATTTCATTATCACAACTCTTAGGCTCATTCTGGAGGCTCTCAGGCAGGAACCACCAAAACATAGAGGTAGGTGAAGGTTGACACCTTTCCTACAGCTTGGTAATAAATGAAAGTCTCAGACTACACACATGTTTTGCACAAAGAGCTATATAATCCAAAACTAAAGAAATCTTAGAATTCTGTGTTTCTGGTGCTCCTAAGTAACTTGCATAAAATGTTCACCTGAGGCCTGATCTGTGGTGGCTCAGTGGATAAAGCGTCAACCTGGAAACGCTGAGGTTGCCGGTTCAAAACACTGGGCTTGCCTGGTCAAGGCACATATGGGAGTTGATGCTTCCCACTCCTTCCCCCTTCTTTCTCTCTCTCTCTCTCTCTCTCTCTCTCTCTCTCTCTTTCTCTCTCTCTCTCCCCTCTCTATCATGAATAAATAAAATCTTTAAAAAAAATGTTCACCTGACACAAATACATTGTCATCGTAGTGGTGGAACTGACTAACCATCCACTATAAAGAGGTGATCAGGAATGTTCCAGAACAAAAACTGGGTCCTTGGTTTAGGATTAAACATGTGTTAGTGGTAAATGTAAAAATCTTGCTCTATTCTCAAAAATGGGTAGTGTCTTTAAAGTATTTTAGCCAATAAATACATCTTGAATAGCAACAATTGCATTTACTTCTTAGCATTTCTGGCCCCACATTTGTATAGGGGGGGATAGAAGGGCTGAGGAGTTGAAGGCCAGAGAAAGCCCAAGGGCAGAGACAGATGCTGGCAGTTGGCTGAGGGGACATGGGTGTGGTAGTGGTAGAGACCTGCCATACTTTATAAGTAATAGTTGAATTAACTCTACATAATAGGGTGTCTGAAGTCAGTTAAGGGGGAGTTCAGGTTTTGTGTACACTTTTTTTTCTTGTTTCAGCTTTCTTAACAATTAGTATGGCCCTCCTTGGTGTCAAAGAGTAAGAGGATATAGAGAGTCAAAAACTTCTTCTCCAGCATAATTGTTATAGGTCCTGAGTCTGAGAAGTAGATCCTTGGATGCTACAGGAAATAAACATTGAGGTTATATCCAAAGACTGCTATATTGTCTTCATTATTGAATGTGTAAGGCGCTTAGAGAGGCACCTCTTACCAGTCAGAGCCAGCAGTCCTCTGTTCAGCTCAGCACTCACACTGTTCTCTGTCCTCTTGGATGACTCAGGAGAATGGATCTTTTCAAAGGTATTAAAGGGGCTTGAGGAAAGAAAAATGGTTTAAAAAGCATGATGAAATTAAAAAGAAAACAAATCCTGGCATCTGTGCCCTGAAACATGGTCCAGCTCCCATGGTAAGTGTATCAAGCACAGCCTTTCACTGGGGAGTGCTTGTGGTCCTGGCATTCTTCCCTCCTTGAAACGAGAGAGAACCATCCGTGTGTCCAAACCATTTAATAACAAAGTTTATGTTATTGCTGCTGCCACTGAGTTTGTCTTGACCACAAACGTTGTGAGAAAGAGCCAGATTTCTATGAGAAGCCACAAAGGCTTGAATTTCAGAAAGGGAATTTTTTTTTCTTTAAAGGAAACTTTATTATTATTCCTCAAACTGCTCTTTTCTGGACAAGTGTATGAAGCCTAGAAAATACTTTAAAGCCATAATTATAGGAGGCTAGTCTGTAGTAAATGAAATATGATAACTATCTTGCTGTATCTGGACCTCCAAACTTTTAATCATGTTAGAAGAGAAGAAATTAATGCTTTATAATCTGAAAATTGGGTTTTGAAGTTGATTTTTGCCTTTAAAAAATTGCCTTTAAGATTATCCAGAAAGGTCTTGAGAACATACAGTATTAAGGACTCCAAAGTAATGTTTCTTATGAATGTGTGTGCCTGAGTGTTTCTATTGACCCCTTCCCAGTCAAGAATCACTAGAGAGAGAACACCTTAACCAGAAACAACAGTAATGATTCCCAAATACAAATGGAGGGTTTCCTCTCACTAAGTAATTGAAGATAGTTCTATAGCATCATTGAAACAGTTCTATTCAGATCTAGAGGTCAGAGTTTCCTGTTATTATTCCCTAATCTAATACATCTCTGTAGGCAAGTACCTAGAGTTTTAATAGGCTCTTTGGTTTGAAATGATAATGAGAAGACTGGCCATTTTGGAATAGGATAACTCATTGCTGAATTATTGGGGATGAAGTAGGCTTGATTTATATGCGTAGTGATGCTAAAACGAGAAACAGTTGTAAGATATATTTCACCCAAAATGGTCTTTTTTGTGGCAGAGACAGAGAGAGGGACAGATAGGGACAGACAGACAGGAAGGGAGAGAGATGAGATGCATCAATTCTTCGTTGCGGCACCTTAGTTGTTCATTGATTGTTTTCTCATATGTGCCTTGATTGAGGGGCTACAGCATAGTGAGTGACCCCTTGCTCAAGCCAGAGACGTTGGGCTCAAGCTGGTGAGCCTTGTTCAAACAGATAAGCCTGTGCTCAAGCCGGTGACCTCAGGGTTCGAACCTTGGTCCTCTGTGTCCCAGTCCAACGCTCTATCCACTGTGCCACTACCTGGTCAGGCCAAAATGGCCTTTGATGATGGTCAACAAAGTATCTAGCTGTTTTTCTGGTCTAGAAACATGATTCCATGTTCGTATTGTTGTTATGATTTTATTTGGGAGTGCTTCTGAGTATCTGCATACATAGATTTGGCAGCTGAGAAGTGCTTGGGGAACTAACATGCTAATTAACAATAACTTTGCTTATCTGTACATTGATGGCTTCTCTGTGCTCCGTTTCTCAATTACAGCCAGTGTGTGGTCTATATTATGTATCTTTGCACCTTTCTCTAGGTGGGGAAGCTAGTCTGAGGGGAAAGGGAGGCTCTGAGAAAGAGGAAGACAAAGGAAAGTAGAAATGAGGAATATTTTCTTTCTTTCTTCTGAGAAGAGTTTTGTTAGCACAATTCTGATTTACTGTCAAAAAGAGGAGGCTAGTCTACTATATTTTTTTTATTTCTCTTATATCTAAGAAGGCTAAATAAACAATGTTTCCCAGGCTAATAAAGGAAATGAAGGGAGTAATGTCTCTATTGCTATCTCATTTCCCTCAACAGCTGAAACATTTTCTGTATGAGTCCCAGACCCGCAGATGAATGGGAGGTAGAGAAGAAGATGTATGTGGAGAGGGGTACCAACAACTTTGCTGGAAGGACCAGGTCTACAGGTACATGCATCTCCTTCCCCTATTGCCTCAAAAAGTAGAGTGCCAGACCTTGAAGACTAATTACGAGTGTGCTGCATTGGCATGCTAATGATTCAGCTGATTGGGCCAACACAGTTTTTTTTTTTTCTCATACACTAGAAAGGTATTTTGGTGTCAGGACTACTAAATAAATTGTCTTGTTTTTTATTAACTCTATGTTAGAAGGCTTTATGCAAAGGCCCTTAAATTAGTTGCACATCAACACACTTGACTCTTTAATATGATTTCTTATTAATGAGTAATATTTTGGTGGGTGTGAACCTACATATTGTTTGGAAAAATGTCCATAAGTAGAATTGGGCATAGTTGAGCATTGTTCAAATACTTCAACAAAGAGACTATTTGTCAACTTTTATCCTATTTTCAGAACCCCAGAGAAATGTAATTTCTCAGGTCCTTAATAAAGACCAAGGATTAAATATCAATACTCAACACAAATGAAAATAGAACCTCAGTCCCTGGCCAGTTGGCTCAGTGGTAGAGCATCAGCCGGGCCTATGGACATCACAGGTTGGATTCCTGGTCAGAGCACACAGGAGAAGTGATTATCTTCTTCTCCACCCCTCTCTCTCTCCTTTCTCTCTCTCCATTTCTCTCCTCTCCTCCCTCAGTCATGGCTTGGTTGGAGCAAGTTGGCCTCAGGTGCTGAAAATGGCTCCATGGCCTTGCCTCAGGTGCTAAAATAGGTCTCCAGTTGCTGAGCAACAGAGTAATGGCCCCAGATGGGCAGAGCATCGCCTGGTAGGGGGCTTGCTGGGTGGATCCCGGTTGGGGCACAAGTGGGAGCCTGTCTCTTTGTCTCCCTGCCTCTCACTTAAAAAAATAAAACAATTTTAAAGAAAATAGAACCTCATTAAGATTTTAAAATGATCACCCTTGATTTTTTTTAACTTGAATTGCTTTGTTTTCAATATGTTAGTTATATAATATGGAAACAACCTCATCATTAATATTTACTCAATCTGATGTCTTCAGAGTAGCCAGATGCTGGTAGAGAACTGAATATTCTCTGAATTAAGAAAACTCTCTAGAGGAGATGATATGCATTCAGGGTGGCATGGCCATAGATATTTCCCCTCGGGAAAAGGAAACAAAAGAAAAAATAACCAATTGGAACTACATCAAACTAAAATGTGTTTGCACAGCAAAGGAAACCATCAACAAAATGAAAAGGCAACTCACTGAATGGGAGAATATATTCACCAGTGATACACCTGATAAGGGGTTAATATCCAAAATTTATAAAGAAGTTATACAACTCAACACCAAAACAAACAAACAAACAACCCAATTTTAAAAATGGGCTTTTTACAGATGACCAAAAAACACAAGTAAGAGTTCAATATCACTAATCATGAGAGAGATGCAAATTAAAACCACAATGAGATATCACCTCACACCTGTCAGAATGGCTATCGTCAATAACTTAACAAGTGTTAGGAAGGGTGTGGAGAAAAGGAAACTCTTGTGCACTGTTGGTGCAAATGCAGATTGGTGAAGCCACTGTGGAAAACAGTATGAAGTTCCTCAAAAAATTAAAAATGAGATCGCAATATGACCCAGTGATTCCATTTCTGGGAATATATCCAAAGAAATCCCAAACACTTATTTGAAAGAATATATGCACCCCTATGTTCACTGCAGCATTATATACAATAGCCAAGATCTGGAAATAGCTCAAGTACCCATCAGTAGATGAGTAGACACAAAGCTGTGGTATATTTACACAATGGAATACTACTTGGCTATAAAAAATAATGGAATTTTGCCTTTGCAACAGCATGGATGGACCTGGAGATTATTATGCTAAGTGAAATAAGCCAGTCAGAGAAAGACAAGTACCATATGATGTCACTGATATGTGGAATCTAATGAACAAAATAAACTAATAGACCATATGGAAATTAACTCATAGACACAGAGAACAAATTGACAGCTTTCAGAAGGGAGGGGTGTTGGGGGGATGGGTGAAAAAGGTGAAGGGATTAAGCAAAGAAAAAAAGCTCATTAAAAAACTGTCCATAATGAATCTAGCTACATTGCAGATAAGCTGTAACCCCATCTCAGATGGCCTTAACATTTACAGGAAAATTCATTAAGTTTGCCCCAGAAAGGCAAAAGGGCACACTTCTCTTCATTGATGGAAATCATAGATTATTTTTTTTTAACTGAGGCTTTAAAAGCCAGGGATCAATGGAATTGCACTTTCTAAATGTCTATACATTGGAGACTGGATTGATAGTCTTATTAGTCTGTCCTTTGTGTACTTAAAACATCCCAAGTCTTTGGTGCTAAAACATTTATACATCATTTTATATTTATAACTCATTTCTATTCATTACTCTTCAGGGTGGCTGCAGGAAGGTTGTTCCAGTACTGGCTGCAGGTTTCTGAGATGACAACAACTACTGAGAGATCATGTGATGAGACGGAAGCTTGCAAATGGTGGTGGCAGGATTACAGCTACAAGTACAAGTTTTTATTATCTCTTAGAATATGTGCTCAGATGTCAAAGGGAAGCATTGGAGATCCAGAGGATTTTGCTCAGATCAGATAAATCCCCCCAAACCTTGGTACCTAGTACCTTCCTCACTATTTCTGGGTCCTTCAAAGTCTATGCCGGTCCTTAGTGGTCTCCTTGAGGCTATGTGCTATGGCTACAAACATAGAGATGTAGCTAGAGGAAGATGGTTGCTATGTATCAGCGCAGAAACATCTCTCTATGACATCCTTCTCAGACACCATATTTTTATTAATGTGGCAAGTCATGTAAAAGAAATAGAGATAAAAATAATATGCAAAATTATTATTTTGAGACAGTTTGATTATATGTCGAGAAATCCAAACACTGAGCAAAAAAACACAAAACATTTTCTACTTTTGATAAAATCTTAATTAAGGTATCAGTATATAATAAATACTCAGAAGTCAATAGTATTCTGTACTTCCATAACGCAGTGATATAAAGCATAATTTTAAAAAGATGCATTCAATAGAAATAGAATGACCTTAAAAGCAGAAGGAATCAACATAAGATGGGATGTGTAGAAGCTGAAAAAATAGAAGTGCACGATTTTATTGGTACATATTTTTGAAGATGGGAAGGAGAGGCCACTATAATAATAAATGTTAAAGTTATCCATCAGGAAAGAAAATGTAACCGTGCAATTTTCACCCACACTCAAGATGAAACAAGTGGACACTGCATTATACCAATTATCTTAAAACTTACTATGCTGGAAATTGCACAGAAAAGCAAACGTAACCATCACTATTTCTTCATTTCAGAATGGCTTTGTTCCCATTATGTGCTTTTGGGGGCAATAAACCATGAAATTGTCTTGGCATTATCTCCTTTTTAAAAAAAAAATTATTGTATTGATTTGAGAGAGAGAGAGACAGAGGCACAGACAGGAACATCAATCTGTTCCTGCATGTGCCCAGACCAGGAATTGAACCCTCAACCTCTACACTCCAAGACAACACTCAAACCAACCAAGCTATCCAGCCAGGGTGACCTTATTTCTAAAAATATATATTTTCTGAGGATACTGTTTTGTTAAGTTTATTTTAACAACAAAGAAAAATAATTGTGGTAAAATACACATACCACAAAATGTACGTGCTATCTTAACCATTTTTAAGTGTACAGTTCAGTGGTGTCAAGAAAATTCACACTGTTGTATAGCCCATCTGCAGAACTCTTCATCTTCCAACTGAAACTTTATACCCATTAAACAACAACTCCTCATTCTTTTCTCCTCTGAGTCCCTTGACAATCACCATTCTATTTTTTGTGTTTATGAATTTGGCTACTCTATGTGCCTCATATAAATGAAATCATACATTATTTATTTTTCTTTTCGTGACTGAATTATTTCACTTAATATAATGTCTTCAAGGTTTATTCCTTGTAATGTGTCAGAAATTCCTTTTTAAGCCTGAATAGTAATCCATTGTGTATTTATTTATACAGGATTTTGTTTATTAGTTCATCCATCATTGATCAGTTGGTTTCTTCCACCGTTTGACTATTGTGAATAATACTACTATGAACAAGGGTTTACAAATATTTCTTCGAGACTCTGCTTTTAACTATTTTGGGTATAAACTCAGAAGTGGAATTGCTGGGTCATATATTAATTCTATTTTTAATATTTTGAGAAGCCACAATATTGTTTTCTGTAATGGCTGTACCAGTTTTACAGTCCTACCAACAGTGCACAAAGGTTCCAATTTCTCCACATCCTCATCAATATTTCTTACTTACTGGGTTATTTTCGTTTTATCGCAGCCCTCTTAATGGGTGTAAAGTGGTATCACATGGTGGTTTCGACTTACATTTTCCTGATGATTAGTGATGTTGAGCTTCTTTTAATCTGCTTATTGGCCTTTAGATATGTTCCTTGGAGAAATGTCTATTTTAGTCCTTTTGTTGTTTTGAAAAGAGGTGTTTTTGTTTTGTTTTGCTGAGTTCTCTTTTGTGGTAAAAGTTTTCCATGATCAGAGTTAGGGATACCCTGATTGTTTTATCACCTTCTTGAAGACTTGCAGTGTAACTGTAGGATTTTAAAAGCTCTCAGAAGTACTACAGTAAAGAAAATTGCTAACTCTGTGTAACATAGTATTTTCCATACATAACTACTGTGGAATCATTTTGCACCGAACATATATTCCTGTCTTGAGCAAGTGGGTAGCCACTGAATGTAATTTGTGAAAAGCTCTTCTAACGGTTTAAAACAAACAATAGCTAATGAAAAAAATATTTCCATATTTGAAGGAATGGTTGTTGTAGCAGGCTTTATCATGCTGTCTCCCACCTGGACAGGCTTTTCTCTTTCATCACTTTGTAGAAATTTATTGAGTACTGACTCAGCACTGGGGATATGGACAAAATAAGTTGTAGCCATTTACTTAAAGAATATCTATGGAGAAGTAAATAATTATAGTAGAATTTGGAAAAACTGCTGTGATAATTATAAGACATATTATCTTATGTTATTTGATAAGATATATTATCTTAGGTTATTTGATCATTAGTAACAGAAAGCAAAACAAACTAGCTTTAGGAAAAGAGAGGAATGTGTTACAAAGATAGAGAGGTGTCTCATGAAACTCAAGGGCAGGAATGCAGTAAGCTTAGGAAAGACCTGGAAAGTATCCAGGACCTAGGACACACACTCTCTCTCCAGGACCCAGGACACTCTCTCTCTCTCTCTCTCTCTCTCTCTCTCTCTCTCTCTCTATATATATATATATATATATATATATATATATATATATATATATATATATATATATATATATATATATGAGTCGTATGCACATGCACAGAACGATTTGGTTTATTTTTCAGTTCCTATTCTAAATTTCAAGAAAAGAGAGAGACTGAGTCAGCATGTATCTTATTTGTACACATGGTTCAGTCTGTTGTGGTCAATGGGATGTAGACACACATCAAAATATGGCTGCTATGGACCCAACAGCCTCTCCCTCTTCATCCCTTTCCACTTCCTGCATATACTCCCTGTTCTATTGATACCAGGAATGATTGTTTATTGAGAAAATAAAAAAATAACATCAAAGTTTGCTATTGATAAGGTAATTCTGGATAAACATTCAAAGCTTTACCTATATACCAGCAATAAACAATTACACCATGCAACAGAAGAGTTCAACTCATTCACATGAATAATAAAAAAAAATTTAAATAAAGATTAGTCTTAACAGAAATGTGCAAGACTGAAAAATTTAAAATTTAAATGACAAGCCATTGATCTTGGCCAAAATATTGAAAGTGGGTTTTCTAGAAGTTGAACTCAGAAACTCAGTATCTGCCATCCTATATCTCTTTTAGATAAACAGAGTCGTCATCGAAGTGAACCACCAGGTTCAATGACACAGACAGCAGACACTCATTTGCTGACGTACACTGTCATCTGCCTTTATATATGTTAGCAACTTGAACTAATTGTTGAGGTAATGAATAAGTAAGAGAGGATTTAGGCAATTTCAGGAAAGACAGATTAGTTCCCAGAAGCCAGAGAACAATAAATCAAACTGGAATCCAGGTCTGAGAAGTTGGCAAAATTTTTAGTTAAATTCTATTCACCTGGGGTTCTGTCTTTTCCTAATTTGCAATTTGAAAGGAAATGTGTAGATGCAGAAAGGAAAATGTTTGAGAATAATGGTTGATATATTTCACAGTGAAGCATCTTCACCTTATGGAGTTTTTAGAAGTTTATTCTATGGATGATTTCTCTAAAATATTGGATTTTTCCTATAGGCATTAGACAGTTTTAACTTAGGTAACAAAAATCCTATTGGTTATCCCATTCTGTAAACCTCTTATATTTCTTTGGTCCACTAAAATTTATGCTTTTCACTCACATAACTCTTCCTGTTCAAGTAGTTTAAATTCATGAGGTTAGATGGTGCTATTTTTCTATTTTATCCTGTGAGGCTTTAATTCTTTAACTCTGTGCAGACTTCTTAATTTTTAAAGATGCTGATTTCCTGAGAAATACAGTTACTGGAATCCTAGGTGCTTAAGGTTTTATTGCATTTTTTACTACAGGCAATGGAAAATTATAATTTTTGAATTAAGTGGCAATAGCTCACTGTTTGCCTTGTATTATTTAGGCTCAAATATTATTCTTTGGCAAGGCAGGGATTTAAAAGTATTTTCAAGAAAAACTAAGAGACTTTTCCCCCTTTCAGTTGAACTTTGGTATATGTAGTAACTCCTATAAGTAAGGTTGTAACATTAAAAATGTATAGGTTATTAAAACTTTCCTGATAGTTTTAATAGAGAAGGGTATTTGTGGCATCGCCTAATCTCTTGAAGACTTTTTTTTTTAAAAGAAAGGTGTTTCTTTTCAAAATTTATTTACTGATTTTAGAAAGATAGGAAGGGAGAAAGAGATAGACAGACAGAAACATCAATCTGTCCCTGTATGTGCCCTAATCAGAGATCGAACCCACAACCTTGATGTATCTGGACAATGGAACCAACCAAGCTACCTAGTTAGGGCTCTTTAACATGCAGACAGATTCATTCATTAATTAACCCATTTAAAAAATTAGACTGTCAACCAATTTCTGGCTTTCAGGGTTATTCATCTGTATACTTCAAACCAAGGGTCAGGAAACTTTGGCCTGCAGGCCAAATCCAGTCAATTTCTTATTTTTTTAAACAAAATATTATTGAAACATCACTACCACCACCAATCTTTTGTTTATGTACCATCTCTGCTTTGACACTATAACAGCAGAGTTGATTAGTTGCAACAGAGACCATATGGCCTGCAAAGCTGGAGATATTTACTATGTAGCTCTTTACAGAAAAACTTTGCAAGGAATTCTAGTTTCAGCACCAAAATGTAAAGATCTTAGAAGTTGTCGCACCTCTTTTCACCATCCCTGTCTTTTAAGCTGAGCAAACTGAAAGTCAACACCTTTTCAAGGACCAATTAGAGAACTAAGGTTACAAGGCAACCTGCCATCTCCAAATCTGGAGAGCCAGGTGAATGCAGAAGGTCACAGTCAAGATTTCCTTCCCTGGATGACGAGCCATGGGGCCATTAATGGGTAGGAACACTTAAATGGTGATTTTCACTAATTGCTGGAGCCTGAGAATGAACTAGCATGAGAGTAATGAAACCTTATGGTCATAGGAGGCACTCCACACCTTCATGGAATTTACCACCAGAAACAACACTAGTGAGAAAAGTTGAGAAGGATGCCTTTGAGGATCTGGCAGGGGAGGAGGAGAGAAGTCACTGTGAAAAATGCCCAGAGTGTCCTCTGTAACAAAAACCTTGTTCCACATGGAAAAGGACATTCTCTTATTCCGGCTACCTCTAGCTTTCCTGTGTCACTCAAGGAGGGTAATCTAAGGAACACTTTTAAAAATTCATTTTGGAAGAGAGAGAGAGAGATAGGAAGCGAGACAGAGAGAAGGGGGATGGGAGGAGCAGGAAGCATCAACTCCCATATGTGCCTTGACCAGGCAAGCCCAGAGTTTCAAACCGGTGACCTCAGCTTTCCAGGTCGATGTTTTATCCACTGTGCCACCACAGGTCAGACTAAGAAACACTTTTTGAAGGTCACAACCTAGGGTCACAGTTCCAATAAAAGACTGAGATTTAATCATAAGGTATGCTTCCCTTCCTCTACCCCTTAGCACCATACTAAATAGGAATCTCGTAGAACAGTGTGTTAAGCTGAATGAGGTATAAGATGCAGACCCTTCCTAAGGAGTCCAGGGAAGCTCAAAGTCTACAGGAGACCAAAGACAAGGGCACAGAAGAAATTGGAATCCTCTGGCCCCTATAGCTGCAGCAAATAAACACAGCCAACTTCTAACCAGATTTACATAAAACATCACAACGAAGGCCTTATTATCCTCAGTTTTTATTACTTGAAAAATTATGTCTGGCTTTCAAAAAATTTTTAAAAGGCATTCTAAACTAGGAAAGTAACATGAACCACACTCATATCTGACAAAGATGTTAGAATTCTCAGACAGAATTTAAAATAATTATGATTAACATCTTAAGGGTTTTAGTGAAACAAAAACCTAGAAAACATTCAGGAATATGGGCGTTGCAAGCAGAGAGATAGAAACTCTAAGAAAGAATAAATAAAAAGACAATAGTAGGAATTTAGAAAAGCAATGTAAGAGAAATAAAGAATATCTTTGAAAGGGCTGAGTAGAAAATCATTGAGTTTGAAGATAGACACTTTGAAAGAAACTCTCCTAATGGAAATGCAGAGAAAAAATAAAGAATGGAAAATTATAACAGAATATTCAAGAATTAGTGGGACATTTTTTTGTTGTTGTTGGTAAAGAGACAGAGACAGAGAGAGAGACAGTTAGTGACAGACAGACAGGAAGGGACAGAGATGAGAAGCATCAATTCTTTGTTGTGGCTCCTTAATTGATTGCTTTCTCATATGTGCCTTGACCAGGGGACTATAGCAGAGTGAGTGACTCCTTGCTCAAGCCAGCAACCTTGGGCTCAAGCCAGCCACCATGGGGTCATGTCTATGATCCCATGCTCAATCCAGTGACCCCCATGCACAAGCCAGATGAGCCCACGGTCAAGCCAGCAACCTCGGGGTTTTGAACCTGGGTCCTCTGCATCCCAATCTGACACTCTATCCACTGTGCCGCTGCCTGGTCAAGCTAATGGGACAATTTCAAAATGTGTAACATAGCAGGTCCATGAAAAATGTCATTTCATTATAATGCTAATGAGGGAAAACTGATTCTGGGACTGGGGCCACTTTCTGTATGAATATTGCATGTTCTCTCTGTGTCTGTGTGAGTATTCTTTGAGTACTCTGGTTTCCTGCCTTATCCCAATGCTGTGCACCTTAGGCTAATGGGGGTGTCTTAACTGTCCCAGAATGAGTGAGTGTGTGTGCACCCTGCAATACAATGACATCCTGTCCAGGCTTGGTTCCTGCTTTGTGCTCTGAGCTGCTGGGAAAGTCTACAGTTATCCTCAACCCTGAACTGGAATGAATAGGTTGTATAATAATTATTTTACTTATTTTTATTAATCTTTCTTAAATGTATGTAAAGCTCACATTTATTTCAATTTTTAATATAAAAAGTGTTTTCGGTCTTCATTTAGAAGTTTGGTGATGTTTTTGTGGCCAGAAATATGCTGTAAGAATCTGACTCTAACTTGTATCAATTGACCTGTGAGAAAACTGGTCCTTACATGTCCTCTTTACTTAGGGTCATAGTTTCCAAGAACTTACTGATGAAGTTAAGTGATGACTTAGCATACTAACCAAAGGATAAGAAAGAGAAAATGGAGCAGAAGAAATAAAAGAAAGAAAGAAAGAAAGAAAGAAAGAAAGAAAGAAAGAAAGAAAGAAAGAAAGAAAGAATCATATGATTTCACTCAAATGTGGAATCTATGAACAAAATAAACTAACAAAATAAAAACAAAAAAAAATAAAAACAAAATAGAAACAGACTCATAGATACAGAGAATAGACTAACAGCTGTCAGAACTAGGTTGTTTTTTTTACATTGAGTTTTGAGAGTTCTTTGTATACTATGGATTCATATCTTTTAGCAGACATAATATACGAATATTTTCTTTCATTCAGTGTCTTATTTTTTCATTCTTTGTAGAGGTGTCTTTCAAAGAGGAAAATATTTTATTTTGATGAAGTCTAATTTATTAGCTTGTTCCTTTTTGAATTTTTATTTTGAAGTTTAAGAAATCTTTGTCTAAGCCAACATCATAAATTTTCCTATGATTTTTTGAAGCTTTATAGTTCCAGGTTTCATATTTAGTATTAATCAAAGTTTTATATTTTTTTATTTTGTATATGGATATCCAATTGTCTCATAACTACCTGTTGGGGAAAAACTAACACTTTTCAACTGACTTGTTTTATACCACTGTAAAAACTCAGGTGTCTGTATATGTGTGGATTTATTTCTGGATTCTTTTCTACTCCATTGACCTATTTATCACTCTTGATTCCAATATTGCCAATATTAGTCTTGATTACTGTAGCTTTATAATTGGTCTTGTAATCAGGTACTGTTAGTCTTCCAACTTTGTTTTTCTCTTTAAAAGTTGTTTTAAATATTTTAAGTCTTTTTCATTTACATGTAGATACCAAAATCAATTTGTCAATATCTGTAAAAACACTGTTGGGTTTCTTATTGGGATTGATTAAATATATAAAACAATTAGGAAGAAACTGATATCATGTTTTGTAGTCTTCAGTGTATCAAACTTGCACATCTTTTATCAGATCCTTTCCTAAGAATTTCATATTCTATGCTATTGTAAATGGTTTTTCTTTTCTAATTTTTGTTTCTGATTATTTGTTGTTAGGATAGATAAATATACCTGATATTTTGTATGTTTATACTGTGTTCTGAAACCTTGTTAATCTCACTTATTAGTTCTAGTACCTGTTCTTGTATTATAAATTCCATCAGATTTCTTACAAAAAATAATAATAAATCTATCTATAGAAATGGCACATTTCACAAAAATTAATCTAAGAGGATTATAGACTTGAATATAACATATGAAACTATAAAACTTTAAAAAACTATAAAACATCTAGAAGGAAATATCATAGAAAATCTAGGTGATCTTGGGTTTGGTGAGAAATTTTTAGATACAGTATCAAAAGCACAATCTATAAAAGAAAAAAGTCAATAGGTTGGACTTGATTGAAATTAAAAACTGCTCAGCTAAAGATCTGAACAGATACCTTATCAAAGAAGATATACAATTGGTAATAAGCATATGAAAAGACGCTCTGTATCACTTGTCATTAGGGAATTACCAGTTAAAGCAATAATGTGATACCACTGCACACCTATTAGAGTGTCTAGATGAGTAAGTTCTGGGGACCTAATGTACAGCATGGTTAAATTAGTGAACAACACAGTAATGTATGCTTGAAATTTACTAAGAGCATATACTTTAAATGTTCTCACCACAAAAATAAAATGGTAACTACGTGAGGTAATAGATGTATTAACTAAGCTTATTGTGGTAGTCATTTTACATTTAAATGTATCAAAGAATCATGTTGCACACCTTAAACTTACACAATGATATATGTCAAATATATTTAAATAAATCTAGGAGAGGGGGAAGAATGGCTAGAATCCAAAAAATTGATAATACCAATAGCTAGCGAGGATAAGGAGTAACAAGAATGCTCAATCCTTGCTGAGTAGTGCTATAGCTATTTTGAAGTCAGTGTCTTGCAAAACTAAATGTAGTCTTATCATATGTGCTCCTAGATATTTACCAAATTATGATTGAAAACTTATGTCTAACACAAAAATGGGCGTATGAAGATTTATAGCAGCTGTATTCATACCAAAATAACTGCAAACATTCAGGATGTTCAACAGGAAAGTAGATAAACTTTAATATACTCATATAATAGAATATTATCCAATGATAAAAATATATGAGCTATCAAATCTTGAAAAGACACAGATGAATCTTAAATGCATGTTGGTACCTGAAAGGAGTCATTAGTATTCCAATCCTATATGATTCCCAGTTCTATGACTATTTTAAAAAGGCAAAACTATAGAGACAGTGGTTTCCAGGATTGGTTTATTGATGCCCCAGAGAGTCCTCAGGGAAGTGAAACTATTTTTTTTTTAATTTTATTTATTCATTTTTTAGAAAGGAGAGAGAGAGGGAGAGAGAGAGACAGAGAGAAAGAAGGGGGAGGAGCAGGAAGCATCAACTCCCATATGTGCCTTGACCAGGCAAGCCCAGGGTTTCGAACCGGCGACCTCAGCATTTCCAGGTCGACGCTCCATCCACTGCGCCACCACAGGTCAGGCTGGAAGTAAAACTATTTTTTATGATATCATAATAGTGCATATATGACACATGAGTTCATCAAAATCCATGGAAATCTACGGCACAGCATAAGCCTTAAAGTACTAAAATTAAAAACAAAATCATTTTAAAGGTCAAAGAATCCTAGGTTAGAATACATATGTGACAAAATAACTGTTACACATGCATGATACAACTTTCCTGAGGAGGGAGGAGGGAGGAGGGAGGAGAAAGGTTGTGATCTAGTAACTTTGGAAATGAGCAGAATCGGTAAGACTGAAGGCAAAAGAAACTGCAGTCTATTTGATAAAGGTTTTCCTTTGAAGACATGGGTTAAGAATTCTGATATCATAGCACATGTATACTGGAATTGAACGACTAAATATCAATAAATAGATGGCAGATGGTGGGAGTCAGGTTTCTCATTGTTGGAATGGGAGTTTACAGATGTGCAAGGGGAGGAGTTTAAATGATTTTCAATCATTCCCAGCTACTAAAGAATCAGTTTAAGCCTTGATTCCTCTCTGTGCATAATTAACTGTCCTTTTAGCATGGGAAGACAGCATGTTACATGGCATAGGGATTTGGAAAGAAATACACAAAATATTGTGATGTTCAACCCAAAACAGTTATTTGCAAATATTTGATAGGGCTTTGTTACAAATATCCTTTACATTAAAAATTGCAATTTAAACTCACAAGTCTATTATATTTAAAGGAGAGAAGTATTTCTTTGTAGAAATTAATTGTCAAGCATGGAGTTAAATGTAAATAAGAGACCTTTCAGATAGAAGGCAAAAATTGGGGAAAAAAATGGATTGCACGAGGAAAAGGAATGGAAAATTCATTGCTTTTTTTGAAGCAATCTCACAGAGTTAATTTCTCTATGGTGCTCAAAGCTTCTGTTCTCAGATTCATTCTATTAACCTAAAGTTGAAACTGCAGGATGACTCAAGGATAACTGACAGGAGGGAGAGTACATCATGCCGGCACGGTCATGTATGCTCTCACGCATTCCCTTGTTAAACGCTGCATTATGGAAGTGTATCCTCTGCTGAAGTTTGTTCGCATTTTCTTTTTGTCCCTGGTAAAGTACTACCCATGTTTGTCAAGGAGGAGGAGTAAAATCCACCTTTTCAAATGGGTCATTGATTATGTCCCCACACTTTAATTTCTGTGTGAAATTCAAGCCCACATGA
This sequence comes from Saccopteryx leptura, assembly GCF_036850995.1. Lineage (NCBI taxonomy): Eukaryota > Metazoa > Chordata > Mammalia > Chiroptera > Emballonuridae > Saccopteryx > Saccopteryx leptura. The sequence goes on from NC_089516.1 coordinate 15,237,428, forward strand.
AATGTTTCAAAACCTAAAGGTAGTTTTACTTTGTACCTGATTTATATATATGAGGGGGGTTTAGAAAAAAAAATAAAGCATGTCTAAGAGCAGGAAATAGATGTAATTAGACTATGAAACAGTTTCTTTAGGGAAGTTTTTTTCCAAAGTTACCCTGTAGCTGCAAAATCAATTTCCACCACACCAGCAAGGAAGTAATTAATTATTCATCCAGTTATATACATGTCATTCAAAACATACAAAACTCATAGTTTTTTCTGCCATCTTGGATATTTTATAAAGTTTTTTCTTTTGAAGACATGGGTTCATGTCCCAGAGGCTGCTGGGAACAGGACGACTATAACCACAAATATGTTTGGAAGGCTGTGGTCCAGGGCCATTTTTGCTGGTATAAGGTGGGTTTCCGGAACCAGATGGAACACACAGCTCTTCTTAAAATTGAAGGTGTATATGCTCGAGATGAAACCGCATTCTCTCTAGGCAAGAGGGGCGCTTATGTGTGTGTACAAGGCAAAGGACAAAACAGGGAGTCCTGGTGGCAAAGCAAGCAAAGGCAGCCCTCTGGGAAAGCTCACTCATGCTCATGGAGGCCGTGGATGGCTCGTGCTGTATCCTGAAGCAACCTTCCTGCTAAGGCTGTTGGACACAAAATCCATGTAATGCTGTACTCCTCAAGGGCTTTAACTTATTGAAGAGTAAATAAATAAAATGGATCTATAAATAAATAAATATCACAAATGGAGATACATGTGAAGAGTTGAAAGTAGGTTCAGCATGTTAGCTATTTATTAATCAGAATCCAGATTACTCTTAAGACTAGAAATTACAGGGGAAGCAGTAGTCTTGGACCTGTGATGGAATAGTTAAAGTACATATTTCACAATGAAACAAAGCATTCCTACCTATCGTTCTCAGAAAGCATAAAAGCGTCGCTACTGGAAAGAATAAAAGTAGTGGGCTTTCATGAAAAACAAATACAAATGCTATATAAATTATAAATATCTATGATTTGCCTTTGAGCTGATGGTTTTCCATGCTTTAATATCAGCCATTACTAATGGGAGGCCCTAGGAGTTTGATTCTCTGTTTTAAGGCCATAGAGAGAAACCAAATAAAACAGAAGAACAAAACAAAAACGAATTAGCAACAGTGTATTACTTCCTAGCTTTTGGTTCTTTATGTGTAGCATGTTTTATAGCATTAGGGGGAAACATACACTCTTGTTTTATAGTCTTAAAATCTCTCATATTTGCTTTTCTAGTATCAACGTATTTGAAGAGAAATAACTTGAGTAAAATAAAGTTGATGGCCTTCATCTCAATGGATTGTAACCTGTGTTCCTCAGAACCCGGAGCTATCTTGCAAGCCTGTTTTCTTTCAAACCTGGACATGCCGCATGTAAAACAGCTGCTATTAATGAAGCAGAATTGTTTCATTCCAGGACATACACAACTTCAGGAGACACTTGAAAATGATCAGTTTCATTTATGTTTGAACAGTAATTTGATAAGCTTTCTTATAGCACAAGAGTAATTATACCTTTTAATCTTCACTTTATAAAGAAGAAGGTTTAACTAAATACAGGTACATGTTTGGGGTCAAGACAGTTATGCAAGAAGGGTAGGGCTTATCAACTAGAGGTAATTGATGCAGGTGATTGTCACACAGTTGTGGAGTTGAGCCATTGTGCCTTTCCTGGACACGCTTCTCCCCCCGTCGCTCAGTGTATTAGTATTTAGCTGGAAGATAGCAGTGCTGAGTGTGCCAAGGCAGACAAAGAAGCGACTCTGGGGAGATTTCAACTTCACAGCTATCCATATTCCCATAAAGTTTAAAGAACATAACTACTCACAGCAGGGCAAACCCCCACAGTTTTCTTTCAGTGAAATAATCCACATTACTCTTGTGGTTAGAATGATGATAAAATGAATTTGAAAATATCTGCAGGACAGTACTGGTATCTTTGGCCAAGAAATAATAGCAGGAATTCCTTTCATCGTTTCCGACCTATTGCTTGTTCCTGATACAACGTGGCCAAGTGAGGTTGTGACTGGAACAGACAGGGGCTCTGGCTGTAGGCTTCTATCCACATTTTGTAATATTACCCTTTCAGCAGAATACAGTGGTGGCCATTATCAGAATATTTAAGTTCACAGAATCAGTTTGACTCCACCTGGATATTTTGAGAAATAGTATTTTCTTAAAAAAAAAAACTGTTTTACCATTAGCAATAACAGTTATCATGTGTTGGGTGCTACTCTGTGCCAGACTGTGTGCTATGGGCTTTAGGTACATTATTCGTCTAACCCAAAACTCTGAGAGGAAGGTATTGTGATAGGCATTGTATAGAGGAGGAAACAGGCTCACAGAGCTAAACATTCTTTGTCACATGTTTTACGGTTAGAAGTGGAGGAATCTTAATAAATCCCAGATGTGTGTGTCTGTGTGCATACAGTGTTCCTCATTTTGTTTATTTGCCTAGTTGCCTAAATTCTTCACATTTTCCCAAGTATATGCACTTTCTGTGCAGTAGTGGGAAATGCATTTGTTCTAGTTTGGTCAAGTTAAAACATCCAGGTCTTGATTACTAAATTACTATAGCTTCATGATAGCAACATGATTGATATCCAGGGACACTGATGGAAATGACTGTAACTAACCTCTAGCAAAGTTGTTCAATTAACCCTGACTTATCTTCTTCTATTTTACTTCCTTGGAACGGCTCTAGATTGGTTATTTCCCCAGATTACAAAGAGAAAGAGAAAGAAATAAGACATTTTTATTGGAGGCCAACTCATTTAAATTTAGAGATGAGTGGATGGTACAAGTATGAATTGATTAGGACTGAGGGCCTTATTAGAGCAATCATAAGCAAAACATAAAGAAAGAAAACTTGGCTTTGGTTAGCCAAGTTCATGACTGGGTGATTTTGATCAGGTTCACTGCTTGCTTATACCCTATTTAGCCAGTACCATTATTGGAGCAGCTATCAATATTAAACTTGAAAAGCTAGAAAACTAGCACTGAGATATTACAGGTTAATGTGGAGAAATTCATTCATTTATTCTTCAAATATACGTGAGTGCTTTCTGAGTGGCAGGAGTGGAGGATAAGTACTTAGGTAGAACTGGCTGTGGTTAGTTGTTGGTAGAAACTTGTGCTTTGTACTCTCTTTCGTCTACTTTGCTCAATATTCAGAACTTCCTCCACCTGCCCAGTGGTCTCCTCGACTCTCATGGGGTTCAGCTCATTCTCCAGATGCAAATATGTACCCTGAAAGATGCCAAGTACCAATGACACTTTCTTCTTTCCACGTATAGCCAGGAAAACAGAAGTTGCTCTGCGCATTTCAAGGATTAAAGGTTTTAATACAGAAAATGGGAAACTGATATAAACTTTGGAAGATCTGCGGGAAGCGAAGACCAGGGAAGTGGCCAACAAAAATCTTGGTATGAGGCACCCAAGCAGGTGGTTCTTAAGAACTAACTGGGAAATTGCTTCAATTCAATGAATACCTGGAAGATGCCAACATCTACCTTAATGTGCAGCAGTATAGTGTGTGGTTCTCAAGCGCTTCTCCCCAAAGCTCTGTGAACTCCACGTTTCTTCATACATCTCCCCAGATCCTCCTGGTTTCTCTCATGTTAGCAGACTCAACCCGGAAACCAAACACAGAAAGGACATTCTGGAAAATATATCTCATTTCCTCCTGTGCAATGCACCAGGGTAAGTTAGGAAGGGGTGGTGATGAGAACAGGTTGACAACAATCCACTCCCCTGCTTCCCAGAGCCTTTGCGGTGTTGAAATGAGGCATACAAAATAATGGGAGAGCATGCACCTGGAATAAATGTTATCTATTATTAGTATATTAATTGGTATTTGAATGCCTGAGGAGAAAGATTGTTATGATTCTGTTGTATCCTAATATCTTTACTTGGACTTAGAAATTTTTTGCCCCAAACTCAGATTCCTTCTCCCCTAGGGATTAAGCAAAGAATTATACCTTTCCTTTCAGCCCCTGATTGAGGTTCCCTTCCAGAATAGGATTATGAGGTGCATATATACATGAATTAAGTATAATTATCAGAGAAAATTAAAATATCATTGCCAATTCTCAGCTGATATATCTTAGGGCTTTACATACTAATTCAAAGATTTGAAAACCTTTCAAGACTCTACAAAAAAAAAGAGGGGGCAGTTCAAGAGGATGACATAGGAAATCCTGAACTGACCTTCTCCCACAAGCACAGCAAAGCTACAGCTACATATGAAACCATTCTCTCTAACAAAGATGTGAAAGTAGCTGAACAGCTCCTCCACAACAAAGGATAAATGGGCCACATTCATATGCTAAGTTTTCACCGAACCCCACCTGTGCACAGAGAGCTGCAATTAGGAGGGACCTTACAGATACAGAGCTTCTCCCTGAGGAGTGAGGGGTTTGCACTCCAACCCTTACAATTTGCAGAGGAGAGAACAGCCTCCACACAGTCAGGCTTTAAATTGCAACAGGGCTTACATCCAGGGGAACCATAAGGCTGTAGAAAATGGAAATTCATTCTTAGCGGGCTCAAATGTAGACTCACTCACCCAGGGACCCAGCGCAAAAGCAACAGTGTGAAACGCACTTGTGCCAGATGTGAAGGAGATTTATTTGTTAACCCTGTTAAGCCTGCTGAAGAGGCAAGAATCTGTTGGAACTCTCTCCAGAGATGGAGGTGCCGGTGGGTGCCATTTTTGCATTGATGATCAATTTGGCAAACATTAAAAGTTATATTAAAAACATATTCTGCTTATAATGTCCCTTTCCTTGATTTTTGATGAAGTTGAGCATTTTTGGCAGTGCCTATTTACAATGACTATAGGTTGAGCCACATCACTATTTTTGGCCAATGGGGCAGTAGTAAACTTGAGAAAGCATTTGTGTATTATTTCCATGTCTGGAAATATACAATGGACCCCTGCTGTTGGTTATTTCTTGTGACTTGCCTTCACAATGTCTTATTTGTCCCCTTTTAAGTTCATATTTGTAGGATGTTTTTATGGGAATATTTTGAAAACTAAGTAGATGTTGTATCATTCCAAGAAGGAGTCTTACTTTTTCTTTTTCCTTCCAGGCACATGAGAGCATTACTGCCCCAGATAACAGTAATAGAACCCCTTGGCTTAAGGATATCTGGACAATCTAGAAAGTATAAACAAGGGCTGCAGACAAATCTTAGGGGAAATTCTTCCCCCTCCCTCAGTTTGGAGACAGGAAAATTTTCTTGCTGTCTCCTTTTGTGAGGAATATTTAAAAAATACTTTTGTTGAGGGTATAACCCTTGGAGCCCTAGATATATTCAACAATACCCATTCTGATTTCACACATTTTATAGACCCCCAGCTTTCCCTCCTGCTGCCCATATGGCTGAAGTTATAGAACAAGCGTTGGTTTGAGATCTTGCTCACATTGTGAGTCATTTTTAAAAGTTTTTGACTACCAAGTATTTCCCTTCCTTTCTTGCTGACTCATTCACACATTTTCAAAGACTAAAAAATATATATATATTTCATCCACATTTGTTGTTCTTTGATTGTTAGAGATGTTTATATCTGGATATTGAGTGTGCCTACTGCCCTGTATTTTAGAAAAAGAATTTCAAAGAGAGCTTGTGACCCGGACCGGTACCTAAGGACAGACTGAGTAATGCTAGACTCTTCTTTTAAGCTTCCAGTTCCTGAGAGAATAATTTCAGAAACCCATTGAAAATTTCCAAGGTAGCTTTTCCAGTGATGCAAACAAACCATTCTGCTCTCAAAACACTCCTGTGCCAGCACCTAGCCCAGTAAGAGCAAAAGTTTTTTTGAGTAATAAAAAAACAAGTGTCACTGCATATCATCCACCTGGCTTTGAACAATGTCAATTACAAGGCTGATGTAATCTTGGAAATCATATTGGACTCAAAAATTTTGACAATGAAGTCTATCAAATTTTTGTGAATTAAATACTCAAATTATGTACAGATAAGACAGAATTAACTTTACTCTTAAATGCCTTTTGATAGTACATATTTGAACACTCTCTCCAGATCTGGGTGAGAATGCCTGCTCTTCACATCCTTGGAAACACAGGACTTATATCCTCCTATTGGATAAAACTAATGGGCCTTTGATATAAAATGACAGTCTATGGAATTTAGAGCTCTAAATAAGACTCTGGGTTGTATGAAGTTCTCCTGTAGTAACTGAATAATTTCATAAACATCTGGTTCTATGTAGAGTGAGGAGACATCTTACTATCATCAGCAGTTGTACCCTTACTGATAATTTCTTTATTTTTATTGAAATAATATTTGAGTCCTGACAATGTGGGTGACCAAGAGGCTATCTAAAAGCTTGGGTTTGAACCTCATATTTGCCACTACTAGCTACATGAACAAGGGAATAGAACTCAACCTGTCTGAGGCCCAGAGATCAGAAATGATTACTAAGTTTTTAGGAATAGTCTTAAGTATTCTTGAACTAGTTTATTAATAGATTGTTTTATCTAGATAATTTTCTTCATATAGAGAAAATAAAGTTAGCAGATGGAGAAGAATAATTTTTACCTTTGTGTCTAAAGATTAAGCCAGCCAGAAAAAGACAAATATCATATGATTTCATTTATATGTGGAACCCAATGAACCAAAAGATAGGCATATGTGTGTATATTTTTTCAAAGGCCCTTATAAATAACTTTGTACTTATATATGCATGAATTTTTTCTGTTTGTCAAATCCCTTCAACTTTGTCTACTTAGCGTATTCCCTCAAAGAGTCATTCATTAAGTATCTGTATATCTTTTAAAAACCATTCACAGCCCAAGTGGTATGAGTCACAACAACAAAGGTTGGGCAAAGTATGCTATATACATCTAAATAATGGATTTCCTTCCCAATGGAACTCTTTCACTAGCCCAACAGCCAGCATTTTCTAAGTTTGCAAACTTTTTGTAACTAAACACAGGTTGTATGACAGCTTCTATTATTTGCCCAATAACAGCTTTTGTATGCCCCTCCTTCTTAGGAGTTATGCCAATGTTAGATCACAGCTGTGAGCAATTTGAGTCAAAAAATAAAATGATTAATTGGAGGACCAAGTCATCGAACTTTGGGAACCTGCCAGAAAATTTATAAATACCTGGGAATCGTAGCTTTATCCAATGCCTATAAAACCCAAGGCATAAAATATGTAAAATATGACATGTTACATGACTACAATGATGCTTGCAGCCAAAAAGAGCATTAAGACCTGCTTAAGTAGGTTCCACTCAGCATGGCTAGTTCTTAATGTAGTAGGTGAAATGTTCTTCTGTGATACAACTACAGTGAAAATTGGATTTGGACCTAACTTGATAATGATACATGCTAATTAACTCTTTATTTTTTAATGAGGTATATATTTTTAAAAATCTCACTGAAGCTACCCTTATACAATATCAGAATGAGGTGAACAGTATTAAAAATTCATTGTTGAGCTGTTTGGTAGGTGAAGTCCTTCTTTGACAACTGTGGAGATTAGTCCAAATCTCATCTTGTTCCTCAATAGTGGTCTCATGTAACACCATCAAATGAAAATGGTTTCACTGCTTCTCAATTCCACATTTGAATTACATTCTTTACATACTGAATACATTTTCCTGCAGTCCAGAAGTCAGCTATAGCCCAGACAAATTTGTTTCCCTTTCAATTTCATGTCTTGTAGAAAGTTTAATGCCATTTCCTAAATTTCTGCATATTCTCAGAGAGGTTACACCCTTACAGTCACCTTTGGCTTTCCTCTCCACTTTATTTTTAATTAGTGCCTTGTATAAAGTGTTTTACTGCCTGGTATATTCTGCATAACATCACTCATTCATTTACTTATTTACCTAATATATATTGAGGACCTATTATGTGCTAGATCATACTTTATGTGTGGCACTAGACTGTTTTGATGGGAAACAATAGGCTAGTGTGGGGAGGAGATCTTTGTTAAATAATCACATAAATAAATAGAATGTTATGAATTATAGGTGTTACGATGAAGAAGAGTATGGTTACAAAAACATATAATAGATTTTATCTAGTTAGGAAGGCTAGAGACACCTTTGCTGAAAAAAATGACCATTGATATGGGATCCAAAAGAATTGTAGGAGTTAAGGAAGCTGAAGGAGAGGGTTAGAAAGTTGCACGTTTCATTTCATGGTAATGCCTTAACCCTAATGGAAAGGATTCAGCTCCATGGGAATCTGGAATACTAGAGTGATAATGGATAAAAAAATATATAGAATTCATGAGGTCAAAGGATTCACTTATATAGGAAGAGAAGTAGCTTGCTTTTCACAGACGAAAAGGAGGATACACCAAAGTCAGAAGTTCCCTGATTAGTATGTTAGGTATGGGAAATATAAAGAAATTTCCACATGGGGAGTTCCACATGGAAGGGCCTTATAGTGGGAAAGAAATCATAAAAGAAAGTCTTTGTGGCTGATATGCTCAAGTCAGGAGGGATTATGTTGTGAAATGATATTGAAGAAATGGCCATGTCATATAACAAATTGTAGGCGAGTTACAGATTGTGGTCATTGTCCAAAGAACAATGAAATACCACTGATGTCATGGAGATATGATCTAATCAGGTTTGCATTGCAAAGCAGCAGCCTTGGTTAACCCAATTTGGAGTATGAGTAAATGGAGAGGCCACAATTAAGGTAGGCTATTGCATAATCCACTTGGGGGTTGGAGACAGCTTAGGCAGGTAGGGTGGTGGTAGTAGATGCTGAAAGACATGGAAATCTGACATATATAGGAGGTAAAATTGACAACTTTGTGGTTAAATGGATATGAAGGTTGAAGTTTAAAGCACAGTTATGAATTACTCCTAAGAGTCCTCCTTTTATAAGCAGTTGGATGGTGATTCTATTCAGTTCTCAATGTAATAGAATCAAGTAGGGAAATCATAAATTTGTTCTTGACATGAATTTGATGAATCTATGGAGGAATCTCAAATAGGCACTTGGAATTGTGGTCTAGGGTCCCAAGGAGAATTGTGTTGTGTAGAAATCAACTTCTGAGCCATCAGATGATGGGTGCCATTAAAACCATGAATGAGAATAAGATCACTTAGTAAGAGAATGGAGTAGGGAGAAAAAATTTCAGTTTTAGTTTTGATGAACTTCAATATTAGGTACCCAGGGAGCAGAAAAGTATGACACTACAAATAAAGAAGTAGTGAGAAGTTAGAGTGGGGGGAAAAAGATAATACAAGAGAGGGTAATGACTTTCAAGCCAAAGGATTATAGTTTTTGAAGAAGGGAACGGTCAACAATGTCACGTGCTGTACAAATCTCAAACAAGGAAGGAGTTTAAACTTTCTACTGGATTTAATGAGATGACAGTGATGAAAAGAGTCCAGATTGGTGGGTTGAGAAATGAGGATAGAAATAAGAAAGTGAGGGCAATTTTGCCAATCATTCTTTCAAGAAGCTAACCAGTGAGGGAGAGAAGAGGTATTGTAAAAAAGGCAGTAGAAGGCATGCGAGGCAGAGAAAGGTTTTTGTTTGTATGTTTGTTTGTTTTTTAAATGGCAATGACTTAAGCCCTAATGTGAAGGGTTCAGTTCCATAGAGAATTTGGAACATGAGAGTGATAGGGATAGCAGGTGGATGCAAACTGCATGAGCGAGAAGGATCCACCTCTCTTCACAGAAGGAAATGAGGATTCTCCAAAGTTAGAGCTTCTTTGATGTGTAGTTAGGTGAGGGGGAGATCAGGGAGTTTCCCTGCGATGCTTTCTTTTTTCATCTAAAATGTCAAGTTATCATCCTAAGTGGAGAGGTAGAGAGGAAGGCTTAATGCTTTGAGTAGAGTGGAGAAGATGTGAAATAGCTGTTGAAAACAGTCTATGGGCACTGGTGAGGGCCCTTTTGAGACTGGCTTTGTATTATGTATAATTGGACCAATCTGTCCCCAGAAGGAATTCCACTGGTGGTGTTTATTAAGAGTAGAGAAAACAGATGGTTGAGCTCTACAAGGTTGTGCTTTAACTAAATGTCACACATACACAATGAATTGCCCTAGACCAAAACAAACAAACAAAACAACAATAACCACCACCAACAAAAAAACCTCAAACCTCAGCTTCCTTATGTAATTCTTCCTACTCCCCACCCACATCCTCAAAAGGTCATTCATAAAAGGCCTTTGATTTGTGCATCAGAATTTTCTTAATTTTTGAGGACAATGGAGGGTTTGCATTGTAGCAATGCTGCCCATTGAAAATTGATTAGACATCTCTTTCTTAAAATGCCTTCTTCTGCCATCCAGTGCTGTCGATGGGTTCTTCTCTCTGTCCCTGTCTTTACCTCCCATCTCCTCTAATTTCTGATCATTCCTAATGCAGAACCACTGGGCCATACCTTCTGTTTCATTGTTTTCTGCTAAACTCAGCCCTCAGGGTGGCACGTTCTCCCAGAAATAGTTTCTCCACATGTTTTCCTAAACAAAAACAGTTCCCTTCCTAAAATAAATTCAGGTGCCAGCAGTTAAATGGATAACTGTTTTCACCCAGGCTACAGTATTATTTATTTAACTTTATCTCTTATCTGAGAAAATCTGCTCTAAAGATGTCTTTGTTGTTTTCAATGGCAGAAGAAACGTATTTGTTCTCTCTTCTGTCATCAACCATCAAACAAGTGAGACTGGGAAAGTCATTTTCTTGTTCTAGATTAGGGATAGACCAACGACAGCCTGAGGGACAAATCCTAACCACTACCTGTTTTTTGGAAATGAGCTTTTATAAGAACTCATGCACGCTCTGTGTTGACTTGTTTATCTATGGCTGTTTTCACACTATAATAGTATATCTGAGTAGCTATGACAGAGATTGTCTAGCCTGCAAAATAAAACGTATTTACTGCCTGGTTCTTTAAAGAAAAATGTGTCCCACCCCGTTTTATATACCAGGTTACCCTTCTGTAAAATGAAGAAATATGAGAATATGCTCTCTCATTCTGTTTTTAGTATTAATATTTGAAGATGTTAAAGCTATAACTATTAGGTCTCTGCATAAAAAATCACCTCATCTGAGAGGATTTATTTGAATACCACTGGAAAGCAGCAATTGCCCCTATCGCTCTCCATACATTTACTCTGATTTATTTTTATTAACAGAATATAGTACTCTGTCATAACATGATATGTGATATGCTCATATATCTTTCTGTTTCTATTAGAACATATGTTTCATGAAGGAAAAAATGTTTTATTCACTGCTATACCTCAGTGCCTAGGATATTCTGGCACATAATAGATGCTTAATAAATATGTTTTAAATAAGTGAATCAATGAATAGATGAAATACTTTCCAGTCCCATAGATAAAGAAAGGAAACCCTTGGAAATAGATGACAGTGAGTCCTTATTAATAAAGCTTTCTTAAGTTGCTTGGAGAACCTAGGGGAGTGTTATGAACTGAATGTTTTGATCTCTCCAAAATTCATATTCTGGAGTCCTAACTTCAACGTGTCTGTATTTGGAGATTTTGAGATAGGACTTTTGAGGAGGTAATAAAGGTTAAACAAAGTATAAAGACGGAGTCTTAATTTGATAGGGCATCTCTCTCTCTCTCTCTCTCTCTCTCTCTCTCTCTCTCTCTCTGTGTGTGTGTGTGTGTGTGTGTGTGTGTGTGTCTCTCTCTCTCTCCCTTCCCCATATGAGAGCACAGTGAGAAGGCTGCTGTCTATAAGCCAGGAAGAGAGTCCTCACCAGGAACCAAATTGACTGGCACCATGATCTTGGACTTTCAGCCTCCACAATTGTAAGAAAATAAATTCCTGTTGTTTAACCACAGAATTTTGTTATGGCAGCCTCAGCTGACTAATCCAGGGATATCTGCAAAGGATCCTGGGAGATATGTCTGGTAACCTCTTCATACACTTTTCTTCCCTGAGGTCAACAACATGCAGGGGTATCCAATTGGATTGATAAGCAGTGGGCTTTGTGTATGTGTAAGTGATCTGTAAATATTAAAAATATGCCAACGTTAAGTTAACTAAAACAATCACCTCTTGATGCTTAGAAATTAAGTATAGAGCTCCACAGAGTGTTAATGGACGTTTCTTCCTCACAATAATTACCTATAGCTATATAAAATGGTGGCTAAGCTTGTAAGCAATGGAGTTAGATTGCTTGGTCTGAATTAAGTTCTATTTAACTCATGCTGTCATTATGGACAAATTACTTATTCTCATTTTCTTCCTTTGTAAACTGAAGAAGATATTAATTATAATTACCTATATTGGTCAGAACAAATGAGGCTATGCTGCAGTAACAAATAACTCACAATTGCAATTGCTTGATACCAAGATTATCTCTCACTTCTCTTATTTCCATCACAAGGCAGCTAACATTGCAATGCTCCTTAGAGCGAGGAATCCTCACTCTAAGATGCAGTACAGCTGAGTACCACTTTGGGATACTTCCAATTTTAACGGCAGAGGAGAGATCCTGATTAATTGCTCACTGGCTCTTAAAGCTTCTACGTAGACACAACACTCTTCACTTCTGCTTACATTTCATTGGCTGAAAGCAAGACCAATGATCACCTCTAACTCCAACCGGGGAAAGAAGAGCAACCTTACCACTGTCCAGAAGAAAAAAGAATATTTTTTATCACTTCTAATGAATATCACTTTAACCTCATTGGGATTTTTCAAGGTGATCAAGAAACAGTATTCAAAGCAAGAGGTACAATTATTATTATTTTTTTTAAGTAAGAGGAGGGCAGATAGAGAGACAGTCTCCTGCATAAATCCGGACTGGAATCTACCTGGCAACTCCCATCTAAGGCTGATGCTCAAATCAACTGAGCTATTTTTAGCACCTGAGGCCAATGCTCAGACCATCCAATGTTCAGACCAACCAAACCACTGGCTGTGGGAGGGGAATAGACAGAGAAGGGGGCAGGGGAATAGAAGAAGATGGTTACTTCTCATGTGAACCCTTACCAGGGATCAAACCTGGCACATCTGCATGCTGGGCCAACACTCTATCCACTAAGTCAATCGGCCAGGGCCAAGAGGTACAATTCTTGATACAAAAAAAAAAGGAGTGTATTAAATGCTACTTACTGTTATTATCCAGGACCAAATTGCACAGAAAATACTCCAACTGGGAAAAATGACAAACTATTTTTTTTTGTATTTTTCTGAAGCTGGAAACTGGGAGAGACAGTCAGACAGACTCCCGCATGCGCCCGGCCGGGATCCACCTGGCACGCCCACCAGGGGCGATGCTCTGCCCACCAGGGGGCGATGCTCTGCCCCTCCGGGCGTTGCTCTGTCGCGACCAGAGCCACTCTAGTGCCTGGGTCAGAGGCCAAGGAACCATCCCCAGTGCCCGGGCCATCTTTGCTCCAATGGAGCCTCAGCTGCGGGAGGGGAGGAGAGAGACAGAGAGGAAGGAGAGGGGGAGGGGTGGAGAAGCAGATGGGCACTTCTCCTGTGTGCCCTGGCCGGGAATCGAACCCAGGACTTCTGCACGCCAGGCCGACGCTCTACCACTGAGCCAACCGGCCAGGGCCGACAAACTATTTTTAACTTTGCAAAGAAACTCTGACCCCAGAAAATATAAGAGAAGATAGATGGGGTTAACAAAAATCCTCCTTTATTTCTCTAACTACCTTTACAATTCCACAGAATTGTACTCAATGACCTGGATGCAACAAATATTTACATTGTCCTCTTCTTAAACTGATTTCTTAGAGAACACAATATAGAAGGAATACAATGGAGAGACATTATTTTGTTATCTGATTTTGATGTCTTGCCTTTGTTAAGTCCAATATTTTGTTTGTTTCTAGCTACATGGATCACTGCTTCTTTGCAGGGCTACATTAATATGTACATGAAGGCCCCTTTAACCATAATCCTCATACGTTAACATTATTTAAAAATCTTGGCTTGCCCATGAATTTTATTCCCATAAGTTTTCTGAAGTATCAAGTAAAATAGTGATGTGGCTATTATTTTACAGAAAAAAATAATACTAGTGGGTTGCATATTGACACGAGAGTTAAGGCAATTTGGCTGTAGCTAGTTATACTATGCTGATCAAGAGTTAATTTTTTTATAAACTAAGCTTTATTGTTTGAACAATCAAATTTATTTAAACCTCACTTACTTCCACCATACCATTTGGGGTGACACTTCTCTAACTTCAAATATTAGTTTATGATGCTAAATTCTTGACCCATGGTTATATTAGTACACAATATGTAGCAGTTAAGTTAGATTCCTCAGTGCCATTTAAAGGTAATTCTTCAGAAACTCAGTAAAATGGAATGAATTTAATTGCTCAATTGTTTGACTTGTCTTATTCAAGTGAAACCAAATTTCACAAACTTGTGCAATTCGCTCATCAATAATTATTAGCGACATTTTAATATATTCAGTCTGCAATTAAAAAAGAAAATACCCTGTAAATAACAAAGCCAAAGAATGAAAATGATTCATCCAAACCACTGAAGCTGGATTAATTATTTGTCAGAGGTATCCGCATTAGAAATCTAATGATTACAGATTCCAATGACATCCACTCTATTTCCCAAATCTCTATTTACAATGTTGTTTTGTGAACAATGACGTTAGTCTTTTTTTTTTTTTAACTTAAAAACTTTGGTGAAGAGCTTATGCAGCTAACTTTTAAGTTAAGAAGAATCGATTGCAGTTACTTCCTAAATTTTTTCCAGCATTTAAATTATATTTATCTTTAATAATAACAATCTCTCATTCATGGTAAACAGAAAGAAGTTTATCAGGATAAAGCGCTGCAGTCTGTTTAGTCCCATGATTCCTATTGTCATGAATTTATCTCCTTGTCACATACTGGCGTATGAGACACAGACTCATAACCCAATTAGTTTAGTTTGTGTGGCAGACAATCTTGGTTGTCTAGTGTGACAGTAATCCCAACCCTCTATCTCTTTTTTCTCACTATAAATGATAAAAACAAACAAACAGAAAACAGAATCAGTTTACCAACCTTCGTGAAGCTAGGAGTGCCCATATGACCCATGTTTAAGCAATGAGATGTAAGGGGATTTATACACCAGTGTCCTAAGGAAATTTAACTTTTCTGATACAAGGGACATGTGTAGCAGCATGAGTCATTCCCTTTCTTCCTATACTACTCATGGACTTCACAGATGAAGTTGGAGAAATTCTATTGACATCATAATGTCAAAGTGTGAAGACCAAAGGCCAACAGTTCCAACTCTGGATGGAACACTAAAAGAAGAAATCTGGGTCCTTAATGACAGGGGCAGCCGTACTAATACTACCATTATCACCTCTGAAAATCTCCCTGGGTAAAATTTTTCTTTCTTGCAACCAAAAACATCTCTTGATAATACAGTTGCCTTGTTAATTTGTTTTGATTTGCATGCTTTAAAAAATTTTACATTGTATCTTCCACTCATTAAATTTATCCTTCTTTCTATTGTAAAATTTTAATAAAAAATATTTGTATACTCAATGAAACAAAAGGTCCTTAAAAGATTACTTAGATCTTTGTGCCTTCACATAGAAGTTTAATAATCCCTCAGAGATGATTATTTCAATCTAGGTTTAAAAGAAAAAATAGTCTATATCCTTTATCGTTAACCCCTTCCAGTGGCTTTTGGGGACATTAAAAATAATGGAGGAAGAGGTGGAGAATAGCCTGGAAAAACTTTAGTTGGCTTCTGGCAGTTGCTGTAAATCTTAAGAGAATGGTATGAAGTCAGGCAGTGTGAATTTAATAGCATCCCAGGGCATTCTGGGAATCTCCCACAGTGTCTCAGTATGGCAATCAGTTATTGCTTCTAGGGCCCTTTTTGCTTATGCTTCCACTTATTCTAACACTGGGCATTCCCTTTCTTTTTTCTCTAAAGTTGTTTCTCTTACTCTTTCTGAGGCATATCACATATTGGGGAATTAGGTCACTAAGCTTCAATGGATGAGATATGAAAAAATCACAATGAATAAAAGTGAGAGAGAAAGGAAAAGGACAATATTCAAGGTCAGATCAGCCATGTTTGACATTCCATTTTACACATAATCTAGTCAGGCATGTATATATCTGATGTGATATATTATATGGAAAAGCAGAATAATTCATTATTCCTTTTTACATTTTTACTTAGTGACTTTTTTAGAGTGAGATATACAGAGAGAAACATTGATCTGTTCCTATATATGTCCTGACCAGGGAACGGACTGGTGACCCTTGCGTTTCAGGATGATGCTCTTACCCAGATCTATCCGGCCAGGGCACATTATTCTGACTTAATTTCCCTAGGATGTGCTGTAATTTCCTCCTTAAGAATCAATCAGGCAATCTAATAATAAAATCTGGGACTATATTAAAAAGATAACAATTGATAACAAGGTCAAACTGTCAGAAAAATGGGTTCAGATTTCCCAAGACAACTTTCCACCTACAGTCACATTTTGTAAATGTGAAAAGGTACCATATCTGTTTGTTCACAGTATTTCATTGATTTGGCAGATTGAAAAAGGTCATGAATTTTTTTTTTGATGCCTTTCTTTCCCAAGTCTGTTATTTTGTGCAACAGTGCTACTTAAGCCCTGTCAAGGAAAATATGTTTTAATATTTTCTTTTACAGTCAGTGATAGTGATTTTATACTATATTCATTTTTATTCCACCAAAACCTGCCACAATAAAGAAAATAATTATATTTATATAATCTAGGCATGCTAGGCAAAGTTGGGTATGAATAAAAAGACACAGCAGACATACAGGTAGGAACAGATGAAGCACAAGATTCTCCCTTTTTCAAAGACATCATCAGGGGTCATTCTTTTTGAGTGTCAGAGTAAAGAAAATAAAATGGCCATCAGAGCATTCAATAAAGGCTATGCAAAATATCAGCCATATTGTAGATGCTAAAACCAGGTTTTGAATAGCTGAATGAAGAAATGAATGAAGTGACACACACTGTAACTAGCCTTACAGTTTGGGGAAATTAATGACATCTTATTTCAAAGGGCTAGTTTTGCTTTTAGAACTATAACAGAAACAATAAACAAAATGAATTGTGCTCCATGATTAAAATGCAGACCCAGATATTTAGTAAAATATTCATTTATTTAGCTGATAAAAGGTATAGTTGTGGCCTGACCTGTGGTGGCGCAGTGGATAAAGCGTTGACCTGGAGATGCTGAGGTCGTCGGTTTGAAACCCTGGGCTTGCCTGGTCAAGGCACATATAGGAGTTGATGCTTCCAGCTCCTCCCCCCCTGTCTCTCTCTCCTCTCTCTCTTTCTCTCTCTCTCTGTCTCTCTCTCTCTCCCTCTCTCTCCTCTCTAAAATGAATAAATTTAAAAAAATTAACTTAAAAAAAAAGGTATAGTTGTGTATTCCTGAACAGCGACACAAGAGGAGGGATGTTCCATGTGATTTTGAGAAGAAGTAATCTTCTATTGTGAGATAACATTACATAGGTGTCAATTAGATCCAGTTGGTTGGTAGTGCTGTTGAGTTTATGTCCTTATATACTGCTCACAAAAATTAGGGGATCAGGGAACATGCAGATACTCCAGTACTTTCAGCCTTTTGTATATTACATTTTCACCAACGAAATAAAAGTTGGTTTTGCATCTCATTTGCATAATCAAACAACTTTCTTTAACTTGCCGTTAGCTTTTCTGAAGTTCTTGTTTAATAAAAAAAATCAAATGCTTTTTTTTTATCGCTTCATATTCATTTTGAAGTATTGCCTAATTTTTGTCAGCAGTATAGGTCTTCTGTCTGCTGGATCTGTTCATTACTGCTAGAGGGATGCTGAAGTCTCCAGGTATAATAGTAGATTCATTTATTACTCTTCGCAGTACAATCAGTTTTTCCCTTATATACACTGATGCTCTTTTGTTAGGTGCATGCAGCTTAACATTGTTATCTTCTTAGAGAACTGACTCCTTTATCATTATGTAATGCTCCTCTATCCCTGATAATTTTCCTTGTGTTGAAATTTGCTGCCTGAAATTAATAGCTACTCCAGCTGTCTTTTGATTAGTGTTAGCATGGTATATATATCTCCAGTCCTTTACTTTTAATCATTGCATTTTTATATTTCAAGTGAGTTTGTTGTAGAGAACATGCAGTTGGCTCTTGTTTTTGGAAAATCCACTCTGAAAAACCTGTCTTTTCATTGGTGCATTTAGACCACTGCTGCTTTTTTTGTTTGTTTGCTTTTTTTTTACAGGGACAGAGAGACAGTCAGAGAGAGGGATAAATAGGGACAGACAGACAGGAATGGAGAGAGATGAGAAGTATCAATCATTAGTTTTTCATTGTGACACCCTAGTTGTTCATTGATTGCTTTCTCATATGTGCCTTGACCATGGGCCTTCAGCAGACCGAGTAACCCCTTGCTCAAACCAGTGACCTTGGGTCCAAGCTGGTGAGCTTTGCTCACACCAGATGAGTCTGCGCTCAAGCTGGCAACCTCAGGGTCTCAAGCCTAGGTCCTCCGCACCCCAGTCCGATGCTCCATCCACTGTCCCACCGCCCGGTCAGGCTATAGCACTGCTGTTTAAAGTAATTATTGATATAGCTGGATTAGTGTCTACCATGTTTTGTTTTTTACTGTTTTCCATTTCTTGTCCTTGTTCTTTGTTCTAACTTTTGTCTTTTATTTTCTTTCTGCCTTTTGTGTTTCAATTGGGCATTTTATATGATTCAGTTTTCCCTTTTCTTAGCACATCAACTAGACTTTTGTTTTACCTATTTCGTAGTTGTAGAGTTTGCAATATACATTTACAATAAATCTAAATCCACTTTCAAATTACACCACATCAGTTCAGAAAGCAAGTGCCTTACAACAACAAATCATACCTAATTCTTTTCTCCTGTCTCTTATCTCATTGCTGCCATTCCTTTTACTTATCCATTATGTATAATCATTGAATACATTGTTGCTAATATATTTTTGAGCAAATTATGTTAGCTAAGTTAAGAATAAGAAATATAAAAGTCTTTATTTTATCTTCACTGATTCCTTCTCTAATGTTCTTTTTTACTTTATATTGATCCAAGTTTCTGGCCTTTATCATTTCTATTTTCTCTGAAGAACTTTTTAAAACATTTCTTGCCAGTCAAGATAATTCCCTCAATTTTTGTTTGTCCCAGCAACTCTTTTTTTCTCCTTCACTTTTGAAGAATAATTTCACAGAGTACAGAATTCTATGTTAGTAGGGTTTTTTTTTTTTTTAAATCAACACAATAAATATTTTATACCACGCTCTTCTCGCTTGCATGGTCTGGAGAAATCAGGTGTAATTCTTATCTTTGTTTTTCTATAAGTAAAGTGTTTTTTCATCTGGATTTTTTCTTTATGTTTGTTTTTCTGTAGTTTGAGTACAGCATGTCCCTTTCCCTCTCCCCCACCTCCATTTATTTTTCTTGGTGTTCTCTGAGTGTCTTTGACCTGTGGTTGAGTATCTGATATTGATTTGGGAAATTTTCCAGTCATTATTGTTTCAAATATTTCTTCTGTTTCTTTCCTCTCTTCTCCTTCTGATATCCCCATTATGTGTATGTTATATCTTTTGTAATTGTCCCACAGGTCTTTGGATATTATGTTCCATATTTTCAACCTTTTAAAATCTTTGTTGTTCAGTTTTAGAGGTTTCCAGTCATATATCCTCAATCTCACTGATTCTTTCCTTAGCTGTGCCGAATTTACTAATGAGACCATCAAAGGCATTCTTCATTTCTCTTATGGTGTTTTTCATTTCTATCATGCTAAGGACTCTAATGGAAGTAGTAGACAAAATGCAAGAACAGATCAATAATGTATGAAGAGAGATGGAAATTCTAAGGATCAAAAAGCAATGCTAGAAATAGCTGGTTTTGATATTGTACCAATTTTATTTGTCTTTAAATTAATGTACATTCAATAGGATAGGAGTTAATAGATTTTCTTCCAGTATAATAAAAAAATCATTCTAAATTTCATTATAATAATTTGGACTCTGGCATATGATTGCTTGGGCTAGAAGGTAGAAATCAGGCAAATATCTCAAAATATAGAAGAAAAGTGGAAATATAATGACCTCTTTGTCATATTACAGATAACTGCTTTTCTTTTCTCTATATTTTCTCAATTTTGAGAAGATGGATTTTGAACTCAGTAGAAAGCCAAGGAATATAATTTGAAGCTTGTGTGCCCTCTGAGTTTA
Source organism: Saccopteryx leptura (assembly GCF_036850995.1). Taxonomy (NCBI): domain Eukaryota; kingdom Metazoa; phylum Chordata; class Mammalia; order Chiroptera; family Emballonuridae; genus Saccopteryx; species Saccopteryx leptura. The sequence continues at coordinate 15,257,673 of NC_089516.1, forward strand.
TAAGCTTGGAACACAAAGTAGGCATTCAATTGTCAATACTTTTTAAATGTTGTAATCCACAGTAATGGTCATATCACATATCGGTGCCAAGAATCTACACTACACAAACTCAACATTTCCATATTATTATCTTTAATAATTAGTTCTGCTAGCATTCATTGCACCCACTGAAGATAATTCTCTGATTCCTTAAACTTCTACTTTATGAATCACTCTTTGCCTCTGAATTATATCACTTTCATTTACCCCTATATTTATTATATAGGAGTTAGATATATTACCCTTTAATTATTTCATTGAATGGGAGGCTTTAACTAATACTAAAATGAATTTGTTTTTTAATGAGTTTACATTTTTTTGTTACAGAGACAGAGAGAGAGAGACAGAGAGAGGGACATATACGGACAGACAGACAGGAAGGGAGAAAGATGAGAAGCATCAATTCTTCGTTGTGGCACCTTAGTTGCTCATTGATTGCTTTCTTATATATGCCTTGACCAGGGGGCTACAGCAGAGCGAGTGGCCCCTTGCTCAAGCCATTCACCTTGGGCTCAAGCCAGCAACCATGGGGTTATGTCTATGATCCCATGCTCAAGTCAGCAACCCTGTGCTCAGCTGGTGAGCCTGTGCTCAAACTGGTGACCTCAGGGTTTCAAACGTGGGTCCTCCACATCCCAGTGTAACATTCTTCACTGCACCACTGCCTGGCTCAATGGGTTTACAATTTAAATTTTTACCTGCTAAAGCTACAAGTTAGAGCTGGTTGAACTAGAATCTATGTCTATATTTCCATGGATCTATCTGTTTCTGTGTGCATATTATCAATAAGAAATGTAGGACCTCTTAAATATGAGCAGTTTGTGGCATGTGCAGTAGAATAACATGGTCACATAGAAGATCCATTTTATTCTAATTAAAGTGATCCTTAAAACACATAAGTTGAAATTCTGTTTCCAATATTTCCTAATGAATTTATTCTTCATCCATGAATGCATCCAATAGATTTTACAACTTCCACTTGTAAAAGGCAATGACAGATGTCTTAGAGAAAACTGAAAATCCTCAGACATTTCCAAAACAGAATTAATTTTCTTCCTTCCTTCTTTGCATTCCATCTTTATCATCTCCTGTATTTTCATATCATAAACCTGTCACTCAGCTTTTCCCTTGTCCCCTGCATATAACAATCTCAGTCCTGCCTATTCCCTTTCCCACATATGTCTAGTCTTTCCTTTCCTTTGTGTATATGCCTTAATCTGAGCCCTCATTACCATCTCAGACCCTGACAGTAGCCTTCTTTTCTGCTTTTCCTTTTCTGATCCTACCTGATCAAACCTGTTCAGCCACTAGAGCAGTCATTCCAAAACACAGACCTGCTCTCACCATTTCCCATTTGAAAACCCCTCAAATTTGCTAAATGATTTCTAAGATAATGCCCAGCCTCTTCTTCAGCCAGCAAAGCATTCCATGACCAGGTCTTGCCTGACTCATTTCTCTTACTTCCTTCCATCAATTTCTTTTGGTGAATACCAAACGATTTGTCATCCTTGGTAGATACCAGTTACGTGGCTTATGCTATCTCTGCCTGGAATGCCTCTCTACTACAGCTTTTTACCTCTGCTCAGGCCTTGGCCCTTCCAAGAAGCCATTTGCAGCTGCTACCCTATCATAACCAGTAAGTAGCTTTCTGCATATCCTACCAAAATCCATTTTTCATCCTTTTTCCACGCATGTCTTTTATAATATAACATTTAACAAAAAAATGAACAAACAGAAAAAGAGGAATTTCAAGGTATATTTTTGAGTTGATTTGAAATATATTCTATATAAATTAAGTGCAAAAGGAAGCTATAGATGGAACTGTGTATATAGTATGCTTACATTCCTAAATATATTCTGGCAACATGCACAAAAATTTGAAAACAGTCTAGGGAGAGAGAATGAGGGTTAGAATAATATCAACTTTACAATTTGCTGCCTTTTTGTCATCTTTGTATCTTTTTCTTTGAGATATTAATTTTACTGTGACTATACTATAGTAAACATTATCTATAACTCAACCCCCAACACACACACACACACACACACACACACGAAATTACAGTTCAAGTCTTTTATTTACTTTTTAAAAAACGTTTTGTCCCTATGATTCTCAGAATGATTTTTTGAAAATTGAGGATCATAGATGCTAGGCATTTTGGAATAGGTGGGCCAGTCTATAAAACAAGCAGTAGCTGACCCCAAATGTCCCTAGTACCCCCACTGAAAAAACCCTGATTTTTCTAGAGGATGGGTTTGTTATATTTGTCATCTTCTTTTTATTTATTTTTGGACTGTCTTTTAGTTTTGCTAGATCATATCTTATAGTCATGTTATTTTTCAGGAAAAGAGTGCATCTATTTTACTTTCCAAATATTTTTCATGTTTAAGAGTCTCTTTTCCCCTTACAATTAAATGGGCCTAGAATGTAAGGTTCAGAATCTTTTGCCCTCAATCTTTTCAGGACATTTCATCATCACTAACTAGCATCTCCTATTGGAAAAAATAAACTCTAATCCTCCTTTTTTAGTATGTGTCTACCTTTTTTCTCTTTTTCTAGAATGGTATCTTTTGAGTTCAAAATATCTCTACCATGTGTCTAAGTGTAGCGCTTGTTTGTGTGTTGGTTTTTCCTTTGTACTTACAATCTGTATCATTGAACTTTTACATTGCTATTAGAAATAACAAATTAAATCAAAGAAACATGAAAATGTCTCAGTCTTGCCAATGCTAGAGCATTAGGGAAAGAAGTGACCAGGAAAGTAAATAGATAAGATTAAAAACAGTTATTTTTAAAATTTCTTTTTAGACCAGTGATACTTACATAGTCTCTTAAGAGCAAGAATTTCGCTCCTCTTAGAAAGAGAGTTTCCAAAGGCAATGGACTATTTTTGCAATTTATTTAATTGCCTGGAGATGTAACTGAGAAAATTATCTGACAGAACCAGCAGTGCCCTGGTTTCATATAGGAATAGGTAAAACTTCTACAAATTAGTCTACTGGCGCCAAACGAATTAATGGCTATTTGAAGACTTCTGTAATAGCACTTTTAATTCAGTCCAGCTATCTTTATCAAAGCCATTTGAAGATAATTTCAGAAATGTTATTCAAATAAATGGAGGATCAATGGGCTAGCAATTGTGTGATAAATTCCATCACCAGAATGCCACCCATTTCTACTTGCTTCCTATTAGTATATATTACTTTATTAACATTCATTTATTTGTCACATTTTGGGGAGAATGAAATAAATCCTTACCTCTTCATTTTATAAAGGATTGGATTAAAAACCAAAAAAAATACATATTTCATTAATTTATTTACTCACCAGACAGCATTTGTTGAACTCTTACTAAAGCCAAGCACCACCATAGGCACCGATCATACAAGGATGACCAAGGATTTTTCAGTGTAAAACAGATGTATAGTATAAGGAAATCGTTAGAATACAGTTGCTACAGAGTATTTCCAAATTAAACAGAAATTTTCCTACTATCAATATTTGTGGTGTCCCAGTCTGTAAATATGGGCAGTCCCTGGGTTACAAATGAGATAGTTTCTGTAGGTTTGTTCTTAAGTTGAATTTGCATGTAAGTTAGAACAGGTACTTTTACCTATTAAATTCAACTTAGACAGATGTTTGTCATAGCATTTAGTTTTACCTTTCTGTGCTATAAATGCTTAAACATTTTCAAACCTACAGAACCTTTCTCAATTGTGATGTGGGGACTGCCTGTATTGAACTTGTAGTTCAAGGGTCCTCATGCTTTCTGTTTGTTACCATAGTCTTCCTTCCTCACAACCACTTTCTATAGTCATACTTCTAAGGCTCAAGTTTAATAATGATCTCAACTGATAGAAACACTCAAATTACTTCCTAAACCCCAGGAAAAGGGCATGTTATATCACACAGAAGGCCCAATCCCACTTTTTATTCAATCATACCTCCTTAATATCTCAAAACATAATCTATACCACTAACCTACCAATCCCCTAAACATTATATTTCTGTAGCTTTGAACACACTTCCATTTGCCTAGAATGTGTCTCCTATACCTCCCCCAAAAGCTCTGTTGCCTCCTCTTAATGAAATCTGATGGAATCTCTAAGAAGAGAAGTCACACCACCACTTTTTTGTCCTCTGACTGTATCTTGTTCTACCATTGTCACAGGCCTAATCATACTCTATTGCATTTATTCATTTACATATATGTCTCCTATCATGTTATAAATTCCTTGAAATCATGGGTAAAGCCTTCTTTATCTTTTTTATACATACTACCTATAAGTGCATTGAGATATGGTAGATGGTTTTAAAAACTGTCAAATGACTGAGTTGTCAACACAAGTACTATGATACAGGAATCTGGTAGATTGTTTTTCTTTTTTCTCTTAGTCTAAGGTCTGGAAACATGTTAGAAAAGCAAAGTTTCAAGATGTGTCCTAGCCTTCCCCAAAGACCCATTAAATCAGAAACTCTGGGGTTGAGGATCAACATTTTTGTTTTTATGAGTCCTACGGGTGATTTTTATACAGGCTAAAGTTCAAGAAGTACTGTTCTAAGGATTGCCTTTGTGTGGGCACTGTGCCTGGTGGCTATTGGATTGTTCCCTGATTAAAAGAGAAGGAGTAGCCGAAAATAAGCAAATCCTTAACTTTTTAGAAGATTAATTATGGATAGCTCCTAAGAATTGGGGCATAGAAGAGAAGGCATATTTTCAGGGGCATGAGTGTCACAGGACAAACACATGAAACATGATGTCAAAATGAGATCATGCACAAAGCAAGTGATGGAAATGGAGCACAGTGCCCCTGGCAGCTACCACCACAATGACCAGAAGATTAAGATAATCATCAGGGGAAACTACAGAACACATAAGTGTGGGTGCAGGAGCAGGAGAGAGATATTTGACAATTTGGAAGAAGGTTTCAGAAGATGAAAATGAGGGAAAACGTTAACACATAAAAATGAAAGATAATTGAAAGAGAGACCCAAACATTCCTGGTTGGAGGTAATTTACTGACTTCCTATGTGCAACAGGATGGAGAGTCAATATCAGACTCATATCTATCATGATAATTTGAACATTCTGATCATGCGATTAGGCAAGTCATCAAGGGAATGGACCCTGGCAGTCATCACAATGGAATCCTAATTCTGGATTCCCTGATTATCAGCTGTGGGGTCTGAGCTTCAGTATTCTTATCTAAAAACAAGAATATATATATATGACAATAGATTCATTAGAATAATGAATGATAAAATGACAATAAAGAATCTCACATTCTAGTCAACACATATAAGGTATTCAATATATGATAAGTATTATATTTAGTTTAAGAATTTGGCCATAAGATTCTGCATATAATGACCATAATCTCTGCATAAAATTTTCCATAATATGATAAAGTAATTCTCATCTGGCCTGTGGTGGTGCAGTGGATAAAGTGTCGACCTAAAATGCTGAGGTCACTGGTTCTAAACCCTGGGCTTGCCCAGTCAAGGCACATAAGCAAACAACCAATGAACAACTAAAGTGAAGCAACTAAGAGTTGATATTTCTCACTCCTCTGTCTCTTCTCTCTGTAAAATCAATAAATAAAATATTTTGAAAAGTAATTCTCATAAAATGCCCCTGTGTCATATGTGCCAATTAGTAATCTAAGTTTAGTGTGATGGTGGTGGTCCCAACTCTATGATACCCCTTCAGTTCTCTTCTACTTACTGTTGGGTTTATATTTGTCCCTATTTTTATGATAGAACAGATTATTTGATTGCTACAGTGGAACAGTTGTTTACATAACATCAGATGAAAAATAAATTATGTGAAATAATGTTATCAATTTGGCCAAAATACATTTCATACATTATATTGTGATCTACTCAAAAACAAAACATAATTTCTACTAAAATGATGGAATAAAGGGCGCCATATCATTCTTCTAACTTTTATGAAGAGGCTTCAAGGAACAAAGTGGGATTTGATTTTGTTTGTCGTCTTCTCACACTGATATGATTAAGCCCAGAGAGCTTTGAGTAAAAATAGAATCTGTAGGTCTTTAATCATGGTGTGGTACAAAGAGCACTAGGCAGGATTTTAGTATCAACTGTCTGTTTCTGAGCTGTGAGATTTTAGGTAAGTCACTTTATCTCTCTGAACCACAATATTCCTCCACTGTAAAATAAGAATGAGGTGATGTGCCCCCTCGCCTTCACAGGGTAATTTTCAGATGCAAACACATGCAAATGCACTGTTTAAAATGGACAAATGTTAGCTATTTTCTATTTGTAAATATTCTCTGATTAATTATTTCTTCACAATTATTTCTTACAAAAGATTTCACACAGTCCCTGGCTGGTTGGCTCAGTAGTAGAGCGTCAACGGGCATGTGAATGTCCCGGGTTTGATTCCTGGGCAGGGTACACAGGAGAAGCAGCCATCTTCTTCTCCACCCTTCCCCTCCCCCTTTTCTTTCTTTCTCTCTCTTCTCCTCCCACAGCCATGGCTTGATTGATTCCAGTGCATCAGCCCCAGGCACTAAGGAAAGCTCTGTGAAGCCTATGCCTCAGATGCTAAAAATAGCTCAGTTGTGAGCATGGTCGCATATGGGCAGAGCATCAGCTGCAGATGGGGGTTGCTGGGTGGATCCCAGCTGGGGTGCATGCTGGAGTCTGTCTTTCTATCTCCCTTCCAAATACTTAAATTAAAAAAAAAAAAAGATTTCACACAACCTTGCCTGAATCCTTCCTGATTTTTTACAACCTTGCTAGGACATATCTTTAGATGCATTTCAGGTTTGATCTGTAACCAATTCACACACAGAATAAACACCATAACCATCACCTTGCTTTGCTATATAATCAGACATTTTAGTTCTGCCCTGTTAGAGAAATAAAAATCCCCTATTCTTTCAAATTCTCTACTGATGAGTGAACTTCTTCCCTCCCCCCTACCCCGCACACCAAATTTCATAGTCTTTAAAAAGTGGAGACACCAAGAATAGTGTTTATTATAAGAGGCATTAATAGCAGCCTGCTGAATAAAGGCTGTCTGTTATATGTCAAGCAGTTCGGGAATACTGTGCCTCACAGTTCAGAAAATAAAGCTAACCTAAAAAAGCAGGTGGTGAATCCTAATTCAAGGAAAGAGGTTTGTTGTAACAGGTTGTCTCTAGAGCTAAGGAAAGTCCTTATCATCTGTTTGAACATAAGGTGCTCTGGTATTTGGGAAATGGGTAAATAAAGAGCTACCATATATGTCATAGAGAGATGGCCAATTACAAAAATAAAATTTAGGATGTGAATTAACATTAAATTTGTATAGCAGCAGCATTGGGTAGAAAAAGATTGGTTTAAAATATGATCTAGATAGGTTCGGTTTCTAGTTCTCTGTCTTAGTGTGTAGGTTAGCATAAGTCACTGAATTTTTTTGTTTATATTTATTGATTTTAGAGAGAGAGTCAAAGAGAGAGAGAATGCATGAGAGAGTGAGAAACAGTGATTTGTTGTTCCACTTATTAATGCATTCATTGGTTGATTCTTGTGTGTGCCCTGACTGGGGATCAAACGTACAACCTTGGCATACTGGGATGATGCTCTAACCAACTGAACTACCCTGCCAGGGCCATCACTGAAATTCTAAACCTCTGTTTTCTTATCTATTAAGTGAGGATCATAATCTTTATCTGGAGAAATTGTTGCAGAGATAGAATAAGTTATTTCTGAAAGTATCCTGGTGCTTGACCCAGAGAAGGTACTAAAAAATACCTTTCTATGACTTTCCTTGCTTTCTTTTCCTTTACTTCATCTTTTTTTTTTCTTTCCTAGTACCCAAGTCATCTTCTTTTTGGAAGGATTTAGAAGGCGATTTAGGAATTTATACAGTGACTTCAAGCTGGCTTAGTGATTTTTTTCTTATCATTGTAGTAGTTGTGAAAATGATTAATAGATACTTCTGAATATTAAAATACCTGTATTTGATTTAATATTTACATATTTGCTTATGCATACAAATATGAACTGGTGAGAGGCCAAAAAGAGAAATTAAGAAGAAGCACTTATTTCCAAAAATAGGGTTGATTCCATGGCTGAGCAGGGAAATTACAAGGTGGATCTGGAAGCTTTTGTGGCACCAGGAAGTAGAGAGATACTCAAAGAATGATCAAGACATTGTTCAAAGAACACAGGACAAAGCTTGAAGGGCATACCTTGGCCAAACCTGGGACAACTAGAGTAACAAAGTAAATTATACTAACAAACTATAACTCACTGATCAAACATAAATTCATGATTCCATGCAAATATAAATAATAAAAGAAAGATAACATAAATGAGGGAGAGGGAAAAGCTCTTCATTATAGTAAAATGCCAACTAATAAATGTAGACAAGATGATGGAAATTAGATAATTACTATTTGGCAACCAAAATACTAATAATTAATTTTTGGGCAAGAATTATCATGTTAATACTAGTGGGTGAATATTTGTTGAGCAACAGAATGTTTATATCTGTCTGCAGACTACTTATTAATTATAAAGGGAAATAAATGGTAACTTTATAGTAGAGGAACTTTCTATTTTGGAAATAAACCTGAAGTATTTAGAAATTGTTTTAATCAGTTTGGGTTACTAAAATAAAAATACCATAAAATGGATGGCTTTAACAACAGATATGTATTTCTCACATTTCTGGAGGCTGGGAAGTTCAAGATTAAGGCAACCAGTCAATTTAGTGTCCTGGTTCATAAATAGCCATCTTCCTGCTGCATCCTCAAATGGCAGAAGAGGCCAAGGAGCTCTCTGTGGTCTTTTTCATAAGGGCACTAATCCCATTCAACAGGGCTCCACCCTCATGACCTAATTACCTCCCAAAGGCGTCACCTCCTAATACAATTATATTGGGGATTAATATTGAACATATCAATTTGGGGGGAACAAACATTCAGTCTATAGCAGAGATAATAGGGCATCATGCATGAAACTGAGTATCAAATGCAGAGGAAATATTATAAATACATCTATTTATCTATCAAGATGGCAGAGAGAATGGTAAAGCAAATATGATAAAATATAAACAATCTGCAAACTCAGATAAGATTATATGGAAATTCTTTGTACTATTCTTCCACGGTTTCTTTAAGAGTCAAATGATCTCAAACAGTTTTAAAAATTTAAGAAAGCAAAACACTTTAACTTATAATGGACAGATTTTTTTGACCCAAGCTTTGGCTTCACTTTTTGGCAGTGTGACACTTAGAACCTTATGGAAATTCTCCATGCTCAAGTTTTATCATATGTAAATGAAGATAAATATCCTGGATCATTAAAAGGATTAAAAAAACTGAATCATAGTAGATACTTAGCACTGTGTCTGAAATGTATGAAGCACTCAACAAGTTGCAGCTATTATTGTTATTGTGATATTATAGATGAAACCAAATTAACACGTCATCTTTCTTTTAGACCTTTCTTTGGAATTCTTCCATGTGCTCATAGGACGTTGTATCTAACATCATTTTACTACCAGTTAATGTTTTGTTATCATTATACATGTCTGTCTCACTACACAGGTAGCTCCATGGGGGTAGCAAACCTCTATTCTCTCATCTTTGCAGCCCTACTGTCTAGCATATAACAAGCTGCATACACTCTGAGGAATTTACAGAAGACAACACACTAACATGTACTGCTCTATGATGATGGTTGACTAAACGACAGAAGGAAGGGCATAGGAAGAGCACAGACAGAAGTCTTATAAACCAAAACATATAAGATGTTGGTTTATTTGCATTATGTAAATGTTTCTTATCATCTGAAAGGCTATATCAATTACCTGCAAATATGACTGAATTTGAGACTCTCAGTTCATTAGGATGACCAACCACAGGCTACTGACTTTGGTTTGCAAAAGAAGCAAATGAATGGATGAATTGCAAGCATTGTCCTTTGGTATTTGGCAGCCTGGATTTGGAAAATTATTCATCAAAGCTGTTCAAGTCACGATGATCAATTATGATTCAAGACAAATGAGAACAAAGAGTGTTTACCTACTGCTCATGAGAAATTCCAATCCCTTACATTCTTCTTAGCCCACATGCTAAAATTTGTGCCAGGTTATAAGGTGGTTTTGCAAAGCAGACAGATGGGTCCTGTACAAAATTATTTATTTAGAATTCAGTCAAGGTACCCATTTCCATACCAATATTACTGGAATTCTTTCATTTGCCTTTCTTTTTTTTTCTTCAGTTACTGTGTTTTGCTTCTCTCCCAGATCCATTAAAATATCACACAGTGATGTAATTGAAAAGGATTTTTTTCCAACACACTGATGTTCAGGGATGAGTTCTGTTCTTCCATAGATTATTTAAAAGATTCTCAATATCTGTTCAAGAGTTTACTGCCCTTTAAATACCCTTTTTCATTTTGAGACATATCTACTGAAAACATTCCCCATGATAATTATTCTGTGGTTCTTGAAATAATTTGTCATTCAAGTTGAAGACAGATTAAAAACAGTCAAATGTTTGTGCATCTAAATAAAATGTGTCCCTACAATTATATATTAGTTTCATTTTCCTTGACAGATTTACATAGATGCTTGAAATTGTTTTGCCTCTCTTTACAAAATGTATAAAGGGCCTTTAAAGGAAGATATTTGTAAGATTAACTTTTTTTTTTCAGAGACAGAGAGAGAATCAGAGAGAGGAATAGACAGGGACAGACAGAGAGGAATGGAGAGATGAGAAGGATCAATCATTAGTTTTTCGTTGCACATTGCGACACCTTACCTTAATTGTTCATTGATTGCTTTCTCATATGTGCCTTGACCACGGGACTTCAGCAGACCAAGTAACACCTTGCTGGAGCCAGCGACCTTGGGTCCAAGCTGGTGAGTTTTTTGCTCAAACTAGATGAGCCTGCGCTCAAGCTGGCGACCTTGGGGTCTCGAACCTGGGTCCTCAGCATCCCAGTCCAACACTCTATCTGCTGCGGGGTCAGGCTGTAAGATTAACATTTAATGTCAGATACCAAACATCTCTGTATGTGTTTATATTGTTTGGTCCTTCTTATATATGCAAAACATATTGTATACACATATAAAAATATGGCTAGAAGAGAAGGCATGGTTACATTTTTTTTTAATAAAGAGTAAAATCAGAAGATGAAAATACAGTTGAAGGCTATTAAAGAGGAAGTTTAAATTCTTTAAAATGAATAGAAACTGGCAGAAAAGAATGGTAAAAATAATGTATAAATCTTTAAGGCACAAGAAATCTTGAAGTAAGAGCTTGGTTGGATATTAAGGACACATTGAAATAGCCCATCACTGGATTAGGATCTTCAACCAGCATTTTAAATCCAGGAATTAAATAGACAATATGTTGGCTATATCCCTGTAGGGAGCCAAAGATTCTAAGTAATCTTACAAAAGATAAGCTAATAACATTAAACACAAGTTTGTCTCACTCAGGGAATTTTTAGCTTTCTTATATGTCTGCTATCTTTTAAGTAAATTATTTTAAATAAAATAAAATTAAAAAGTCTTAAATACTTTTCCTGTTGTGTATGTGTAACCACCCACAAGAATTCAGAAAAAACACAGTAAATGGAGTGACCATTAAGAAATAGAGAGCGTAGGTATTAAAATGCCTGAACAATATGGTTTTATTCTCAATACAGCTGTGCTTCTAAGACCACATTTTGACTTCAAACTGCATCATACTCCCTGAAGTGTCCTATGTCTAGATGTGAGTTGAAAGCACAGATCTTCCATCATAGATTGGACTTAAGGGTTTGGGGGGACCTTCAGCTGGCTTTCTATCCCTGGAATATCTTATCGTCATGCAGTTGGTTAAGATCCCATGGGGAAATCCAAACAACATTCTTCTGCAAAGTAATTGCTGCTTACATGGTCTTTTTATATTGGACAGAACCTAAATTTCTTTCCAGTTGAATGCAGACCATATTACATCTGAAAGTTGAAAGTTGACTTGAGGAAGTAATGAGTAACTTTGCACAAAGACCATCCTCTGATCCTTGAAAGCCCAAGATCATCCCAAGACTGCTGTAATTTTGAGAAATTTATGGGAACTAAAACACAACCTATGTTAAGTGGTTATTTTGTAAAGAATAAAAAAATATATAAATAAACTCAAAGAGCTTCTGAGAAGCATGATATACTTCATTGAGTACTCTTTTCTTTATTTTGCGTAGTAGCTATTCTTCCTAAGCCATAATGCCTACTAGACTTTCTATTATGTTTTGATCTTGAGTATGAATTTCTTAGCTAAGAATTCAGCTTAAATATCTTATACAAAGACACACACTGGATTAGAACAGAGAAATGCAAAGTCACTCTAAGTGACAGAATGCAGTTGCTTGATTGGAAAAGAAAAGGATTATTTCAAAGGAAATAATAATTATAAAGAAAAGAAGGTATCAATCAGAGATAATTCATTAATTCATTTTCTCCTCAATCACTATCAAGATTGTTTCTGAGCCTCAAGGTATGCTATGTGGGCACAGGGATTACAGGGAGAGAAAGGATTGCTCGTGAAGCCAGCATTATTCAAACTTTTCCAATACTGAACCACAGAGAGAGTGCCCTGGCAAGCATACACTCTTGTCCACCTGGTGGGCATATCCCTAAAATGGGCCATCTGAGACTGATGTAGGAGATCTCTGAATCACATCTTCTTTCCTTGCTCTCATTTCTTTCTCACAAAGAAGCCTGATAACAGTAACTTGCTTTCCTGTGTAATATGACAATAGGGAGAAAATGCATTTGTTCTATGACCACAGTCAAGTATCCACTGGAGGAAGGCTGGGCAGTGATATTTCATATTGCAATCTAATAAACTAGCATTTTAGTTTACAGCCTCCAGCCTTAATGTAGTATCGTTGTGAGCAAGTCTCACCAAATGTTCTAGAATCATACCTTCTTGTATTGGACTTTGCTTTATTGTGCTTTACAGGTGTTGCATTTCTACAGACTGAAGACAAGAACCTCCACCAGCATAAAGATTGTGACTCACTCTTTTGCAATGCTTGCTTAATACATTGGTCTGGAACAGAATCCCCAGTATCTCTGAGGTATACCTATACTTAGAGGCCTTTATCCAGTGGAGTTTCTGCATCCTCAAGGTTGAGGACCACATACAACGGCGGCTGTTTTAATGACATATGCTTCATGCCTTTCGTTTACATTTCTTCACGAAACACTAGCTCATTCCTAAGGTTTCTAGACCATCATTATCCTTGTTTCTTGTTGGTGCAAAATAATGGAAGAACATGGGTTTTTGCTATCGTTGTTTCTGTTTGGTATTCTAACTAAACTTATTTCTGCTTCTGATTCTTAGTGTTCATTAGTTTTCTTGGAATGGTCTTGGTGCCTTCTCATCATACAGGTCTCAGCCTCTTAGAGAGGCCTTCCCAGACCATCCATTCTAAGGTAGCTGTGCCTCTGACATCACTCTCCATTGTATTCACCTTATTTATGTTCAGAACTCATTTTCTTCTCCTCCCACTAAAATGTAAGCACCCTGGGGGAAGGGGCCTTGTTCATTTTCACCACCACTCATTCCCCAAGACCTAGAGCCCAGCATATGAATATGAAATGTAAGACCTTAACAAATATTTGTTTCTATAAATAAATGAATGAATGACCATGGCTCATAGATTTGGGCTAGGATTCTATATGACATCCTGAAATGAAGCAAGTTACTTGAGGAAATAAAAACTTTTTTCACCTGTTTCCCCATCTATAAGATGGAGATGCTGTCTCTTTTCAGAGAGGATTCACTGAGATGATGTGTGTGAGAATGTTTGAGACAAGATAGTTATCAGCTCATATTTATTTTTATTTTCATTCTATTCCCTTTTAATATACTTTTGTAATGAAAAGGAAGCTATACTGCTCACAAAAATTATGGGATATTTTATAGCTTCATATTCATATTGAAATATCCCCTAATTTTTGTGAGCAGTATATTTTTAAATCTATCTAATTAATAACAAACATTATTTTGCATTTTTATCCCACACACTTTAAATGTGTGGGCTCTAGCCTCATATACCTTGCTTTATAATTCCATTCTGATTAACAGCAGGATTCTCGCCTCTATAGAAGTAAGCCTGGAACACTGACTTCCTTTTATGTTTCATTTTGTATATAATATCACAACTTCCTTTTCTCTAATATGTATTGTAGTAGTAACAATAGCTACAGCTGAGTAATTTGCTATGTGCTTGGCAAAGCTAAGCATTTTACATATTATTTTATTTCTAATTCTATATGGTAAGTATTATGACACTTTTGTATTTAAGTGAATATTATGATTATCCTCGTAGATGATAAGGTTGAAATTCAAAGTGACATGCTGATGGTCATACAATTAGTAAGTAGGAGAGGACCACAACACAGTGTCTCTGCTCTTAACTATTGTGCTATATTACCTTCCCTGGAGCTCCCTGGGCCATGGAGATGCAAAGATCAATAGGACACAGTCTTTGTCTTTGAGGAGCAATAAGGGCACTATCTGGGGCAGAAGTGAACACAAGCAATTCCCACATACACCATGAGTACTATTAGAAAGTACAGGGTGGGCAAAAGTAGGTTTACAGTTGTTTATATAGAAAATAATACAAAAATAAACTCTGTGTTTTGAGTGCTCCTAACTGCAAACCTACTTTTGCCTTACCCTGGATATACAACTATTCTGGCAGGGAATGAATAACTTTGTATATGAAAGGTTTGGCAAAGCTTTAAAACTAGCAGAAGCTTTCATGTGGAAAATGAATGAAGGGAGAGATTTGCACATCACTAGAAGAGTATGTGCAAATCTTAGAAGCACAGGAGAGCACAGTGTGCTGGGAAAAGACGGATTCCTATGAAACTGCAACCTAGAGTACATTTGTGTAGGGCTGGCGAGTAAGATGTGGCAAAATGCAGTGAAAGAGAGTTGGACCTGAGAATAAAGTTTTGGGGAAGATTGTTAAGGAGTTTGGACATTAGCCAGTTTTACTTTGGAGAGGAACAGCATCAGATCTGCATTTCAGGAAGATCCTTCTAATTCTGACCTTTCTCATACTTATCTGAGTGGTATAAACACAACTTTATTTGCAACGTCATCACTAGCCAAAATGCAAATCTAGCTACTTTGCAAAAGTGTGTTTCATCTTTGTTTTCAGACCTACTGACCCAAACCAACCTAATTTTCTCTTTTTCTTCCTCTGGAATCTCTTAACAACAGATAACTGTTTGTTGCAAAAGAGAAAAACAAATCCCTAATATTAAAAACTAAGAGTGTTTCTTCGAACAACCTATTCCATGTAAATCTTCGATTGTGATCTGACCTGTGATGTTGCAGTGGATAAAGCATCAACCTGGAATGTTGAGGTTGCGGTTCGAAATCCTGGGCTTGCCCGATCAAGGCACATACAAGAAGCAACTACCACGAATTGATACTTCTTGTTCCTCCCCTCCACCCCCTTTCTTTCTCTCCTCTAAAAAAAATCAATAAAAAGTCTTAAATGTGCAATTTCATTTCCATATATGTATTTGAGTTTTTTTCTGCTCTCTCCCTGTGGCCTCCTACCTTAGCTACCTATAGATAAATGTTGTGGTTTTGGAGTTCTTTAACAACTTCTGAAAGTACTTTCTTTTCATTTAAAAATAGCGACTCCTTTCCCTATCCTTCTTCTCACAGATTTATCCCAAATAATTATTTCAATTTTTCTTAACCTGGTACATGCAATAGGTTGAAAACATCGTGTCCAAACTCTTCTGTTTTTTGACATAACACGTACATAGATAGAGCTGGCAGGCACTCCGTGTCCTCGATTAGATGGTTGCTAATCAGGAAAGGAGGACATTCCAACTGTGCTCTCTGTTGACACTGAGATTTGTCCTCAGGAGGCTCATGCTTTTTGCCTCCCTCTGTCCCTTCAGTGATCACATCTAAGTTATTTTCCACTTCTTCTTGCTGTCTGCTACCTATATTTAATGAATACTAATCCTGTTTATAAAAACCTTCGTACTCATCTGAGCTTTTAGCTTATTAAGGTAATTTCCTTTGGAAACATTTTCTTCTTTCAGACTTATGTGTTCCCCTTCATCATTCTGCCCTGGTCTTTTTGAAAATGTAGCATCTTTCTTTTTGTATGTTAAAAGTCAATGAAGTCTTTTTATTGGTTAGATATGGTCATGATAGATGTGGATGGATCTCTTGGCATCAAGGTCTTCAGCAAAGATCCCAAGAAGCATTTTAGAAATTAATAGTTGGATTTTGTTTTTGCCTGGGAACAAAGGAAAAGCAACACAAAACCTACCAGCTTAACTGCTTTGAGAGAAGACATGTTCTCCCTTGAGAAAACCCTTGATCATTCCCTAGATGATTAACTTAAATTATTTTCTAAGTAAACTTTTATATTCCAAGTCACTGTAAGACCTGAAATCAACCACCCAATACCTCTCACAAACTTGAACTAATAATAGCTTTTTATGTACACACACGTACAAAAGTTTACTTCCTACTGAAGGACGTATTCATGGGTATTACAGCTCTGATGTGGGTGGAGAACTTGTAGCTATGCATAATGTCATCATTGGGACTCAAGCCAAGTACATGCTAGAAAGCCTCAACTGTTGATTGATAGCAAGTACATCAGCTTGTTTAAAATACCTTGGGGTTCTCCAGACATTTCATTTCCTAATTGTGAACAATTATTTGCATTTAATTTAGATCTCATCTTGCTGCCTGGAAATCAGATGGCTACACCACCAGAGCCAGAGAAAGTAATTACATAATCTCCAATACCTTTCCATCAATTAATTTATTTGGATGAGTTTAAATGGTAACATAAGGAAGTGCTTGATAGTGTTAGCTACAGGCAGGCAAAGGGAAGTGATTGTAAAATGAGTCATCTCCATTCTTCAGCTCAGCCTTATTATGGTTAGCTCATGCTTATTAAAGCAACACTGCAGTCTTGAACTTGCTTTTCAGTAAAGACTAATGGAAGTTCTAGTGAAGTTTGGGAATGTATTTAACATTATTTTTCTGATAGTCTACCCATGTTTTTATTCAGGTAATTTAATTATAATCTGAAGGTCATAATTTAGAGATAATAGTAGCCCCTTTGCTAGGTTTTGTGAGTACAAAATGAGATTATATAAGAAAAATTACTTCATTTACTGGCCAATGACTATAATTTCTCATTGCATGAAAGTCATTGTTTCTGTTTTTGTTACTATTACTGTCAATTTATTTCTAGAAAAATACAAGGTAACAACTTTATGAGAGAAAATATGTTAATAGCAAAATCCTTTTACTAGAAATGAGTTAGGAAAAGAGTTATTCTCTTTTATTCTTTCAAATAATAAGAGGAAGAACAGAGGCCCAAATAACTAATCTTGGTTTTGATAAGTTACTGCATATTTCACAGAATTGTGGTTCTTAGACTTCAGTATTTATAGCTTGCTTTGTTGAGATAAAACTTCAGACATCTGGTCAACCCATTTCCAAATACCAACACCAAATAAACTAACCTGGGAAACTGGAGATTAGGAAGAGCTGGGGTGATGAGAAAGAAAGAAAACTAGTATCTTGTTTGCCAACTATGTGCTTTTACCTTAGTCAATTACTTGACATAAATTATTAGGCAGAATTTGGAATTCATCACAACTGCCGCCATTAAGCACATCATTATTTTTCTTAGTAGTCAGGTATACTACCAACTCTTGTATTTGTGAACTAAGGTGGGTAAGAAAGATGAGGAGACAACGTTGGGAATAAGGACAAAGGTAATAAATGGTAGGAAAGCCAGAGTGTCCAAGAAGATATTCTCCGAGGCTTCCTGCCCCTCCTTCCTTTTCCTTTCACTCATGCCTGCAGGTGGCATTTCTAAAGTATACTGAGATGATGGAAACAAACTTCATTGTTTATCAGTGCCACATGAGCAGCAATGCAGTAGCTATCGAGACCTTCCAGGCTGGTCTTGTGAGTTTCCAGTCACAAAGTAATTCAGATTAAAGGGACTTCCTCTTTTATCTGTCCTCTGCCTTCT
Organism: Saccopteryx leptura; assembly: GCF_036850995.1. Classification (NCBI taxonomy): domain Eukaryota; kingdom Metazoa; phylum Chordata; class Mammalia; order Chiroptera; family Emballonuridae; genus Saccopteryx; species Saccopteryx leptura. The sequence goes on from NC_089516.1 coordinate 15,275,776, forward strand.
CCCTTTGCTGACAGGAAACATCATCCTGATACCACAGGCATATTATCTCATCTGCTTTTCAAAAAGCAAACCTTTATAGATTACTGAGGTTTATGAGGCAATCATATTAATTCTATCCTTCTTAAGTGGTTTATCTATATTGATATGGGATTTGAGTGGGGGTGGATTCCTCCATGCATGGCCATTCATTCACAGTGGGTGAGAACTGCGAGGAAGCACCAAATGTATGTGTCTGTGTGGGTATGTATAAGGGGCAGTGGTCTCCAAATGCATTCCAAAGATAAGTACAAAATGAATGTTTTAGGCTTATCTAACTTTTTGAATTATTAATCATTTTCTTTCCCTCTAGGAAGAAAAACATTTACAGATTGACTATCTTTCCTTAAGCCCACTTTAATGTAGAATGTTCTTAATCTATTACCCACAGTATTTCTTCATGGAAGTAACAAGTCGTTGAGCATGCTCTTAAAAAAAAAATTCTTCCTATATGTCACCCTTCCATTCTAGATGTCATTTTCCCTTCTGCCTTTATTTCTGCTTTTTCTTGCTGTTTTCCTATTCCATTTCACCTCTCCTATTTTATGCTGTTGCTTCTCACTGTATTTTATTAACCTAAAAGGCTCCTTATTTTCTATATGGACTATATAGTCTTGTCCTCCTTTAATTCTTTTTTTTTAAATTATTTTATTTTATTTATTCATTTTAGAAAGGAGAGAGAGAGAGAGAGAGAGAGAGAGAGAGAGAGAAGGGGGGGAGGAGCAGGAAGCATCAACTCCCATATGTGCCTTGACCAGGCAAGCCCAGGGGTTTGAACTGACAACCTCAGCATTTCCAGGTCGAGGCTTTATCCACTGTGCCACCATAGGTCAGGCTCCTTTAATTCTTAAAAAGTAGTTTTCTGTAAACAAAAATTTCCACATTCAGAAGGCATCATGATAGTAGTTTGCTTCTAAACTAAAAAGGGAAACACGTAACATGTTTAGAAGTGCAAATGATGAGTTTCACTGAGGATGCTTACCTGGGCTACTTCATCTTCTAAGATTCATCAATGTCTAATACATACATAAACTTCAAAGGCTAGTACGTGACAATCAGGTAAAGATCTACATGGAATCTGCAATACCTACACAGTCACAATACCTCGATAACTCATTTTGAGGCACTTCAAATCCTCACCTGTAAAATGATTAGGGCTTTCCAATTCAACACCGACACAAGCAACTGAACTCATCTTTGCGTTGCCAGGAGCTCTGAATGGTTCCAAAGGCTGTTTAATGTGCATTACAGAGCCTGTTCTCAGTCTGTTCTTCCTGTTTCTCTTTTTAAAGTCTGCTTCCCTGGCAGTGACAATGATGAGGCATCCGTAGGCACATAGCCATAGTGAAGGTATTTCCAATGTCGCACTGCTTCAGGAAGCCTGCTCTCTGGCAGAGTAACAGTAATAGAAACGTGGAAAATATGGCAGGGAAACAGAAATTTTTTCAACCACTGCCTCCAGTTAGAATGACTTTTAATTAAATTGACTTGTTGAGTTCAGCACAATAGTTCATAGCATGGATTTGAAGGAATAAGGACCTGAGGTCAAGTCATGAATCTGGGACTCAGTTAATCTAGAATGTTGATTAAAATTTCTTCTCATAGCTAGACCTTGATGACTAATTAGTACCTTGATGATTAACTTGTAACTTTTCCATAGGGTTGCTATTAGAAAAGGAGTAAAAAATGCTTATAACTTATTTGGAACATTGCCAGGCAAAGAGTCAGGGCTCAATCAATGGTGTTTGCTATTATTTTATAGAGTTTTATCTCACACCCTCTTTTAATCTCAGAAAAATTTCTGGTCTTCTGTAAAAATACAATTAAAATGATAGAAAGAACAAACTTTAAATAATGTCTTCCAGTTCTTAGCATTACCTCTTATAACATTTATGGATGATGGTAATGGTCAGAATAGGCAAGGTTATGCTGCTGCAACAAACAACTCTAAAACTGAAGTGCCTAGCTAGAAAATGGTTGATTTCTCAGTTATTTCAAAGCCCAGTATCAGCTGGACAATTGGCTCTCCTTGCAAAATCTCTCCCTAGGGTAACACTGGGATCTAAATTCCTTTCAGCTTATAATATAGCCATCTCTGAGGATTTTCTTTTTTTTATGTATACTAAGGCCATGGAGGGGGATACATCATATCATCCCACTTTCTACTTGCCAGAATCAGTCAAATGGCACCCAAATAACATTGAACCAAAGAGAAAGAAGTAGAATGTGTGGCATGTAGACAGCCTTTGACATTACGTTGATCACAATGAGGAGACAAGGACAGTAGGGTGAGAAATTTGGCTCTTGCAAGGTTAAGGTGATGCAAATATTAGAATGCTTTCTTATATGGACACAGTATGAACTTGTCTCATTAAACAAAATATTTGACTTGAGTTTTAGAATTGAGATATGAACACATTTGTAAACTTTACCTATCGATTGTAAATACTTTTGAATCAGTGATAGATTTTTTGCTTCTGTCCCCTTTTAAAATTCATTTTAGTCTGTGGAAACTTCTCAGTCAAGTGAGCATGCAGCCTCTGTTTCCCATCAACTTAAGTGGAATAAGAGCTGTTTAAGGGCTGTTTAAGAAAGGAAGGAAAGAAGGTCAGCTACACATATTAGCATGGATACATCTCAGAAATAGACATCTGAGCAGAAGAACCAAGTGGCTATATATATATGGTATGCTTTTATATTAAAACCCAGGAAAATAAATATATTGTTTCAGTAAAAGTATGTGAGCAAAAAACTTCACAGAAAAATAAGGAAATGAAAAACTCAGTTTTGATATTATGGATACTTTTGGAAAAGAGGTTAAATAGGCAAGTCAGGAAAAGAAACGGGGGAAACTTCAAGGATTCTAGTTATGTTCAATTTTTGTAGTTGAGCAGAAAATGAGTGCACCGATATTCATAAATAGATATGTGGTATGTCTATTTCCTCTACATATTAAACAAAACAATTAAGAGGTAAAATTAGAACTGAAAGAAAGGCAATCGATATGTCCAATGGTATTGTTTCTCATTAGGTAAAGTGTTTTATATAATTTTTAAAACATTTCTTAGTATCACTAATGCTTTTATATACCTTTTATCCTTAGGTTATTACCCTACAGTATGGAATAAAGGCACAGATATAAAGGAGACTATAGATCATAAGAAAATTATACCAAGATATTTCCCCTAAGATGGGGGGATCACCACCCTTTGTTGTGTGACTTATGCCCAAAAGGTACTTTGTTTTTTACCAAATTATATAATTTTGTGAGTTTTTATTTGGATAGAAAGTACTTTGATGCACCATTTATATGTAGTTAAAGATTATACTTGAATCTTAGATCGTTAATTCAATATCTGATGCCTAACTTCAAATTCAAAACAAGATAGTGAACCCCTAGCACTTCAAATTTATTAGATATGATCTAAATTCTGCAGTGCTTCATTTATCTTTTGTTGTATAAAAAATCACCTCCAATTTAGTGGCTTAAAATACTAATATGTGTTATTTCTCATGATCTCTGTGGTTCAAGATTCCAGGAAGTGTGTGTGTGGCACTTTTAGATCAGGATCACTCCAAACTAGAGCTGGAGCATCTGGGGTCTGGCTGGGCATCTCTCCCTCCATGCAGTCTCAGGGTTTTCTCATATAATCTTCCCACTGTGCTAGTGTTGGCTTCCTCGCAGCATGGCGGCTTTAGGTCAGTAAGACTGCTTACATAGTAACTAGGCTCCAGTGTGGGTTTTCAACTGAATGATGCTACAGCAAATTGCTTTTAATGTCTTCAGCTGAGAAGTCAGGCAGTGCCATTTTTGTTGTATTCTCTTGGATACAAGTGTATCACAGGCCTACTAAGATTCCAAGGGAGAGAAATTAGACTCCATCTCTTGATGAGAGAGTGGTACGTAGACAGGAGATACTGCTGCAACCCCTTTGGAAAATATAATCTGCTACACATGGGTAATTGGGATGGTGACTATTTAATTTATCATTCAAAATGCTACTATATTTCACTTTAAAAGGAGGTAGTATTAATAATTAAACAGAAATATCAGGTACAGATATGGATTATACTGGGCATACCATGACATATGGTCACTCTGGTAACTAAACTGAAGAACTGGACTGAGTATTTCCTATCTGAAGATATTATTTAAAATACATCACCTTTGGGATGTGCCTCATCAAGGTGGAGGAGGGCAGAGGGGGTTATAAGTGGTGAAGGAACAAGACTTGACTTGGGGAGGTGAACCCACAATACAATATACAGGTGATATGTTGTAGGATTGTGCACCTGAAATCTGTATAATTTTGTTAACCAGTGTCACCCTAGTAAATTCAATAAAAAGGAAAAAATGCATAGCCTTTATCTCACAGACACAAAATGCACAGACATCAGAAGATTTTTAAAAAAGACTAATCAGAATGGAAAAATGCTTTGTAATTGTTCTGTGTTCTGTCTCGTATTTTATCATGGCTAGGTCACCCTTACCTCCCACAGAGAGTTAAATATTTAAAATTGCAAGTTGAGAATATTATCAGTGGCACACACAAAAGAAATTTCCATGTTTCTAAAAAAGAGGTATTTTGAACCCTATGCAAATATTCTTTTTATTATTAATGACCTTGTTCTTCTTAGGACTTTAACCCAGTATTTCCCATGATTCTGTGTTCCATGGAACATTACTATAGCTAGGGAGCTGACAGAAAATGCTATCCACAGTGAAAGCAATTTGCAATCCCTGAAAATTATAACCTTCCTCTTAGAATGCAAAACTTATAGTATTAAAGGTTCTAAGAAGTCCCACAGTAAGAAACTTTTAAAACTTTGTTCTTCATCTAATTGAGCATTTTCAGGATTCATTTGACCATGGAAACTGTTTTTCTTCCCCTGAACATCACCAATTAACACTTACAAGATTAGTATTCTGCGAAATGTACTTTGGGGAACACTGCTTTAACCTAAGTGAGAACATGAGTCATTTTAACATTTATCAAGAAACTTGGAATGATCAAATACAATTAAGTCAACCACTTTAAATATAGAAGAACTAAGAAGGAGGTATTTGAATTCTTTTACTAACAGATTGATTCAGTGTTTAAAAAAGTTTGTTGCTTCCAAGTATAGGGCTTAGATTAATAAATTTGCCCTGGGCTAATTTTTAATGAACATGTTCATGAAATAACACTTACTGTTCTAAAAAAGGTACTTATTAGTGCCAAGTACTAATGAGGACATAGATTAATGTTATTCACATTCCATGTTGCCATATGGAAAATGAACACAAGTTTAAGGGCCCTGCATTTTTTCAAATTTAAACATGAGTGTAAGATATCTAAATTGGATAGGACATTGAAGGGATTCAAGATGTAGTGCAGTAAGACTCTAAACTCACCTCCTCCCATGGACACAACAAATTTACAGCTACATGTGAAACAATTTTTCTCTGAAAGAACCTGAAAATTAGAGGCATAATGTCTCTACAATAAAAGGCAAAAAAGACACACTGAGAGGGGTAAGGAGGCAGAGATACAGCCACACCTGGGACGCCATCCCAAATGTGGTGACCCACAAGCTAGATAGACACCCTCCAAAAGAAAACTCTCTCTGGATGATGAAGGGACTGGATCCACAGAGGCCCACACTGGACAAATGAGTCCCAAAACATCTTGTTTTGAAAATCAATGGGGATTAATACCAGGAGAACCCTAGAACTGTAGGGATCGGAGAAACTGCTGTAAAGAGCTCATGTGCAGACCCATCCTTCCCTCTGACATTCAGTGCAAAAACAATGGGAAAAGTGCCTAAATCATAAGTGAGGGAGACTCACTCACTAAGCTTTAAAACAGCTGTCTGAGAGGCAGGAACCTACAGGGACTTTATCTGAGAATGGAAGTAATGGCAGGTGCCAGTTTTGCAATCTCATCCTAACCTGTTGCTGAAACAGGGAGCCATTTTTGGAGCCCTCTCAAGTCTCTTAGCACCAAAGGGTATGTTCTTCCCACCTTGGGCCATGATCACACTGGTCTCTTGCCCCAATCCCTGCCCTTTCCGGGCAGCAACTGATCTGCAACCCAGCCAAGTGAGTACCTCAAGTCCCACCCTCCACATACAACAACAGAGCTGCAAGCAGGCCGGGAAACGCCTCGTAACCACCATCCACACAAAGAAACCAAGCCAAAACCGGGCTTGGAAAACGTCCCTTGACCTGATCTACCCATCAAATAGCCAAACCACAACCAGGCTGGATGAGCATCCCAACTCGCACCCACCGTGCACCTAGTCTGAGGTGCAACCTGGATGGCAAAATGTCCTAAACCTTGCCCTTACAGCATGGTGGCAGAGTTGCAAAAAGGCCAAGCAAATGCCCAGAACCCCACCCTCCTCAAACATCAGCTGCAACCCTACCATAACTGGCCGACACAGGCAGCACACACAAAGAACACCATAGGATGCCCAGCTCTGGTGAACAAGGGAGAGTGCGCTTCCAGACTACATGGAACAGCTTCTACATGGGATCACTCCTTCCAGACTGAAGAAGGTAGTCGTTTTGCCTAACATAGAGAGACAAGCAAAATGAAAAAGAGAGGACTATGTTTAAAACCAAAGAACAAAGCAAAACACCTGAAAAAGACCTTCATAAACCAAAGATAAGCAACCTACATGATAAAGAGTTAAAAGTAAGGGTCGTAAGGCTGCTCACCAACCTCAGGAGACGAATGGATGAACATCGTAAGAACTTTAACAGACAGCCAGATAGTAAAAGAAAGTACCAAATACAAATTATATTTAACTGAGAAATACACTAGGAGAACTAAATGAAAGATTGGATGAAATGTATGCACAAATAGATAGCTGGAAGACAAAGCAATGGAAAACACCCCGGCTAAACAGAAAAATCAAATAAAAAAAAACAATAAAAGTTTTCGAAGAAAACCTAAGGGACCTCTAAGACAACAAAAGAGAAAAGAGATAAGACCAGAAAATTTATTTGCTAAAATAATGACTGAAAATGTCCCTAATCTGGTGAAAAAAACAGACATCCAGGTCCAACATGCCCAGGAAATACCAAATAATGAACCTAAAAAAGGAACTGTCAAGACACATTATAATTAAAATGATAAAAGTTAAGGCTAAAGAAAGAATCTTAAAAGAAGAGAAACATAACTTATTATATACAAAGGAAACCCCATAAGGGCTGTCAGCACATTTTTCAGCAGAAACTTCATAGGACAGAAGGGGGTGGCATGGCATATTCAGAGTGTTGAAAGGAAAAGGTTTCCAACCAAGAATGCTCTACCTGGAATTGAAGGAGAAATAGAGTGTTCAGATAAGCATCATCACCACCAAAACGTTCATCGCCAATAAAGTGCCCTTACAAGAAGCAATAAAGGAGAAGTATCTATTCATATCTTGTGCCCATTTTTTGATTGGATTGTTTGTCTTCCTGGTGTTGAGTTTTACAAGTTCATTGTAAATTTTGGTTATTAACCTCTTATCAGATGTATTGTCAAATATGTTCTCCCTTTGTGTGGTTTGTCTTTTTATTCTGTTCATATTGTCTTTAGCTGTGCAAAAGCTTTTTAGTTTGATACAGTCCCATTTGTTTAGCCTGTCTTTTATTTCACTTGCCTGTGGAGATAAATCAGCAAAATATTGCTGCGATAGATGTCAGTGAGCTTACTGCCTATGTTTTCTTCTAAGATGCTTATGGTTTCATGACTTACATTTAAGTCCTTTATCCATTTTGAGTTTATTTTTGTGCATGGTGTAAGTTGGGGGTCTAGTTTCATTTTGGGCATAAGAAATGAATAGACACTTCTCCAAAGAGGACATACAGATGGCCAATAGGCAGATGAAAAAATGCTCAACATCACTAATCATTAGAGAAATGCAAATTAAAAACACAATGAGTTACCACCTCACACCAGTCAGAATAGCGCTCATTAACAAAACAACACAAGATAGGTGCTGGCGAGGATGTGGAGAAAGAGGAACCCTCCTGCACTGCTGGTGGGAATGCAGACTGGTGCAGCCACTGTGGAAAACAGTATGGAGATTCCTCAAAAAATTAAAATGGAATTGCCCTTTGACCCAGCCATCCCACTTATAGAAATATATCCCGAGGACACCATATCACCGACTGAAAAAAAGAAATGCACCCCCATGTTTATGGCAGCATTGTTCACAATAGCGCAGATCTGGAAACAGCCCAAGTGTCTGTCAGTGGACGAGTGGATTAAAAAGCATTGGTACATATACACAATGGAATACTATGGGGCCATGAAAAAGAAGGAAATATTACCTTTTGCAACAATATGGATGAACCTGGAAACTATTATGTTGAGTGAAATAAGCCAGGCAGGGAAAGAAAAATATCATATGACCTCACTCATTTGAGGAATCCAAGGAACAATGTGAACTGAGGAATGGAATGAAACCTGAAGGGAAGGGGGGAGGGAGCTGTTGGGAAGGGGGTAAGGGAGATGTTGAGGAAAATACGGGGGAGGGGGGATGCATTTGGGGAGACACTAGAATCTATGTAAACACAATAAATAAATAAATTTAAAAAGCAATAAAGGGACTTCTCTGACACTTGATACAAGATCAACATCTCATAGGGCCAATTTTTATCCAGTCTTTTTTTCTCTTCAAACAGATATCATTCCTTCCAGCCAGAGCAGTTGACTTCACTGGGCCACACTCATTTCCTATTCTAAGACTTTGCTCATACCCAATCCACTGTTGTCTGGAATCTACTCCTACTTTCTTTTTTTCTCTCCTAACTTCAAGTTGAAATCAAATCCTGCCTCATGCATGAAATTTTTCCCTTCCTCCCTGAACAGCTATTAGTAACCTCTCCCTTCTTTCAAATTCCAACTTTCTCCATGTTCACATTTCACACACGTTTGCTACTTTTTCAGGAATGTGGTAGGATACAGAGAAATTGTGTCAACAGTCAGACAAGGCTATGAATATAGACCCTACCTTTTTGGCCTGGGCTGCATTGAGTTAGTCAAGATATTTTCATTTCTTCTCATGTGATGATTGCAAAAACTTCACGTCTGAGATGGTCATGAGAACTAGATAAAATAACCTATGCATTTAATTGTGGTAAGTGATAAAGAAATCAAATACTTGTTTGCTTGTCTTCTTTGTATCTTATTTCTAACTATAAATGAATATGAAGCTATAAAATATCCCCTAATGTTTGTGAGCAGTATAGATTGTAGGATTCTGAATGGCAGAGATTCTGTGTAGTTTATTTTTATTTGCACCTGTTTTAGGATCTATCACAATGGCTTCAAACTATTTTGATGATAATCCAGAAGAAAAAGGCATTTGTATTATGTCTGGGCCCACTCATTCATCTTATAGATATAACAAATATACATCTACATCTACAAATAAATATATACATATAATATATACTTATATATATATATATGAATATACACACATAACTGAAACAGATTTCATGAACTAATAATACCCTTAGTGTGAAATGAAATCGACTGCATTTTATTTTCCTTTATTCTATTCCTTTCTTTTGTCATTAAAAATCCAGTTGCTACACAGCAAATTGATTTCATGACCCACAGGATTGAAATGTGAGTTTTAAACAACTAAAAACACTGTACTATGACATAGTAGGGACCATGTATTTTTTGAATGAGCCCTTGCAACATGGACACTGTTTTCCTAGTCCCTTCTACTTGTCTCCCTGGCAATCTCCCTGCCAAATAAGATGAGACAAATGACATATGTGTTTCCCACTTGGTAACTTGGACTCTGGGCCATTCTGTATTTGGGATATGTCCTTTTCTATAAACCACATAGTAGATATAAGTATGGATTCTGACATCCCACTTACAATTGTGGTTGGTATCATTATACACTGTCCTTCTGCTGTTATATGACACTGTGCCTATGCAGTCAGCTACATAAAGCCCTTAGGGTTTGGGGCCATACTGGGCACTCTGTCCTCTTGTATATGGATTTGCTTATTCATTTGTGCACAGACCATCACTGACTCCATGCTTCTTCTCTAGTCTGCATTAGAGTCTCTGACTGGCATGGAATAAACTTACTCTTTTCAATTTTAACCCCAACTCAAACTAAGAATCAATATTCCTTCAAAAAAGAAGAGAAAGAAAAGCAGCCCAAGAGAGAAGTTTTCCACATGGGGCCTTGTATACTCTTTTCTACAACATCATCTCAGGCACATGGGATCCCTTCCCAAGTCCAATGACTAAACGCCACAGAAAACCTGAGTTTTTCTCCAGAGTTCATCCAAAATCAATGTCTTCAAATGAAACCGCCCCTTCAAGCTTCCACCTGAGGCTCAGAACAGTACAAAGTGAGAAAGAACGCATTTCAGGCACGCCTACTCATCTCTCCCACACATTTTCAAGAGTTCTCTTATAAAATTATAGCCCCTGCCAGGAGGACCCTGGTGCTGCACAGAAAAATGATTGGAGTAACTGGAATTAAAGCAATATGAGCCTGGAAATTAACTGTCTCTTGCTGTGCAGTGGAAATGTAGAGAAAATGACTGCCTACCTGTCCTCCACCAGATGAGGTCCATCAGCAGTCAAAGGAAGTGTTGGCCACGAACTGTAAATGAGATTCTAGTATAGATTTGAAATGGGTTCATTCCATCACCAGAAATAAACAGTGCTATGAAATGCAGCATCTTAGAACCAGGTATTCATACACAGCCCCAACTTGTATAAAACAAATTAAACAGATTCCATCAATTACACGTTTCTTGGTATTTATCACACATGAGTAAAATGAAATTAAGAAGAACGATTGCTTTTTCTCAACATCTGTGAGTTGCAAAAATTTCACCAAATGTGAGTTGATGGGTAGAAATATTTGGGAAAGAGATGAGCAAGCTTGCATATCTAACTGTGCCTTCAAGCAGCATTTCTCTTCCCACTTCCATTTCTGTATCTAGTTCTTGCTTCACACAGAGTGGGAACCCCATCAGTATGGCTGCCTTGAATGGGTGAATTCCGGACAATCTAAGCCTATATCAAAACATGCAGGCATGGGCATTTGTCAAGATCAAGGGGCTTTGATGTGTCAATTATTTGCTTAAGGGGGAATACAAAAATGAAGAGTGTGTTGTTCTCTACAACCCAAGAAACTCTTATTTAGTAAGAAGGGTGAATATGAACAATTACAATGATGTGTGACAGCCATTCCTATAGAGCTATAAAGAAAGGTCTATGGCAACATATAGGAAAATTGGTGACCAAATCGAGGGTGTGTTTCATAGAAGGAGGAGCATTTAGGTTAAGTCTTGCCATAGATGACACATACCTTCATACCCACCCCGTTTCTGGGCACCATGCAGAAGTACAGTGTTTAACAATATGGTCTCTTGTCACAAACACTTGATTTCTATCTCAGCTCTACCCTTTTAAGACACTTAGAAGTCTCTGATCTTCTGTTTTCTCATCTGAATAATAGAGACAGAACTAGCATCCACCTCATAGGGCCGTTGAAATAACAACTGTGTAGGGATGTTGTCTCTATCATATCCAAGTTCCTCTCGTGTTTAGCTTTGCAGTGTTGGCTGGCCTGACCTTTAGGCTACATTTTCCACTGGAGGGTGGCTTTGCTTCCTCTGGCCATCAGAGTTTACTTTGCCTCCCCACAGGTAGGACAGAAGTGCTCAGGAAACACCTTATAGGAATACGTACAATCAAGGACTAATGGGAGTTGTATCTTAAAGACCCCTTTCCTTGACCCTTAAGAGGGAGATACTTGAGGCATATGTTTCGTATCATCTCCTAGAGATTCTTTGCAAAATTAAGCTCCAGTTGCCCATAGCAGCAGCTGGTTTTATAATGCGTCTTTCACCTGCTGCCATCCCTTCCTTATACCATGTCTCTACTTCCCTACCAATGTTCACTGAACTTTCCAAATACATTACTAGCATTAGAAAAAAATGTATATTTTAATCATAGTGTATGTTCAATATTATTTTGTATTAGGTTCAGGTGTACAGCATAGCGGTTACACAATCATATACTTTAACAAAATGGTACACCCACCCAATATTTCCTATCATTCAATTCTTTATTTCAGGTTCTATACCTAGGGAAGCCCAAGAAGTGGTCATAGAGCCTGGCACACTGATAAACAGAAAGTGGAGAGTGAGTGCTGAGGGCTAGAAGAGGCACACATTGTTTCCTTCTGATTAGGTGTCTCATACAGCCCTTCAGCAGCTTCCAGTTTGGAGCCAGATGAAAAACAGGGCAAAGCACACTCAATATACTCTTCCAGTTTTCTTAACCTAGCCAAATCACTATGGGTCCATTATAAGTATGCACACAAGGCTGTTCGTGAATAGTGCAAGTCACTAGCTCTCTAGTTTTCCTTTTCTCATCTCACATGTTGAAAACTCTTTTGTGAATTACATGCTCACACACAAAATCTCATTATCATTTTTTTTATTTCCTAGCTAATAGTCAGGAAAATAGAAACTGACTGACTTTATCATTCACCTTTGTTACTATGTCCATGGGAGAAAATGGAGTCAATGAATAGAATCATAGAACTGAAAAGAACTTGGAGATCATGTGGTCCTAACCCACCATTTATAAATAGGAAAACTGATTAAGAAAAGTCAATGACTTGCCCATGACAAAATAGTTAGTGAATTTATTTTGTGACTCCTTGTCTAGGACTCAGGCAGATTGTGAACTCAGATATGCCATGACATATTTCCACAGTCTCTTCTCTTATCACTGTTCCCATTGTTTTTCTACCTTTGTTCCCATTTCAGATGATCAATCTGTGGATGCTTCCATTTCCTCAGTTAGAAAAGGATCTAAAATCATTCATAGTAAAAATGACTGCAAACATCTTCCAGTGTGACACATATCAAGGTTATCAAGGATATTTTTATTTTAGCAGGAATCAAACTGTTAAGCTAAAGGGATAGCACATCTCAGAAATCTACTACTAGTAGGCAGGACAGGTAAGGGGAATAAATACGATTCTTCTGGGGGTGCCTGAAGTCTCTCCATTAATTGCATTCTTCTCTGAGTATGCTGCCCAATAACAGCATACTATGTTTAAATAGTAATGCTACAAGCTACTGTGGATAAGAAGATATTGCATGTAATGATGAGAGAGTGCCAAAGAAATCTATAATGGGGCATTTGTTTTCAGCTCACTTCCCAAGCAGGACGTGACTTTTCCCACAAAATAGGTTTTTTAATATTCTTCTTGCCACCACAGTCCAGAAAATAGGAATCCTGAAGAGAAAATACGCCAAAGAGAATACAGACACTTTTAATATATTTATATATTAGAACTGTTGGGTATCAGGAAGAAACAGAGTGTGGCAGAATATGCACAGATCCTGGACATAAAAGGCTCAAGATCCTGAATGGTCACTTGATATTTTTCAGCTTCAGTTTTCTCATCTGGCAATTGGGTCTACACAGCTTTATCTTCTCCACCTCACAGGCATATTGTAAGAATGATATTAATAAAAGGCTGAGACTCTAAAATACATATATTGTCTGTATGTTTGTGTGTGCACTATATACAGTGTGTCCGTAAAGTCATGGTGCACTTTTGACCGGTCACAGGAAAGCAACAAAAGACGATAGAAATGTGAAATCTGCACCAAATAAAAGGAAAACCCTCCCAGTTTCTGTAGGATAATGTGGCAGCATGTGCGCATGTGCAGATGATGACATAACACCGTGTATACAGCAAAGCAGCCCACGGCCATGCCAGTCGAGATGTGGATGGTACAGAGGAGAGTTCAGTGTGTTCTGTGGCTCGCTAAATTCGAATCCGTGACCAAAGTGCAACGTGAATATCGGCACGTTTATAATGAAGCGCCACCACATAGGAATAACATTACTCAGTGGGATAAGCAGTTGAAGGAAACCGGCAGTTTGGTGGAGAAACCCCGTTCTGGTAGGCCATCAGTCAGTGACGAGTCTATATGAGATAGCTACCTAAGGTGCCTTAAAAAAATCTGTGCGTGAGCCCACATCGAACTACACTGAATAGATATGAAACTGGGAGAATTTTCCTTTTATTTGGTGCAGATTTCACATTTCTATCGTCTTTTGTTCCTTTCCTGTGACCGGTCAAAAGTGCACCCTGACTTTACGGACACACTGTATATAGATATATAGATACCTATATAGATATCTACATATATATCATCTCCAAGCCCAGATGAGAAGCAGGGGCAAACATTAAAGTGATAGCATTTTTTCCCTTCTTTTCCAAGTGAGAGGAGGGGAGAGAGAGAGAGAATCCTGCATGTATCCCGACCAGGATCCACCCAGCTACCCCTGTCTATGGCTGATTCTAGCAACTGAGCTATTTTTAGCACCTGAGGTAGAGGCTCTACAGAGCCATCCTCAGTGCCTGGGGTCAATGAATTAATCAAGCCATGGCTGTGGGAGAGGAAGAGAGTGTGGGGGGAGGGGGAGATGTAGAGAAGCAAATGATTCCTTCTCCTGTGTGCCTTGACTGGGAATTGAACCTAGGACTTCCACACATCAGGCCGATGCTCTATCACTGAGCCAACCAGCCTGTGCCAAAGTGATAGCATTTTATAATGGAAAGGAAGCTTTGTTAAATTCTGTCATTTTTTTACATGAGATACTGAATGGTTGGCTGACCTTCCCAAGGTCAATAAGTACTTGTTACTCTGGGTTCTACGAGAAGCAAAGATGAGCATAGGCAAACATGGAGAAACAAGACAGGGAAGGGTGCAAAGCCAACAGAATACATTGTCAAGGCAATGGACACTGTGGGACCCAGGAGCTTAATTCTGTTGGGAAAACTCTGAAAGCCAGTGTAGACCATGTGCCTCAGAGTTATCCCACTTAGGGTAAGGGAGATGGAGTTTTTATATCCTTATTTTTTGAGGGTTTTCCCCAGAGACAATTTTTTGCAGAGGGTTTTCCCTCAGCACTCCCTGCCTGCTGCACTGGTAGCCAGGGAGCTCCAGCAGGATGAGAATACTCTTACATAAAGAGGTGTGGGTCTAGTAGGCAGAAGTCAGGGCTCTGCACGCTGAGGGGTCAGAGTAGCGGAGACACGGGCAGGACCCTGAGAGTGTCTGCTACACATGATGAAGGAACTGAGCCAGCACTTGAAACCAGGTCTTTAGATACCTAGCCCAGGCAGTCTACTCTGACATGCAGCCTTCTAGTATACCTCATTCCTGTTGCTGACTATGTTAGGTTCTGTATTAAAGTCTTGGATGAAAGCAGGAAATATTTAAACACTTTCACAAAAGAGTGTATTCTGAAAATATGGAGTGATGATTATGCATTGGTTTTAGTATGGTGTTTTAAAGCATTGATTTTCAAAAGTGACATTAGGTCAGTCACAGTCTTTGGGAATTTATAACTGATTTGAAATAAGCAAGTATATGGTTACTCTAATGACTAAAGACAGTAATTTTTTTTGTTTCTTTAAAAGAATGCTATGCCTATATAAGAATAGGCTTTAGAAATTTGGTAAAGCTTCAACTGTATTTCAGGAACATGCACAATTTTAAATTATATAGATATTTTTGCCAATGTTAATATGCTTACCGCTGGGATTGACAAGCCTCTAGGATGCATCCCCACTCCCAACTTCAGTATTGTTTATAAGGGAAATTTATCATCTATATTTTGTAAAGAAATCGTTTGGGCCTGTGGATTTATACCAATTAATTTATCTCAGAGATCTAAGTCCTAAGTCATTTTCCTACAGGGCAATGCAAGCTCAATATGGTTAAACATAATACAGTGGGGTTATACAGCAACTTAATAATGGAACTGAAATAATAACAATATAAAATAAGAGGCTATCATTTTAACTACTATAAATTAATAATATTAATCCCTCCCTGCTTTACCAGTGGTGGAGCAGTAGATAAAGCTTCAACTTGGGACACTGAGGATCCTGATTCAAAACCCCAAGGTCACCAGCTTGAGTGCAGGATCATCAATGTGATCCCAAGGTCTCTGGCTTGAGCCTCCCAGTCAAGGCATGTATGAGAAGCGACTAAAGTGACACAACTATGAATTGATGCTTCTCATCTTTCTCCCATCCTTTCTCTCTCTCTCTCTTTCTCTCTCTCTCTCTAATAATAATAATAATAATAATAATAATAATAATAATAATAATAATCCCTCCATAATGAGCAACATAAGCAATGTTTGTATGTTTAATCATTAGTGGCCTCATTGCCAACTAAAAAGAAGGAAGGTGTCTTTATGGGTATGAATCCCTATTCTAAGCTGACTCTCTAAGTTGAGTAAACATCTGACTTAAACTAAGATATTACTACCATGGTGCAAGAACGTCACCTCTGGCTCCTCCCCAAGCAGTGCAGAGAGTGAAGTCTACTCCATGGGTTGAAGAAGCACTGCTCACAAGTCACTGATGGTCCAACACATCCTGTCTTTTACCCCTTTGGATGAGTCCAAGATGCCACACAGAAACAATTTGTGTGAGAGAACTGACTTTCTCCCCCCTTCCCTTTCTCTATTTCCACAGGAAGTTTGGGTAGGTGCTTCCTTTTTCCTCATAGAGTAGAGGGCACTGGGTGTTATTGGGCCAAGAAAATAATGGATAGCCCTTTGAAATGCTAAGTGACAATGATGTAAAATCCTGAAGAAGTATAAAGGATGATTCCATTATTTTCAAATACAAATATAAAACTAATCCAATCTCAGAAACAGATGTGCCAGGGAATTTTATCCCTACGGTACATCCCTTCTTAAAGTTACTACAAACTTATTTATTATTTACTTACTTTAAAAAATAGATAACATTTCTGTCAATTAGTAAGCTTGTATCTTTTATCCAAAACTGTTGTTTCTTTCTTTTTTTTTTGAGAGAGAGAAAGAGACAGACAGACAAAAAGGGAGAGAGATGAGAAGCATCAACTCATAGTTGCAGCTCCTTAGCTGTTCATTGATTGCTTTCACATAGGTGCCTTGACCGGAGGGCTACAGCAGAGCAAATGATACATTGCTCAAGCCAGCGACCTTGGGCTTCAAGCCAGTGACATTTGGGCTCAAGCCAGTGACCATGGGGTCATGTCTATGGTATACACTCAAGCCAGTGACCCTGCGCTCAAGCCGGTGAGCGCAGATCAGGGTTTTGAATCTGGGTCATCGGTGTCCCAGGCTGATGCTTTATCCACTGTGCCAACGCCTGGTCAGGCATGAACTGTTGGTGTCATTTTAAGTGCTAGTGTGGAATCTCTTGGAAAGATTAAAAAGAAAGTTCCAAAAGAGGAGGTCCTCTGACACAAATCCAGGTAACTTTCTAGCTTTTGACAGCACCAGTAGTCAAGAGTGAACCCTCCATAAAGGAAGAGAGGAGGCCCCAAACTTAAACTCTGCTGCCCTGGGGAATGCCTTCTGCTGAACAAGATGCAGTGAGTTAGAAAAGAGTAAAAAAGAAGGAGTTTTAAGTTCTTAGACTGTTTTAATGTGGGTGGGAAAAGTGAGGTTGTGAAGTGGCACAATTGTGTGGATAATACAGACCAATTGGATAAGTTTAGCATAATTAACTTTTAATTTCTGGGCATTCTTTAACTGAATAATTAGATCTGTCTCCAGTATCCTCTTAAATTTAATGTATCTATCATTTTTCTTCTCCATTTCAGACTTCTCAAAATCAGTCATATTAGCATCCTTGCTCATTAAAACAAAACAAATGACAAAAACCTGCCTATTCCCTCCTCTCTCTATATTCTATTACCGAGGCCAGTTCATTCTGCCATTAAAAGGTTTATGATGCGGTTTCTCACTTGCCCTCCCTTCCCTTGGTTACCACCACTGCCTGTCCTTCCTCTTCACATCATTATTACTACACTAAAGACCTAGTTACAAAACAAACCAAAAACAAACAAACAAACTAAAAACCTAGTTACGTGTCTCCTCGTTCCCTGCACTTCTTTTTGCTGTAGTATGCTCAGACCAAATTTCTAAAGTCAATCTTTTTATTAAAGTCATTCCTTTACTCAAGAACCTATTTCCTACCACTTCAAATCCAAATTTGTTTAGACTTTATAATTGAATTTATTGCGGTGACACTGGTTAATATAACTATACAGGTTTCAGGTGCCTAATTCTACCACACATTGTATGTTCACCCCCCATCAAGTCAATGTTATTCAAACTTAGTCCCTCTCTGGCCAAGCTTGATCTCTTCTACAATGTAACATAATAATTTTTTTTTTACTTAGAGTTTCCCATTCAAATATTATTCAAAACTAAATTTGGGGTTTCCAAGTTTGCTAAGAAATGAGTTAGAGAAATAAGCTGGGGGCAAGATTATATAAGGGTCTTGCAGACAATATTAAGGCATTTCTTTTTATCCTAAAGGGAATGAGAAACTGTTGAAGCATTTTAAGCAGGCGAGCAATATAATCACATATTTCTACAGAAATATCTGATTGCATTTTAAAGAATAGGGTAAGATGGATCATCTGTTGACAACTCAGAATCACTACAACATTGTCTAAATTCTCTTCTCCAACACTACATTTCCCAGAGTAGTCTTCTACTTGTTGTTCTACATTACAGTTTGGTTATGAGAGGCAGTCATGCATGGTTTCGGAAGAAATAAAGGCAAAGCCATTATTCCCCTGAATAAAGTTGTAGTAAGACCCAAGGGAAATTGTGACATTCAGAGCAGCTTTCTGGTGAGCTACCAACTTATGGTCTTCAGACTGAGTCTTTAGGTGTTAGTTTCCATGGTCTTTAATGTTAGCTTCCTTATTCTTTGCTCTTCCAATAGCTACATTGCACCATTTCCTACATTATATCCTTTATACCTGGTACAAACACAGCAACTTCTGTTTCCCTATCCTCACCTGACTGATGAAAAAGACATAAAAAAAGATGGAGAGATCTGTTAGGAGGTTGCAGCTATCTATATGATACAGGAGAGAAGAGATGGAACTCTGAATTAGTTTTATTGGCAATGGGAATGGTGGTAGCAGTGAGAGATCTTTGGGGACTGGAGTGGGCTAGGATTTCTGGTTGAATAGATGGAATGGTAAGGAAGAGTTCAGATGGTTTCTGACTTTAAATATGAAGATAGACAGTAGTGCCATTTACTGTAACAGGGAACAAAGGAAGAGAAGCAGATCTGGGAGGGAGTTGATGATGATTTCATTAGACTCATTCAAGGTGTCCATGAATCATCCAAATGCAGATGTCTGGTAGGTAGTAGTAGGTCACACACGTCTGAAGGTAATAAAAGTAATTGGAGCTGTGGACTTAGGAGCTGTCAGCATGAAATGATAAAGCCATATTTATGGGTGAACTTGTCTATAGGGAACAAGAACACAGAAGAAGAGACCCAGGGATAACTCTGGAAAGATCAACAATTAGAAATGTAGTAAAGAAGAGTGATCCATAATAGAAATGAGAAAGAGCAGCCATGAAAGAAACTTCCAGAAGTCCCATAGAAATGGGTGTGATCAGAACACTAAACCATGTGGGACAGACATATCTTCCATCACAGATGATGGGAGGAGGACAGGGCCTGAAGGAATACAGTACTGATGGTCAGAAAATGAGGAGGTTCTGACTCCATGTCCACATTATCTGAGAATTAAGGGACTAGGTCAGCTATAGGGGTTGTAGAGAGCAAGTGATAAGGTTAAAGATCTGGGGAAAGCAGAGAAGGTTTAAAAAAGCCTTTGTGGAGAATAGGATAGAGAATTTCTGGGGAAGAAGAGAGGACAGAATGTCGTTCCAGTTGTCCGAGTATGCAGCTGGGAGACTCTGCAAATCATTTCATTCCCCTCTAATTCTCTTTGTCCTCACAGCCAGGCAGATAAGCTGGTTGGACTATGTGATTTCCCAGGTCCCTTGGAGTCCCACAGTGACTCTCTTCATTATTTTCCATCTATCCAGAGGATGGCCATCTTTCAAGCCCAGTGAAATTTCTATAGACTCCGAGAAGAATTCTCACAAGCCCCATGTTAGGGATCGTTTGTAGCTTAAACTCCTAGAGAACATTTTCTGCCAATTGTTGTCTGCACATAATTATACACATTAGAAAAATGATTTCTGTTTTCAATCCAAGACATTTAAGCACATAAATTTAGTGCTAAAAGGATCATTACAAAACACCCATCCCTTTCCCATCTAACTCTTCTATTTCCATATTCATCGCTGCAGTTCTTTTAGTATTTCCTTTAACTTTTTTTTCATTTTTCTTTTTTATTTAACAGAGACAGAGAGAGAGTCAGAGAGAGGGATAGATAGGGACAGACAGACAGGAATGGAGAGAGATGAGAAGTATCAATCATCAGTTTTTTGTTGCGACACCTTAGTTGTTCATTGATTGCTTCTCATATGTGCCTTGACTGCAGGCCTTCAGCAGACTAAGTAACCCCTTGCTCAAGCCAGCGACCTTGGGTCCAAGCTGGTGAGCTTTTTGCTCAAACCAGATGAGCCTGCACTCAAGTTGGCAACCTCAGAGTCTCGAACCTGGGTCCTTAACATCCCAGTCCGACACTCTATTCACTGCGCCACCGCCTGATCAGGCACTATTTCCTTTAACATTTCTGATTCACACAAGGGGCCTTAGTTCTTTGACTTCAATGCCTATCTCTCCCTTTTTACTCATTCTTCTACACTGTAGTGACCTTCTTGCTGCTCTTGAAACACATGAAGCATAGTCTTCATCAAACATACTATGCAAGCTGCTTTCCTGCCTACACCAGGATGCTCCCACCTAAAAACATTTACACTAACTTCACCAGAATGAACAACACTCTTCCCGGTACTATATGCAAGACTCACTACCTTATTTCCTTGAAGTCTTCACCCAAAACTCACTATCTTAATGAAGATTTTCTATTTCAGCTGAAATTGCGGTGGGCACTTACTGAGGCGATGCTTCCTATCTTTATTTCCGGCACTTATCACTACCTAAAAATCCTGTATTTTATTTATTGCTCATGATTAATCTATTTCCTTTACACATATGTCAGTTTCATGAGGGCAAGAAATTTAGTCTGCCATTCAGTGATAGCCTGGTGCCTGGATAGTTTCAGGTATAAATAGGCACTTAATAAACCTCTGTTAAATTAATTCATGAATTTTAATTTTATTTCAATAGATAAAGTTAAACTTCTATTGACTCCTTATGAAGTAAATAAAGCATCAACTCTCTTACAGCCCTGTTTCCCCCATTCTCCCACTATTATATATATATAGTTGTTTACAGTATTATGACTATGTAAATATTTTTCCTGCTAAACCAATGGAGGACGATTTGATTCAGGCTCTAAGAGAAGAAACAGGAGGAAAGGAGTTTATGGAAGTGGAATAGTCTTCTGGAAGTTCTCCTCTCAAAAACATCTGCCAACCATCTGTCTCTGACACCTAAATTCCTTACACTGACCTCTTACTTCCTGGTGTCATGCATTGCCTTTCCTCGGATCTGCTCTGGACAAACTGATGCACATGGTAGGGTGATGCATTTGACCAACAGTGCGACAGCATGAAGTACTCTCTCAGTAGTACTCCACTCAAGTAGCAGTGGTGCCATGGTGGGAGTGTAGCTCCTCAAATAGAAGAAACAGGTGCTGAATTGAGAAGAGGGAAGATCAGAAGACAAGTATTTCAAATTTGTCTTGATGTTGGGGCAGCCACAACTCAATGATCAGCACCAATCACCAAACAGAATTCACATGCATGTCATAGAACTACATAACAATAAACTCTTAGAGGTGGCAGGTTCGTGTAGTGACCAAGGACCTCATTCTACAGATGGGGAAATGGAGACTTGAGGAAGCCCAACACCACATAGCTGGATAATGGCAGAGTTGGTTGCAAGCCCTGATTATTTATTCTCCCAGTCTGCTTCTGAATAGTCAATGCCGTTTCATGTGCCCTTCCTTTAATGAGTGCTATTAATTCTTCATGAGCAAATCCATCCCTCCTCAGTGGTCCCACTCAAGTACATCCTTGCAGAGGACCTATGCTTCCTTCTGATTTCCATTTTAAAACGATGGAATAAAGGTGTCAACTTTCACATGTTGCTCTGACAAGATTCTAGATACAAGATACTCTCACCCACTATCAACCACCAATATTTAACTACTTGGAAAGTTGCATATTTGGTTATTATCCAGACTATAAATGAATAGTTGCCATAACCTGATGGGCTTTTAGCAACCAACTGCTCAGCTTGCATCATCTGACAGTGATTTCTCTCTATCATTCTTGGTTCTCAGCCCTGTAATTGCTCTCAAGCCACTTATTTAATGTCATGTAAATGTGACTTGTTACCACATACTCATTTTTTGGGTGGAGTGGCTTTAAGCTTTTAGGGGAAGTAAATGAGGTCCCTTTATTTGCTTTTATCTTGCTCCTTGTATTGTACTTATTAAAATAATACATGCTTATAAATGTGGGACTTCTTTTTCTAAATCAGTAATGATTTGTTAACTATCATGCATCACTAATGCTGCCTAATCTTTTCCCAGAACATTCTTTTATGCCTCTTCATGGTTTTAAGATGGATCTTCTGATCTCTAAACTTCCTGGATTTGCTTTTGACCTTTATTTCATGTGATAAATTCTAGTCTTTGCCATAATGTATTGGCCTATCACACGCTGGTGTTGTACTGTAGTCCCAGCTTCACAGCTCAGACACCACATCTGACCTCCTGTGGGGAAGAAACAGAAATCATAGGAAAAGGCTGCACAGGAAATAACTGAGGCCAGCCACTAAACAAACCAATATGCATACAGCCAAGAGTAGTCAACTTGTAAAGTTAGAGGAGCCTGTGGTCAATGTGGGGAAGAATGAATAGAGGCTGCTTTAAGAGGCTGTTTGCCAGCCTGTGATCTGTGATTATACAGCAGTGGATGCAGGCAGAGCAGCAGTCAAGTGTACCTCTCTTACAGATCCCAATCTCAAGGATGCAAGGGTTAAATCAACCAAGGAGTCTAGACTCCTGCTTGGAAAGCCAGCAGGAACCAAAGCAGAGCCCTACATATCAAATGACAATGCCAGCATTAGTAATTAAAGAACAGTCTGAAGCCAAGATTCTCGAACTCTGATCCAAGGTCACAGGGAGACAGAAAGTTGGAAAACATGGAGCTTCCAAACTCATGATCTGGAATCCTGAATTCATCCCTGACTTGAGAACATTTTGCTTTCTTCCTCAAGTGCCAAGGCTTGTCTGAGCCTGTGGATCAGGGTTAGGAGGCTCTCGCTGTGAAACCCGGAGGAGTGCTGAAAAGAGAATAGGACGAGCTGCGATTATGAGCTATAAAAGGATTCTTAGCCAGATGCTCTTTAACCTCCCTCAATGCATTCTTTAACTTTCATGGAGGTAATTCATCTGGATTCAATGCTTTATTGGTCCCTAATGGTTTCATAGGGTTAACTATCTTCTCCAAAGTAAATAAAAAGCCTTTAATATCTTTTGCAGAAGAGAAGTAATTCTGAAGTCCCAGGTGAGACCTTTTGTTTTTGCTCCCTCCCTCCTTCCTTCCCTTCTTCTCTCTTTCCCTTCCTTTTTTCTTTCCTTCCTCCTTTTCTCCACCTCTGCTTCCTCCTCCCCCTTCTTTTTTTGCAAGTCTATGGCCAAACGTCTCAATGGCACAACCTCATTTTATTAGAGACTCTGGATTTTATGATCTCTCAGTAGCCATGAAATATTTAATTTAAAGGCTTCTAAAAGGACACTGTTAACAAATGTAACTGCAACTTTGTACCACTTTTTCTTAAGTTGTATTTTCTAGAAAGTGCTATTAATATTTTGTTATTTCATTTCTACCTCCCTTTGCTTGATACTTAGTAAAATATCTGAACTGTTAGAGGTGGAAGAACTTTTAGAGATTAAAGTCTTCATAAGAGATTTTAGCTTTTTGCGTGTCAGGGAATACTTTCAGAACCTGGTCCTTTTAAATGAAATCTAAAACTGCATATATGGATACCAAATTGATATATATTTTCAGAAGTTTCAAAATATCCCTGATAAGTTTCCATAGACATCATGTTAAGGATCTCTGCCTGGGCCCAGCATGTCAAATGAAGATGATGAAGCTGGGCTCTATAAATGTTAAATGGTTTGAAAACTTTGAATGCTACAGTTGGTGAGCTGCTCTCCCTCTGGGGCTCCTCTCTTACCCTGGGCATAGCACTGTCTCTATCCTACCACATGCTATTGGCCTTTTTCCTCACTGCATGGTGAGCATCTTGAGACCAAAATCTATATCTCAATTATTTTTAAATTTTTATTTATTTATTTTAGAGAGAAAGGAAGGGACAGAGCATGAGACAGAAACATAAATCTGTGTCTGTATGTGCCCTGACCCAGGATTGAACCAGGCAACCTCTGCACTTGAGGACGATGCTCTAACCAACCGAGCTATCCGGTTAGGGCTACATCTCAATTATTTTTATAGCTCTAGCACATACGAAGCCTGGCACACCAAAGGCTCAATAAGTGTTTGATAAGTCCATATTCAATGATTCCTAAGTGAGATCTCAGCGTGCTGGACTTTCTGACCACTGGGGGTTTCTGTTTCCTTGTGTTGCCACCATCATAGGCAGATTCTGGGCTCCACTCTGAATCTACCACTTTCCAAAACTTTGTACATGTTACTTAACATTCTGATTTTCAGTCTCTTCATCTTATTGATAGGGATACTGGTATGCACTTGCACTGTTGCCATAAGAACACAATGAATATTGCATGTAAAACTCTCCACACATGCTAATCACCTTCCTTATGACCTAGCAACGAACCATCTGTATGTATGAAGAACTCCACTGTGTGCTCTGAGAGCCCAAGCTGCAAGGCCCAGTGGAAATAAACAGCACTGAGATCCGAGAGAAACAGAAAGAAAATCTATCTTCCAGATGACTCTTGCAGTTTTCAAAGAGGAGCATCAAAACCAGGCTAAGATTAGAATTGGGTCTCAGAGGCTCAGTCTCACGTCCCCCAGCCTGTCTGTTGGCCAGAGCCCTCCCTGAGCTTTCCGTCACGACTCTCTGTATTTGTCCTGCTGCTTATAATCCTCACCTCACTGATGCAAGCAGAAGAAAAACAACAATGAAACAGCTGACATTTACGTAGTATTCAAATAGTTTCCTATCTACTGTACTACTTTTTTTCTTTTTAAGGCATGCTCTAGCAGGCAGTGAGGAAATGAGGCAGCAGGAATAGCTATTCAGTTAGCTATATGGGAGAAGGTAGCTTCCCTCACCCCTTCTCATCATATTAATTGATTCAAATGATAGCTTTTGCTCGCTCTGTACAATTCATCACAGACTTGGTGACTGGGAATGCTGAAACACGGTGGCAGCCAATCAGATGCTTCTGCCTGTGGACTTCAGCGACTGTGACTCATCAGCAACCAATTAGATGCCTTCAGTCCGGGTAAACTCTCCTCACCAGGGTAGAAACAAGCTCTGCACGATGCTGACCTTTACATCAGCAACTCGTGTTTCTGATAAAGACGGTGAAAGGCCATCACAGGCCTGTAAGCCCCACCCTACCACGTGAAAAGAATAACTGTGCTTTGCTTTTGTGCAAGGGGGTTAAGGTAGATATTTGATGCTGCTTGTGCTTCACTCTCTCTGCCTCAGAGGCAGCTCAGAGCTCTGTCTCAGAAATCCTTATTGCTCTTTGCGGGGTAGATTTGTTGGCTGCCTTTTTCTCTGGGGAGTGCACAGCTATGGCACAACGTTTAAAGCTGGCACTCACTGTGTCTTGTAAGAGAGGCCTTTCTGCTCATCCCATTAGAGATTGCATAGCCCCCATCAACTCTGTGGCCTGGGTTGAACGAGGTAACTGATACTTTTGTATAAAGCACTGTTATCATGGTCACTATCCTAGCATCTGTGGATCTGAGCTGCACTCCAGTATTGTCTGCTTTTCTGTTCTTTCTTTGTCACTCTCGTGAGTGTGTGCATCTGTGTGTGTGTGTGTGTGTGTGAGAGAGAGAGAGAGAGACAGAGACAGAGAGAAAGAGAGAGAAAGAGAGAGAGAGAGAGAGAGACAATGAGACAGATAGAAACTGATTCCAACCCTAAACTGTCTGCATTTATTTCCTGGCCAGAGAATATACACCAGATGTCTTACTGCAGAATTTCAGAATTTTTTATATACCTATTTCTTGCCCTAGAGTTCCTTTTTCAGCAGCCATGCATTTGGAGTCCCAACGTAATGTAGAATATTCCAAGACAAGCATGGTTCACAGACCCCAAGAAACTTCTCCTGATGGCATGAAACCTGTGTCATCTTGAACTTTTCAGATTCAAAGGGTCACATTTTCAGATCAAACTCATAGAACTTACAGGAAAAGGCCTGTTTTCGGTTGCAGTTGCGGTATTTTCCAATTTTTCCCCTTCTCACCATCTTCACAATCAGGCCTGTGGCCGAGACGGAAAGAGGACAGAGGCTATATTGTATCTTACATGCTGTTTTATACACTCCAAAGCACAAGCAGGCCCTCAAGCAATGCTTGTTTCTTAACTGATAGGTTTAATGTAAAAGTAATGGCCTTTGCCCCATAAGTCAACCTTATTAGTCAGGTTCTCTAGAGAAACAGAACCAATACAGAGAGAGAGAGAGAGAGAGAGAGAGAGAGAGAGACTTTTTAAAGGAATTGGCTCATTTACTTTCAGAGGCTTGGCAAGTGCAGAATCTGATGATGGAGGCTGGCAGGCTGGAGCCCCTAACAAGCCAATGTTGCAGTTCAAGTTTAAGGTTGCTGCTGCAGAATTTTCTCTTGTTTGAGGAAAGTCAAGTTTTGGTCTATTCAGGCCTTCAAATGATTGAACGAGGCCCACCCACATTAAGGAGGGTGATTTACTTCACTCATAGGACAACAATTTAGATGTTGATCTCACCAAGAACACCCTCACAGAAACATCAAGAATAATGTTTGACCTTATATCTGGGCACTATGTTCCAACCAAGCTGACACAAAGTTAACCATAACAGTCAACAATTTGAAATTTTTCATAAATAAGGAATTAGCCTGGTTTCATATATCTAGATGTTTCTCATAGTTTTCCTTAGTAGGTTTATATCCTTGTGAGTTGGAAAATAGGAAAACAGGGAAAGATAAGGTGAAGCCAAAGAGTGATAGGGAATTGAAGTAGGCATCAGTTTTCCATCTTAAAACACCCTAAACTACAACTTGTGCCATAATTTTATGTTTCCCAAATGTGATGATTCCAGGTAGTGTGGGGATAAACATTTTAAATTATTGATTATTCATTTTAAAGGATAGTAAAAAATATAACCAGCATGTCAAAGCTGTGACAATAGATATTATTTCTTATGATGAGGCTATGTATTAAAAAGTGTTCATTAAAAATATATTATGTAAATAACAGTACAGGAGTGAAAAAAAATCCCAAGCATGCTAATGAACATTAAAAGATGAATTAAAACCAATCCTTCTCAAACACTTTAAAAAAGTAAAAGGGAACACATTCAAATTCATTTTATAAGGCCACTTTTACCATGATACTAAACCCAGACAAAAATGGCACAGGCAAATTATAGGTCAATATCCTTCCAATATAGATACAAAAATCCTCAGCAAAGTATTAGCAAACAAAATTCAGAAACACAGTAAAAGCAACATATAACATGATCAAGTGGGACTTATTCTAGGCAAGAATGGTTCAACATCTGCAAATCAATTAATGTGACACATCACATTAACAAAACAAAGAATAAAAATCATAGGATCAACTCAATAGATGCAGAAAAGGCATCTGACAAAATTCAACATAAATTTATGATAAAAACTCCCGACAAAGTGGGAATAAAAGGAAAGTACCTTCAATGTAATAAGAGACATATATGACAAGCCCATGGATAACACCATACTCAATAGGGAAAATGTAAATCTTTTCCTCTGAAAGCACCAGAATATTGGAAGTCTTAGCCAGATCATTCAGGCAAGAAGAATAAAAGGCATATGAATTGAAAAGGAATAAGTAAAACTGTCACTATGTTCAGAAGACATGATATTCCATTTAGAAAACCCTAAAGACTTGACCAAAAACCTGTCAGAAATAATAAACGAATACAGTAAAGCTGCAGGATATAAAATCAATATATAAAATTCTGCTTCATTTCTGTACAATAATAATGAACTATCAAAAAGATAAATTAAGAATAACAAGGCCACTTACATTTGCATAAAAATAATATAATACATAGAAATAAATTTAAACAAGATGGAAGATCTGAAATTGAAAACTATCTTACATTAATGAAAGAAACTGAAGACACAAATAAACAGAAAGATATTCCATACTCATAAATTGAACAAATTAATATATTTTTTTCTTTTTCTTCTCCTTTTCTTTTGTGACAGGGACAGAGAGAGAGAAACAGAAGGACAGACAGACAGGAAGGGAGAGAGATGAAAAGCATCAATTCTTTGTTGCAGCACCCTAGTTGTTTAGTGATTGCTTTCTCATATGTGCCTTGACTGGGGGGGGGGGGCTACAGTAGAGTGAGTGACCCCTTGCTCAAGCCAGCAACCTTGGGTTCAAGCCAGCAAAATTGGTCTTCAAGCCAGCCACCTTTGGGCTCACTCTAGCAACCATGTCTATGATACCACGCTCAAGCCAGCAACCCAGTTCTCAAGCCGGGTGAGCCTGCGCTCAAGCTGGTGTCCTCAGGGTTTCAGAATCTGGGTCCTCTGCTTCCCAGTCCTACACTCTATCCACTGTGCCACTGCCTGGTAGGGCCGAATTAATATTGTTAAAATGCCCATACTACCCAAAGCAATGTACTCTCAATCATAATTTCAATGGAACTCCTCATAGAAATAGAAAAAACAATCCTAAAATTCACATGGAATCACAAAAGACCCTGAATGGCCATGAAATCTTGATAAAGAAGAACAAAGCTGTAGGGATCATACTTCTTGATTTCAAACTATATTACAAAGCTATAGCAATCAAAGTACAGCATAGGGAATATAGTCAATAATACTGCAATAACTGTGTAATGTGCCAGGGGAGTGATAGAAATATTGGAGGGAATTCTTTGTAAAGTATATGATTATGTAACCACTATGCTGTACACTTGAAACTAATACAAAACATTGACTGTAAATTGTGATTGAAAAAAATTTTAGGCCCTGGCTGGTTGGCTCAGTGGTAGAGCATCGGCCTGGCGTGTAGAAGTCCCGGGTTCGGTTCCCGGCCAGGGCACACAGGAGAAGTGCCCATTTGCTTCTCCACCCCTCCCCCTCTCCTTCTTCTCTGTCTCTCTCTTCCCCTCCCGCAGCCAAGGCTCCATTGGAGCAAAGATGGCCCGGGCGCTCGGGATGGCTCCTTGGCCTCTGCCCCAGGCGCTAGAGTGGCTCTGGTCTCAACAGAGCGACGCCCCGGAGGGGCAGAGCATCGCCCCCTGGTGGGCAGAGCGTTGCCCCCTGGTGGGTGTGCCGGGTGGATCCCAGTCGGGCGCATGCGGGAGTCTGTTTGACTGTCTCCCGGTTTCTAGCTTCAGAAAAATACAAAAAAAAAAATTTTAAATAAAAATAGCAGTATGGTATTGTCATAAAAACAGACACATAGATCATCGGAACAGAACTGAGAGCCCAGAAATAAAACTATGTATGTATGGTTAAGTAATTTTCAACGAAAGAGTCAACAATAGACAATGGACAGTCTTTTCAATAAATGATATTGGGGAAACTGAACACCCACATGGAAAAGAATGAAAGTAGACCTCTATCTTACCGAACACACAAAAATTAACTCAAATGGATTAAAAATTTGAATGTAAGACCCGAAAACCATAAAACTGGAAGAAAATGGGTAGTAAGCCCCTTCAAATTGATCTTGGTAATAATTTTTTTAGATCTGACACTGAAAGCAAAGGCAGCACAAGTAAAGCTAAACAAGTAGTTCTTGACCCTGGCTGCACATTAAAATCATTTGCAGTTTTTAAAAAATGTTAAAGCCGAAGCACCACTCCATAGTACAAAAATGAAAATTTATTATGGGCGGGGAGGGGAGGGAGCAAGGCATCAGTAAAATAGGCCCCCGGTGATGTCAATCCAGAGAATTAAACATAACTAACCTGAGCTCATGGAGGGCATTTCACGAGTTAGACGATAACTTTTGGTAGTTTCCAGAAAAAGCTAGACAACATCAAATCTGCGAACTCACAGAGTCATTTTCTAGACCTCCCAATGGCAAATGACATGGATATTCAGATACACAAATAGTAACATATACACACCCAGGAAAAGAGTCTAGATCAGGCGTGGCCAAGTTTTGCCTCTGAAAGAAAACTTTTTTCATGGGCCGGACAAAATATTAAAATTAAAAACTGTTAAATACAAAAATGATTCATTTAAGTAAATAAAATTTTATTATGTAATTTGTTTATGAATAAATGTAAGTAATTTAGTACAACAAATTAACAAAAACTAATGTGACGTGTTGAGGCGCTTTGCATCGCCTACTATTTTTTAAATATCTGGCTCTATACTTGTAGTAGCTATTCTTAACACAGCCTCCAAATGTAAATCATTCAATCTTGATCTTGTACTTTTATTTAGATTAATTAAAGAAAAAGTTTGTTTACAAATATAAGTTGAGCTGGAGATTACTAAATATTCCTTGGCAAGTTTTTTAAAAAATAAAGAAGTATCGCAAATCCATTCGACCAATTATTGGAAGTTAACCCCAGATTAGTCACATGTGGAATTCTTTTCCACATATCACTATCTTCTTAAATATCTCAATTTCCAATAATCAAAGACACTTCTGCTTCTAAGTAGCTGAGATTTTAACTTTCATTGTTGTACAATGATTAGATAGCGTAGTTTATGTTTAATGATTTAAAAGTACCACTTATTTCATTTCTATAGTGCATCGTACA
Organism: Saccopteryx leptura; assembly: GCF_036850995.1. Classification (NCBI taxonomy): domain Eukaryota; kingdom Metazoa; phylum Chordata; class Mammalia; order Chiroptera; family Emballonuridae; genus Saccopteryx; species Saccopteryx leptura. Next base: position 15,306,728 of record NC_089516.1, read on the forward strand.
GAGAATATTAAAAATTTAATTGCGGGCCACATAAACTCATTACACAGGCCAGATCCGCCTGCGGGCTGTATGTTGGTCATGCCTGGCTCTAGGTCATTATGAATTGGAAGTGAAAATGAGAAAATCATTTATGGGACTAAAGAACATTCCTGGAAAGTGGACACAGACACAGTTGCAGGATTTCATTCAATATTTTTGAATATTAAAAAGAAAAAAAAACCTAGTTTCGAGGAATGTTTTTTGTTTTGTGTTGAACGGCAGACATAGCTTGGGCCAGCCTGGGTGAAGGTGCTTCTTCTCTGAGTGTCCCCTCCACATCCTCAGGCACTTCACACAGTTGTCAGATAACTGTCTCCAGCTTTTCTGTAAGCTGTGGTTGTAGAAACATGGACTTACCTGCCCTGATTTAAGAGTTCTTGAAATCACTCATGCCATGGGCACCTGAAGCTCTCCTTTACACATTTTTCTTTCCTATCTGCACTTCACTGGTTCCGTTCCACTGCTTCTCAATGTCTCTTTTTCCCCAGGCCTCATTCACATGCACCTGGAGGTCCTCACTCGGCCTCCTGGCCTGCCTGCCTGCCTATTTCTCTAGCTTGCCTCCCTCCCAGCGTGTTCTGACATGCTTTACCTTATCTCAAAGTGGTAAGTAGTTTTATTCAGACCTTTCAGGCAGATCAGAGTTTAGGTTTCTTTTTTTTCATTCAAACTAGTGCTTTTTTATCCTATGGACACCTGATTATATTTTTCAACTTCCCTCTGAGTAAGCCCCATGCTCATCTTCAATCTACAGGAATTTGTCTGGCAATTGATTGCAACATCTGGGCAAGAAACGTCTTAATTGCTTTCTATTATTTGCATAAATTTCCCATAAAATACAAAATGGGTTTTTAACCTTCCTAATGAATAAACATGTTAGCCCATACAGGTGAAGTGTTAATTGCTTTTCTCAGGTAACATTTTGAATGACAGCCTGATACAGGGGAGCTGTCAAATTTGGGTGTGTCTCTGAGATTCGCCTTCTCTACCCATTCAATCCCTCATTTTCCAAATGATCGAACTTGTCACAACAGCAGCTTTGAGAATTTTCATTCTTAAGGGCAGAGTATTTTTTTCCCCACAGAGTTGAGTTAAATTTATTCAAGAATTTTAATAAATCTGAATAAATCTTTGCTCATCCAATCCAGCGTGGACAGACCTGAAGGTCTTGGTTAATGGCTCAGGCATTGTTACAGGCTATAACATTACTCACCATAGCTTTTCTAGCAGGAAATATATCTACACACACAAATTATAAGTAGTTGCTAATTAAATAATTATATAATTTGACTTTGAAGTAGTCTTTACTGTATGCGCTTTTTATTTTTTTAGGGATGAGATTAAACCAATTAATAATCTTAGGACACACGCACAGAGATAGGGGAGGAAAGCAACCCCAAGGATAATGAAGGAGAAATGAGTTTTTGGAGGATCATCTATGAAGTGGCTGACTTATGTACAGATAATGGAAAGTTGGTAGTAAGTTGGTACATTTTCCTGTTTTTTACATGTGAAAAACATGATACCTGCCATAACCATTATAATTGTATATCTTAGAGTTTGCAACAGAACATTCACACTTTCATGTTTATTAGCCAGAAATGGATACATTACTCTAGGTGCAATGTGCCCACATCTCTCAATTCTCATATTTTAGAGGTGATGTTGCATCATACTGTACTTGAAGTAAACCAAAATGCATTAATTGTTTCTTCCATTGTACTTCCCACAAAGCTAATTTTCTGCCATCCTGTTTTTGTGGTTGATTGTACAGTCCCTGGTGAAATCTTGCCTTTATTCCTAACAAGCATCATTATTAGCCTCTCGAAGAGAGCTCTTCTACCCTATGCCCTTGCTATTTAACATGTGGTCTGAGAACCACAGCATTAGTGCCAACCGGGCACTTGGTAGAAACACAGAACATCTGCTCCCACCCCAGTTCACAGAATCAAGATTTGCATTTACACAAGTTCCCCAGTTGACTCATTTTCATATTAAAGTTGGAGAAACACCGCCTCTACACTCCACCTCTTCCTTCCCTCTTTCAGCTTGCCCTCAAGGGAAGACAACTTAAGAGCCAACAGCATTTGATTGCCTACTCCATTAGTAGATAGAATTTTTCAATGAAAAGAGCAAAGTAACTGAAGTATAACACCCCATATAAAAAAATCTCTTTTTGGAAGAACTTTCTTCAATGGCACAGGAGGTAAGATAGCTTAGCTACATGATAATTAGATTCTGAGTTTCAGATATACCACATTTCCATTATCTTAATATATAATTTTGGTCATGGGCACTTTCCTGAGTCCCTGTGACAGACAAAATATGAAACAAAGAGTTTTAGATTATGAAGTAAGTTTATGTTGAGATAGAGTATAGCACAGTTGCTAAGAACATGAGCTCTATGGAAAGACTCCTGGACTCATTCATTAATTAGCTGGGTGACTTTCAGTAAATCATTTAACCTTTCTATACACAATGGAGATGATATTAATAGTAACTACTTCATGAGTCTGTTATAAGAATAAAGGATTTGATGTATAAAATGTATAGAATCAGTGTCAAATTATAAAACACTATTACTATCATGGGACATTAGGAAACCTCTATTTCCAAGCAATGAAATAAGCCAGTCAGAGAAAGACAAATACCATATGATGTCACTCATATGGGGAATAATGAACAAAATAAACTGATGAACAAAATAGCAACAGACTCATAGATACAGAGAACAGACTGACAGCTGTCAGAGGGGAGGAGAGTGGGGGCACTGTATGAAAGAAGGTGAAGGGATTATCCAAAATAAATATATACATAACACGCAGACACAGACACAGACCACATGGTGGCAATAGCCAGAGGGAAAAAGGGTGGGGGCTAGTTGGATGTGGGTCAAGGTAGGGGAACATGGTGACAGAGAGAGACATTGCTGGGGCAGAAAGCACATAATGTGGTGGGGATTTGTTGAATTGTGTGCTTGAAACCTCTATGGTTTTGTGAACCAATGTCATCCCAATAAATTCAATAAAAAACAAAGTTATATAATGTCTAATCATCGGAGTGTACATATGAAACTTATACAATATTGTATGTCAACTGTAATTGAAAAATAAAAAATGAAAAAATAAACCTAAAACATTCTTAGGAGACCTCTATGTTCCCTTTGAAGCCAGGTGCTCCCAGGAACTGTAACATTGAAAGGCAGATTGTTTAAAAAATGAGAAGAATTTAGAACAACTCCCAAGATCTAAGAGCAGAGATCCAATGAGTGATATCAGAAATGACTTATGATGCCAACTGATCAGAGACAAGATATCAAGAGTTTGTAAACCATGGTTTATGTCATGTCAGAGCACATTAATGTTAAATGTCTATACCACAGGGATAAGCTTCCATTTAAAATACATTTGCTTCCATATAAAATGGCTTAGACTGTTCCATTCCAAGATCACCAACCATAATCTAAACACCAAGCAACCAGCTTGTAAGTGTACATTAAACCTCATGACTGCGGCATGAAAGCATATCTGCCCCCATCACTGAAAATGTTAACAAGTACATGTCTTAGTGGTTGTGTGTTGCTTATCAATCACACCCATTTCAGTGTTGGTGTACTCACACTCTTGGACCCTGCCAACAAGATATGGCTCTTTAAATCTACAAGGCAAGTAGAAAATGCATTTGGAAGAGAAAACACATTCACCATTCTCCCCTGAGGATCTCTATAATCCAAACTTTAAAGTCTATATTCATCCTCCAGAGAGATGGCAACAATCTACTCAGGAGGAAAGATAACCTACTTACCAATGGTACATAAACTGGCCCACTTGCAATGCTAGGGGTTTCCATTGCCATCAAGATGATGGTTCACTCCTCCCAATTGACATTGCAGTTTTAACTCAGTATTTTGAGTTCAATGTTAAAAGACTATTTTGTGAATCCATCCCCAGGCCAGAATTTCAAAAAGTCACAAGAAAATCATAACAATGACAAAAAATCTAAGCCCACACTAAGCAATTAGGAAAAAATTTCCAGTGCTTTCCTAGCAGAAAGTGTTCTTTAGTGGCATAGTTCCCAGCAACCTGGAGGCATAACCCAGAAGTATCGAGAATCCTCAAGAAGTTGCCAAAGGAGGTTAACTATTTCCTGTGTGCATAACTGAGCTCACTGGGAGCTCACCATACTCAGTTATATCTGTTCCCTGTTCACTTCTTCAGTTTGTGTCATCATTTGTAAATTTAAATGAACCAAATGCTCTCTAAGCTCTGTTTTAATAGAAAACCAACAGAATCATAGTTGGAGTGAGCACTGTATAGCACCAGCTGCTGGAAGCACAGTTAGAATCTAGCCTTCTGGTCTCAGCCCCTTCAGGATTGCCCGGTTTCAGAGAGCTGTCTCACTCATGCCACATTCCTTCTATTGGTAGACATGAACCACATATTTAAGAATGGACTCTCCAAGAAAACAACCAAACAAATCAACCCTGATTTGTAACCTTTGCTGATTTAGTTCTATACTGCTTACAAAAATTTGGGGATATTTCAAAATGAATATGAAGTGATAAAAAAGTATTTGATTCTTTTAAATTAAACAAGAACATCAGAAAAGCAAACGACAAGTCAAAGAAAGTTGTTCAATTATGCAAATGAGATGCAAAACCAACTTTTATTTCATGGGTGAAAATGCACTATACAAAAGGCTGAAAGTACTGGAGTATCTGCACGGTCCCTGATCCCCTAATTTTTGTAAGCAGTGTAGTTTTCATGATGTAAATACTCCACTACTGATTTCAAGTTACCAATGATGTGACTGATTTCACTGAATGCAGAGCAGGGAATACAAACTATCAACTCACGGGGGCCAGGATGAGGTGGATCCAGCACTGCGCTGCATGGTAGTCCATATCCAGAGACTGATCATGTGGGAGTAGAAAGGCCTGGCTAAGTCGGGACAACTCAGAAGGGACTTTCCTGGGGTTGCCCGAGGCTGTTGTCAGGCTAGCATCATAGCTCACCTTTCCATCTATCCAGTTCGACTTCCTTTCCCCTCCCTCCCCTTCACAGAAATACCATGGAGTATCCGTAAGGATCCTGCATGCTCAATTCTGGCAGCTTCATAGGGAACCCAACTTGCAACAATCCTTTTGTCCATTTTCATGTGTACTTCCATAGATTTCCTTCTGCTCTAAAGAAGAAATTGCACAGGCTTTTATACTCTTTGTAAAACAGATTCCAATTTAAATATTAGCAGGGCATCCTAGTTGTAAAGAAGACAATTGCAATTACAATCACAGATCATTGTATAAGCTCATGGAAACCTTCATAGGACACACAACATTCTCTAAAGTCTAAGCATCTTTTAAAACTCCTGAGTCACAAATAATACTTATAGGATACTGTTATAATGCAAAATACTGTCTGCCTTTCTGCAACTGCAGGAAAGAAGGATCAATTTTCTTCTTCCTGTTGTGAAAAAAAAAATATTTCATAAGCAGTTGGGTTTGCCATGTTAAGCCTGATTACTGAAATTACATAAACTGACATTGTGGAGATAAATATCAGGCTGGAGCAGCCCCTAATTTTCAATATGAAAAGAAAAAGCAGAAAAGGAAAGTTAACAAGTGGTCTGTGGCATAGATAAGGTTATATACCTATGCTCTGATCCTGTTCACAAGACTCTTGGACCAGATCACTCCAACCCCATGAAACACTCTGAGATTGTCAAAGATTCTCTCTACCTAGGCTTACTCCAAAGCCACTTGTACTCCCATGGAACCTTTGAGCACACAAGTATCATAATGGAAACTGGGTAGCTGTGACCTCATAACACTAAACACACTCCAAATTTCTCTGTACAACCCACCGTCACTTCTATTATGGGGGGTTGCTGCCTCACTGGGACCCATGAGGCACAAGTATAAGCAGATTCATGAATTCCCTTCCATCTGTTTACAATCCATGTTCTTCTACTCCACTTGTTCATGCTTATAAATGGGGCTGTCACCAGAACACGAGGACATAAAACAGCACACAGGAAAGGAAGCTGGAGGGTGCCTGTGTTGAGATGCATAGAGTGAAACAATGATGAGTTACCCCCTAAAATATGGTTTGTAGTGAGTATTAGTGTTTGTAGGGGACCCCCTCAATGAGTGTCTGGCTGTCACCCATGGAGATTATCCCCCAGGAACTAATGTCCTTAAGGGACATATCAGGTATATAGGGATCGTTAGGAGCACACAGTCACTTTGGTAAGAACTGTTGTACATAAAACTAAGGTTAAAAACATAGGGGGTGAAGGCAGCAGGGGTCAAGCATGAGAACAGCTCAGAAAGTTGGACTGATTGCAGTCCCCTGCCCGGCACCTTCAAGTTTAATTGCCACTTCTTCATGAGTCCCCCAGCTAGCAGTTCTCTATTCCCTTTGAAAATAAACTTCACTCTATATTTGTACTTCTCCCCAGACAGGCAAGTTCCCATCATACACAATGTTTATGAGTTTACATTGTTTTGCCCTTACTCAATGGTATGTTTTCCAAGGGCAGGATTCTGTATGTGGCAGTCCCTTCCCCTCGTATCTTGCCCCCTAGATGTAATCAGTGTATATCTGTGAAGAAATGAAAGAATGACAGTAGTGATCTGGGTCTGGTTGCAATACAGTGTTCAGGAATAGCCGGCAGAGGGGACCTCATTACCAGGGTCAAAGCATGTTTCTTCTGTGAGATCGAAGCTTTGGAGAACAATTGCTCATCCCTGTGTTCATGTGGAGGTGTTCATTGGACATGGACCACGCAAATATTGAAGGCCTGTGTCAGTTTGAGTTTTATATATTTAATATTTTTTCATTCATTGATTTTAGTGAGAGAGAGAGAGAGAGAGAGAGAGAGAGAGCGCTAGACAGACAGGAACATCAATCTGTTCCTGTGTGTGCCCTGACCGGGGATTGAATTAACAACCTCTTTGAGATGATGCTCTAACCAACTGAGCAATCTGGCCAGGACCTGAGTTTTATATTTTTGATATAAATTAATTTATTGACTTAGGTAAAATGACAGAAAATAAGAAGAAGCATTTGCATACCATATAAATTGATAAAGAATGGATTTAATTTTATGATTCTCCATGTTCAAAAAGGAAAAGGGATTGTGCTACTACAATGGCAATGACAACCAGTACCCATCTGCCTTGAGCTCCTGCACTGTGCCCAACAGTTTAGGTATTAGTTTATTAACTATCAGGAAAATATAATAATAGTTTATCTATTAACATAAACATTGTCTTACAGATAAAATGGCCCAGGTTTATAAGAGGAGAATTTGCCAAGGCCTTGGTTGGTTGGCTCAGTGGTAGAGCATCGGCCTGGCATGTGGAAGTCCCAGGTTCAATTACCGGCCAGGGCACACAGGAGAAGCACCCATCTGCTTCTCCACCCCTTCCCCTCTCCTTCCTCTCTGTCTCTCTCTTCCCCTTCTGCAACCAGGGCTCCATTGGAGCAAAGTTGGCTGGGCACTGAGGATGGCTCCATGGCCTCCACTTCAGGCACTAGAATGGCTCCTGTTGCTACAGAGCAACACCCTAGATGGGTAGAGCATCACCCCCTAGTGAGCATGCTGGTTGGATCCTGGTTGGGCGCATGCAGGAGTCTGTTTCTCTGCCTCCCAGCTTTATATTTCAGAAAAAAAAAAAAAAAAAAAAAAAGAATTTGCCGAGAGAAAAGGAGTCTGGATAACTAATAAATACTCTTCTCTTGCCCTCTCTCTAGATGGGTGTTGGCCTATGACAAGCCTGACTCGTAGGGCAAAGGAACTACATTGTACTTGGAAGTTGCTGTACAATTCCTACAAGAACTGTCCAGTTCCTATAAGCACTGCAATTGCACAGGGAAAAAGTGGTATATGTCAATTCTACACGAAGAAATGAGACACAGCAGGGCTGCATATGGACAACTGACAGATATGAGGCTGTAACAATACACATGCTTAAATTTTATTTAGATCAAAATTAATAAATTAAATTGCGTTCAGCTCATAAACTTGAGTATATACATAGTAATATAATAGTTAACAGAATAGGTGATGATTCTCTTAGCTGTAATGAACTTCCTTTTTGTCCTGAACTCTTTTAAAACTACTCTTCTAGTTATCCTTTAGTCTACATATGGTTTGCCTACAGTTTGTTTCCGACAGCCCTGACCCATTGCTCCTGCTCAGACTGTGCTGCTTTTTGAAACATTAGCTATTATTACCGATTCTACGTACTTCTACTATGTTTCACTTGATACGAAAACAGTTTTCCATTTTCTTCCCTTGGCCAATTCTGTCTCCTAACATCAAAAATATTTTCAAGGTACCCTGATCTTCTGCATTTTCCTGCAATAGCCTTGGGAGGTGATCGTGACACTTACAATGTGTTGAGTCATTGTGGAGGTTCAATGAGGTGCACTGCATGTGACTAGCACCGAGGCATTTAACAAATGTTAAGTTCCCTCCCACATGCTCATTTTCCTCTTATGTAAGTTATAGTGATTAGTGCAGATCTGGGTCTGGCCCATCTCACCTCACTCCTTCAGAACAAAATTCTTTGGGTAAGCAGATTAGTCTCATAAGCATCAGTTTTGCAACACATGTAACCTCATTTCCACAATGATCGATAGTCCATACATAATTTTCATTATGCAGTGTCCATCTGGATGTCATAACACCCTTCTGAGGCAGGTAATAATGGCAAGGGAAACTGAGGCGCAGAGACATTAATGGCTTGCTTAAGGTCACTCATGCAATTAGTGGAAGAGCTGGGATATGCTCTTTCCTGTTTCTTACCTGTTATTTCCTCTAGACTGTAATGTTTCTCAAATAAACGCTTGCAAGCTATTTTTTGAAAATTAAAATTCGACCTACAAAATCACCTAACTTTGGAAGTCTATATTGTGTGTGGGGACCTCTGTTCTCAGTTGGAAAGACTCTGTTTTGTAAAAGACTGGCATGGAATTTAGGATCAACCTAATTTAAAGAAAAACAATGTCTTCAAATAGTTCTCAGCCAGAAACAACCAGGCAACAGCCCACTTGACCCAAAGCCAATTTTTTAGAACCGATTTTCCCCAAATCGCAGCAAGGCAGGATAGAGCAGCCATAATTCTTTCTTTGAGATAATCCGACCACCTCAGGTCTGCTAAGGTGCAAGTGAATGCACTTAATTGCTCAGCTGTGTATTTGCTTGAATGTAATCAACCGCTTACTGGGAGTTGCTGTCTAACTATTAGGATATTGGCACAAGAAGAGCTAAATAAATTAGAGAGATTCATTCTTTCTAAAGCTGCCGTTGGAAGGAAAGTGTTTTCCATGTTCAGAGCCAGGGGGAATTGGAAGAGAACGCGGATGGAATTCAGGCTACAGTCATAACAAAACACTTACTCCTCATGGGCACTGTCTCCTCCGTGTTAAAACTGGGCATGGCCCAAAGTCGTTAACCTCTGGGGACTGCTCATCTGTCATTCGGGAGCAATGGTCAGTTGATCCAATGTACCTATTACCCACGGAGCCTGCACCAGTGTGAAATGAGTTGCTTGATGAGCACGGAGGACAAGAGGCTTGCTTTTATATTATGAATAACATCTGTTCCTTCAAGCATGAATATGACAAGAGGAGGAGATGGCCAGACAAGGCAGAAAAACAAACATTGCTGATGTCTGGTCTTGAGATGGGTGGGTAATTATGCTGATATCGGGGAGTTTATCTTTTGTCCACAGGGCATCATGCAGTGCAGTTTGTCCACACTCTGCCCACAGGCTGTAGCTAAGAGAAAAGCTTCAAACCCAGCTATTGCTTCAGTGAAAGGTCCATGGGCCCATTTAGAAATCAATGAAAGGAGGCCCTAGCTGGTTAGGTCAGTCCATTAGAATGTCATCCCCAAATGCCAAAGTTGTGGGTTCGATCCCTGGTCAGGGCACAAACAGGAAGCAATCAATGAATGCACAACTAAGTGGAACAACAAATGAATGCTTATCTCTGTGTTTCTCCCCCTCCCTTCTTCTCTGCCTCTCTAAAATAAATAAATAAATAAACAATAATATATGGATAACCTTGCCTTTTCTCCCAATAAGAGATCTTTCTGAGACAAGATTGGAAGAGAGGTCAGCTCAGTTAATAGTCACTGTTAAGGAAAGTCTCCAACTGTGAAATGATGGGTCTTCTAAGATTAAAAGACCCCTTGCTGCGGTTTTATTCTTCGATCTTAAGTGATTCTTTAATATTTTGAAGGCTCTATCAAGTGACACCTTCTTTCTCCTATTGTCCCAGCGTCCAGGCCGCCTTTCTGAACTCAGTGCTGGCTCTGTGCTTGCTTGTGTGCTAGCATGCTTATTGGCTTATTTGCTTGCTTGCCTATTTGCATTTAGAATTATACCAGTATTTAAAACTGCATCATTTGTATGTATCATAATACACAGCAAGAAATACATCTTTTGCTTAACTATGTGCTGCTCCTCTTGGCTCTTGTAATAAATTGTATTCTTCAAGCTTGGCCTTCAAAGTTTTGTCTTCATGTGTCCACACAACCCATCTCTGATCTCTAATCCCTTGTTTCCTGGTCCGTTTTAGCCAAGATGCTCACCTCCGTGTTCCTTGCTAATCTCCGTCCTCAAAATTTTGGTGGCACAGAGAAAAATGAAAATGGGGGAGCTCTTGTATTAAAATGTAGAAAAAAGTGCCATTAAAGGTACTTAAATATAAAAGTATAAAATATATAAAATATCAAGTTTTTCCTTTCTTCTATGGTCTTTCAATTTGTCATAGAGTTTTTAATTTGCTACTTACTGTGATTCTAAGCAAAGCAAAATTAAAAATGTTCATCATTAACATGCATTTGACTATTCATCTTTATATTGTGCAATGAGTGTCTTAAATGCAGGTAGAGGAAAGCCTAACTTGTTTACAGAAGAACCGAAATGACACAATTCGTTTTCACAGCCTGTATGTGCTTTGACCAGAGCAGTGCAAATGCTGCACAGACTCACTCAACTGTTTATGTTTCACTTTTTTTTGTATATTTTCTAACTTAGAAACGGGGAGGCAGTCAGACAGACTCCCGCATGCGCCCGACCGGGATCCACCCGGCATGCCCACCAGGAGGCGATGCTCTGCCCATCTGGGTCATTGCTCCTTTGTGGTCGGAGCCATTCTAGCACCTGAGGTGGAGGCCATGGAGCTGTCCTCAGAGCCAGTGTCAACTTTTGCTCCAATGAAACCTTGGCTGTGGGAGGGGAAGAGAGAAATAGAGAGGAAGGAGAGGGGAAGGGGTGAAGAAGCAGATGGGCGCTTCTCCTGTGTGCCCTGGCTGGGAATCGAACCTGGGACTCCCACACACTGGGCTGATGCTCTACCACTGAGCCAACTGACCATGGCCTGTTTCACTTCTTAACACAAGCACATTTGCCAATGTTTTCTACCTTCGGCTCACTGGTGAGTAAGGAAGTGCTGAAAGGAAAAGGAACAATGGGTCGCCCTATCTTTCCTTTCCTTCTATGTCACCCTTTCCAGTGCAAGTGGCTGGCTACTATAGGAAAGCAATGAGTAAGAAAGGATTATGATAGAGGTCCTTGATTTCACATACTTTTTAGAACACCCTTATATTTCTTTCTGTGTGTTCAAAGCAAGCTTCTATTGCAGTAGAGGGCATGATCATGATTTTCCCAGGCTGTTAGCAGCCTCACTGCCCCCTCCTTATTCAGTCATGGATTGAACCCATTTATATTACACTTGTTATGAGTTTCACTGAACTCTATGCATCATGGGTCCCTGAAATTGTGTCCACAGGGGTACCTTGAATGCTATTTGTGAATAGAGGAGCAAGGAACAGTATACACAAATATGGCACATGTCTCCTTGGAGTTCACTTAAAAAACACAAGTTCAAAATTAACACTTGAAAATTTTCAAGGCAGTAATGGCAGAGGAATAAACCAAACATGAAACCTTCTGAGTGTGGGAGCCTTCTGACTACAGAGATTGCATGCCAATGAAGCCAGCCCTGCTCTTGGATCCATGATGATAGCCTTAAATCAAAGTATCCAGTTTAGGTCAGAAAGGAAAATGTTTACTGTTCAGTGAAGGAAATGCTGTGGGGATCAATGACAGAATGAGTTTCATGAAGTTGGGAACTAACATAACCTCACATGGGTGTAGTGCAAACATGCCATAAATGAGTGTCAAACAGGTAAAGAAATGACTAAAGCTTGACAGGGAAAACATGACAGAAATAAAGAAAGAAAGGGAAATGGAAAAACAGAGCTGCTACCACAAGTAGTGGGATAATTAAGAGCATTGATTCTGAAGCCTTCTCTCCTGTGTTCAAATGCTGATTCTTCTCTATACCAGTGTGTCATCCTGGGTAACATGTAACTTCTAGTGGTCTCAGTTTACTTATCTGTAAAATGGGGGCAGTGATGGTAATACCTGCCCTGTAGGGCTGTTTTGAGTATTAAATGAGTCCATATATGTCAAATGTTGAGAAGAGTGCCTGGTGCACATTAAGCATTATGGAAGTGTTGGGTACTATTACTATTTGTCAGTATCAAGTCACTAAGTCATTTTCTTTTCAGAACTGTCTTATTCTTCATAAAAAGGCATAGAGAAGCCTGACCTGTGGCAGCACAGTTGATAAAGCATCGACTTGGAATGCTGATGTCTCCAGTTTGCAACCCTGGCCTTGCCTGGTCAAGGCACATACAAGAAGCAACTACTATGAGTTGATGCTTCCTGTTCTTACCCCCCCATTCCTTTCTCTCTCTCTCCTCTATCTAAAATAAATAAATAAATAAATAATCTTTTAAAAAATGGCAGAGACGTGTACCTGTATATCTTTTCAAAAGATGAGGAAAAAGAAACTTAGAGAAATATCATTTGCCCAGTGTATACAGCTATAAGTATTTAAAGTCTGTCCGAACCATAAGTCGATACCATATCCTAATGTAATCTTACTGTGTTCCTCTTGTTTCCCCAAATGGCTCCATTCTTTTCATAAAAGCTACATTTTCCACAGCTTGTCTTAGTTTATTTAACAGATGTGTTTCTGAGAAAAGTGGCAAATAAATTTTTGGCACTCTAACCACTTAAAATACGAAGCAAACTATTTTTTTTGGGAATCACATAGTGAAAGTTTTATGGCTTAAAAGATTATTGCACTAAAAGGTTTCAATTACAATTATTTATTAAAATTTGTTCAAAAGGTTAAAAACCTTTATCAGTCTATTGTTGGAGAAATACTGAAGTGTTTTTGTTAATGTCCACCTTTTTGTTTCTCCAGAGAAACATGGTGAGGAGAACCAAGAACTCCTTCACATCACCTGGAAACGAGAGGAAGGTCTAAGTCTCTCATTTAGAACGAACATCAATTTAGGGGTGACAAATTTGCCATCAGGACTGCCTTAGATATCTGGCCATTGAGCCTCAGCCTCATTGCCCAATGTGAGTAAGAGACAAAGCCAGGAGAGTCTCCCAAGGACAGGACCAGACACACATTTCCTTCATACACTCATTGTATTATGTTGGTAAACAGGATACATGTTTTTCAAAGGTTTCAAAAATTCACTCCCAACCATCATGCCTGAATCCTAATCTTCTCACCTCTATCCTTTGTTTGGGTACTTTCCTTCCATGGAGGTGTGGTTCTCAAGGTCTAATTTGACAATTGGAGAGCACCTTATTGACACATTAAGGCAGAGATAATTAAAAGAGAAAAGCAAGGCAGCAAATATGTCTATTGTGATCTAATTTTGCAAAGAGTAGCTATAGCTATAAGTTGGTGTAGGAGGACCCTATTCTGAAAGACTATGCAATAAAAATTAACAGTGAGCCCTGGCCGGTTGGTTCAGTGGTAGAGCATCGGCCTGGTGTGCAGAAGTCCCGGGTTCGATTCCAGCCAGGGCACACAAGAGAAGCACCCATCTACTTCTCCACCCTTCCCCCTCTCCTTCCTCTCTGTCTCTCTCTTCCCCTCCCACAGCTGAGGCTCCATTGGAGCAAAGATGGCCCGGGCGCTGGGGATGGCTCCTTGGCCTCTACCCCAGGCGCTAGAATGGCTCTGGTCACAACAGAGCGACACCCCGGAGGGGCAGAGCATCGCCCCCAGGTGGGCAGAGTGTCGCCCCCTGGTGGGCGTGCCGGGTGGATCCCAGTGGGGCGCATGCGGGAGTCTGTCTGACTGTCTCTCCCCGTTTCTAGCTTCAGAAAAATACAAAAAAAAAAAAAAAAAAAGTTAACAGTGGTGATTTAGGCTATAGAAATAACATGTCTTTGTTTTCTTATTTTTGCTTATCTCTTTTCTCTAATTTTCTATGGTGCACATACACTATTTTGTAATGATAACTATTATTTTTAAATAAAACGTTTCTGGGAAGGGTTGTTAGAAAGAGGATATAAAAATCTGTTTAATAATATTTATCTAATGGTGTTTTCTAGATCTCAGTGCACACACCCTTTATCCCTTTCACTTATTTGACATTCCTTTAAGTCCCCTGCTCCTGTAGCTGGCCCAGTAAATAGTGGAATTCACCTCTGTTGGTACATAAAACCCTCTAGTGCTCAGTCTGCCTTGCCTCCCGGCCAGCCCGTACAGTCCGTCTTTGATATGCAGGCATGGAGGCCCTCTGCTTCACTGTCCTTGGGGCTGAGGCTTCCCTTCCATCGGCACTGATGCTATCTGTTCCAGCCTTGATAATGTCTCATTTTGTTCTTCTCTAGCAGCCTGAGCTCAAGGTCTATGGAAGTGTTTCTGTATGTACACACACACGTTATTCAGTTATTGGCGGCACAGTAGGCACATGCATAGGGACAGAAATTAGATTAGTGGTTGCCGGAGGCTGGAGGGAGTGGGGAATGGGGAATGACTCCTAATGGGTATGGGGGTTTCTTTTTGGGGGGTGATGAAAATGCTTCCAAATTAAATTGTGGTGATTACTGCACAACAGTGTGAATATACTGGAAATCACTTAATTGTGTATTTTTAATGGGTGAATTGTACAGTATATGCAATAC
Source organism: Saccopteryx leptura (assembly GCF_036850995.1). Lineage (NCBI taxonomy): Eukaryota > Metazoa > Chordata > Mammalia > Chiroptera > Emballonuridae > Saccopteryx > Saccopteryx leptura. Next base: position 15,321,792 of record NC_089516.1, read on the forward strand.
ACATCAATAAAGCTGTAAAAAATATCTGTGGCACGTTTTCCCTTTTTTTTTTTTTTTTTACAGATCAACTTTCCCTCACTTTCCCTCAAATCAGCATGCTTCTTGTTCACCTCCTGCTGCTGTTTTGAACTTCAAGAATAGGCTGTGAGCCTGAACTGTGGTGGTGCAGTGTATAAAGCGTCGACCTGGAACGCTGAGGTTGCCGGTTCAAAACCCTAGCCTTGCCTGGTCAAGGCACATATGGGAGTTGAAGTTTCCTGCTCCTCCCCCCTTCTCTCTCTCTCTCTCTCTCCCCTATAAAATGAATAAATAAATAAAAATAATTAAAAAGAATGGGCTGTGAAGTTAGCATAATGGTCTTTATGGGCTCTTGTTTAGAAAATTCTTAACATTACCAGAGAATCTCAGGTGAATTCCAAAGTAAATAGATATTTGTAGGGATGGCTAGGGTTATGTTGTGGAAAGAACAAGGACAAGAAGTCAGGGGTTCTGCGTTCCTCTTCTGACTCTACTACACCCCAATTTGTGTGGACTGTAGCAAGTCATTTCACTGTTGGACTTCGGCTTTCTAGCTGTAAAATTGGTGGATCGGACCACACAACTGCTAAGGTGGCTTTCAACTTAACATCTCTGTTATGCTGCATACATGGTGAACTATTTGACTATTTTTGTAAATAAGATTGACCTTTGAAAACATCAATACTGAGTTCTTTCAAAATAAAGCTCTTTTTGGAAAGTTGAGGCTTTATGATCAAGTCTTAAATAACCTCCATATATCTTAGTAGGTAAAATACATAAAACAGATTAAGTGCAAATGTGGGGGCGTGGGAATAGTAAAATGTGCATGTGTGTGTGTGCATGTGTGTGTCTGTTTTCTTGGTTTCAAGCATGAAAGGTCTGGCATCTTTCCAGAAAGCATCCATCTGCCTTTTACCTAATGGCAAGGACTTTTTAAACCAAGCTGCGTTTTTCATGCCTCCCCTGCAGAAGACAGGAAGCAGCAGCCAGCTCAGCGGTGCTAACCTCGGATGGCCAGTACTGTTGTTTTTGATCACGAACAGCCGAAAGCCAAGGCTACGGAAGCTGCGGGAGATGTCAGTTCTGACACACGGATCCCTGCAGTGCCCAGAGCTTGCCCTGGCTGACGCAAGCCTTGCAGGTGCCCTTGGTTACAAAGGCAGAAGCTAGACTCTCAGAAGCAGGGTGCGTGCTTCCAGCCCACTCGTGGGACCCCGGGGTGGTGGCACCAGACAGGCCTAAGATGGAAACTTTGTAGGGGAAAAGGGGAGTCAATGAGGCCTTTTCCGACATTTTTGCTTGAAGGCTTAGTATTTTGAATGCTTTCAACATTTCCAAAATAGGATTGCCATGTTTTTCCATGCCAGAACTTTTAAACATTTTAAGCAGAAGTGCATTTGATTATGAGATTGAGCTCAACATGTTCAGAGGATTAAGTAACGCAGCACTGCCAAAGAATGGAAATTAATCCTAAAACAAGTCAAACTAAACCTGCAGGTTGTTCTAGCCTTTCCTTTTCTTTCTGATCTTCCATCTCCTATACTTTCCACTTCTGTACAAGCCATTTCCAAATAAAAGAGCACAGGCCTTGTCTGCTCATGTTGGTCCCTCAAACTGTCTTCAGTACTCTGCCTGGTCTACGACTTTCTTTTGGTTTTTGTTTTTTTTTTTTTTTTGTGTGTGTGTGTGTCTTTCTCTTTCTCTTCTTCTTCTTCTTCTTCTTCTTCTTCTTCTTCTTCTTCTTCTTCTTCTTCTTCTTCTTCTTCTTCTTCTTCTTTCTTCTTTTTTGTATTTTTCTTAAGTGAGAAGCTGGGAGGCAGAGACAGACTCCTGCATGCACCCAACTGGGATCCACCTGGCAAGCCTACTATGGGGTGATGCTCTGCCTATCTGGGCCCATTGCGTCTGGAGCCAATTTAGTGCCTGAGGCAAGGCCATGGTGCCATGGTGCCATCCTCAGCGCCCGGGGCCAAGATGGACCAGTGGAGCCTTGGCTGAGGGAGGAGAAGAGAGAGATAGAAAGAAGGGAGAGGGGGAGGGGTGGAAAAGCAGATGGTCACTTCTCCTGTGTGCCCTGACTGGGAAGTGAACTTGGGACATCCACATGCCGGGCCAATATCTACCACTGAGCCAAAAAAACAGGGCTAGGTCTGGGGCTTTCTAACATATGCTAGTAAATTCTTAGTATTATCCCTTTCCCCTCCCCTAACAAGCTCTCCCTTTTTGAAAATAATTCTTAATTACAGTAGTGTTATTCTCGGGTGTTGGACAGACTGCTGAATTCAATTTCTAGGCCTTCCAGAGAAAGCACAAAACATTCAGGGATACTGAGTTACAGACAAGAAAATATAAAAATGTTTTAGAACTTTAAATTGAGATAATTACTATAATAATATTCAAAAGTCAACCTATCAAATGGTTCAACTTTATCAAAATAATTTTTCTTAATTTTTTAAAGGAAGGGAATGATGATTTCGAATGCTGATGAATCATCATCAATTTGGTCACTGTACACGTAGACTTTTTTGCCTGTTTACTTTGCTTCTTTGTGTATCACGAGTCACACAGAACTAGAACATGGTCAGCACAATCACACAGAGGCATTGTTAGTGGGAGGAAAGAACTGGCAGGCAGATTTCTGGGTCAAGTAAGTTGCAATGTCTTAAAGAAAAAAATATCCAAATTATTCCCTTGGCTGATTAGCTGTATTTTGTACGAAGACCTGGTGGTCATTGTGTGCAGAGAACTATTCTTAGAAGTTCTATGAAAAAAGATAATAAAGATGAAAAGTATCATCAGAAATATACTGTATTATTGTTCACAAATATTCAGAACCCCTACCTATAGGGGAAGGAAACAGTCCCACCCTGCTGAGCTAAGGCACGGCTATGAGTTTTTTTGGCTACTAAAACATCAGAAGTAACAAGTATCTCTTATGTTAAAAGTCAGAACATGGTTTTCCAGGGTCTTCCCCTTCCTCTAAAGCTGGGGTAGTCAACCTTTTTATACCTACCACCCACTTTTGTATCTCTGTTAGTAGTAAAGTTTTCTAACTGCCTACTGGTTCCACAGTAATGCTGATTTATAAAGTAGGGAAGTAACTTTACTTTATAAAATTTATAAAGCAGAGTTATAGCAAGTTAAAGCATATAATAATACTTAGTTACCAAGTACTTTATGTTGGATTTTCACTAAGTTTGGCAGAATAAATCTTTATACAACTTACTATAATTAAATCTATCTTTGTATTTATACTTTGGTTGCTCCACTACCGCCCACCATGAAAGCTGGAACGCCCACTAGTGGACGGTAGGGACCAGGTTGACTACCACTGATCTAAATTACAGAGGAAAGTACCTGGAAGCCTCCACCAACCTGGATCAATGAGAAAAGATAACAGAGCACCACATCTGACCTGCAATAGATTTGAAATAAGTGTAATAAATATTGTTCTTTTAAGGTGCTGCTATTTGCGTTTTATTAGTAGACCATAACCTGGTTTGTCATGACTGATATAACATTCCTGCCCTTCAAACTTTTAACTAATGTAGTAGGTAGGATAAATATACATACATATGTTTGGGTAAACAATACATACAAAAATGCTTAAAAGTACAAATTTAAATCTTACAGCACAGGGACACAGGCAAAATTACTAAGGAAGAAGGATAAAGAAGGAAACACGTATTTAAGGAAACATTTCCAGACGACTTTGCGCCAACTGAAGCTACTTCAGAAAATCCTAGAAATGAACTTGAAAGAAAGTCTTCAAGATGAAGAGCTGTGATTCATGGAAAGGCTGCTCCAAGGAGAAGGAGGTTTGTCACTCCTTCACCAGGTTGCTCTGTTCCCACCCCACCCTCCCCCAGCCCTTTAGATCTATGGGTTCTTTCTGTTCTTGCTTGCCACTGCCTTTGTCTATTCAAATTAAACACCGTCTTTAAATCTCATCCAGATTGCTGTTTTTTTTTAAAAAAAGCATCTCTTTTGCATACTTAGGGAATGGTGTTTATCCAATTAGCAACACTGTGTGTCCCTAGGCATGCCCCCAAGCACAGAGTAGAACATCTGAAGGTGATTCTCATCAGCAAAGAATGGCTTTCCTTTGGGGGCTGGCTTTACCACCCTAGTGCGGGGTGTTTGTCTCCCTGTGTTGCTCCATCTCGTATCCTCATCTATATTCCAAAAACCATCATTTCAGTCTATTATTTCCTTCAGCCTTAATTTATTTTTGCACTTTTAAATTCACCATTAAAAACGAGAAGCAAAGGCACGCATATTCACCAAGCAGTTTCTCTGAGGTTCTTAGAACCCTAATTATGATATGAAAACACGATTTCCAACTTTGCAGATGATGCTAAATTGAGAGAGAATAAAAACAAATGAGGAATAATTAGGTGGTGCAGCCAGATATAAAAGGATTTACATCATTTATGTTTCTGGACTAATAGATGGCAAACGCAGGGCTGCACAGATAAATGGAAGATAATTAGTCCCCGCAAAGTATCAGAAATGGGGATCTCTGCTCAATAGGGAGGTGCTGACAAAAAAGCGACACAAGAAAAGGAGCAAGCCACTGGCATGTGGGTGGTCAACCAGGGTGATTACAGCTTGGGGATGATTACATCATGGAAAAACTCCAAAGATCTGGCACATTCTTCAGTTAACGTTTTAGTCTGTGTCCCTCCCTCCCTGTGTCACACAATGGGATTCTGTTGTTAACAATGTTTTCTTGAGAACTTCACAGAGAGCCTGGATCTGCACAATCTTCGTATTGCAGGCAGACTTGCCAAGAAGAGGAATAACGTCAGAGGGAGAACATTTCCTTTCACCAGGAAATTTTACCTGGTGGTGCATATGGAGCACAACATTTCCAGGAGTTTTTAAAGGCTTATTTTGGTGGGTGAAAATTGCAGTGCCATTCTGACTGCCTTGGAAGTACAAGAGAAAGCACACACATTGTCTGATTCTAGTGCTGGGACCCTCTTTCCTCCAGTGGTCCCTCATGCTCTTGGAGGACACCTCACACTTCAGGCCAAGGTTCCTTTATTAGACCTAGAGGAAACTCAACTCATCATTGTATTCTTCTCCACTTGCAAGTACTCCAGCTTTGCACTTTCAGTGACAATAAATACAACATTGCTTGGGATTCCAGAACAAAAGCAGTAACAGAAACAAGAAACAGAACCATGTGCATTTATCTGCAGGGTCAAAGGCTGGCTAGTCATTGAAAAATCCTCCTTCCTCACTGTTTTTGACCTTTTTTTATGGCATAGACATCATTTACTAACCATCCATGCATCTTTAATTTCTGGCTTCCGTGATATTAGATGATCCCTCCCTATTGTATTCCTTTCTCACTCTTCCTGCTCACCTTCCTGTTTCCAATAGATATTCACCAAAATACAGCCCTGTATCTACATACTTCTATTCATACACTATTTCATAGAATGCATACATTCTCTTGGTTCCAGCTATCACACCATCATGCTATGTTTTAAGATTCAATTCTCATTCTTTGTGATCTGTGAATCCTCTTTGTTCTTGCCATAAAGGAGTGATTTATTTATTTATTTATTTATTTATTTATTTATTTATTTATTTATATTTAGGTGAGAGGAGGGGACATTGTGAGGCAGACTCCCACAAGCACCCCGACTGGGATCCACCTGGCAACCCTGTCTGGGACAGATGCTCGAGTACTGAGCTATTTTTCATACCTGAGACTGACACACTTGGACCAATTGAGCTATCCTCAGCACCTGGAGCCAGGCTCAAACCAATTGAGCCACTGGCTGCAGGAGAATAAGAGGGAAAGAAGGGGGAAATGGAGAGGAAGAGAAGCAGATGGTTGCTTCTCCTGTGTGTCCTGACCAGAGAGTGAATCCAGGATGTCCATACGCCAGGCTAATGTTCCACCCACTGAGCCACCAGTCAGGGCTAGGAGTTATTTCTTGTTGGTTTACACTGCTCTGATGCTCAAACTACAGTTCTTAAACCATTTTTATACTTAAAATATAAAACATACCATTGCAGTAAAATGAAATATTTGAAATAGACAATAAAAAGATTGTTTCTCCTTTATTTCTGTTAATATTTAAATGGGTCCCTACTTCAGGAAGATAGTTGCTCCCACAACCCAATCTAAAAGTCCTGCATGGGCAGAGGATTAAGCTCTTTCAACCTCTTCCCTCCCTCTTCCCACTGGTTTCTAAAAACCACTGAGAAGAGTGACTCATTTTGAGTGTCTGTCTGCTCATCCATGCCCAGTCCCTAATCAGGGTTCAGTTAACTGTTCTCAGTTATTTTCATATCTCTGCCACTGCATTTGTTATTCAACTGTCTAGTCTGGTTCCTTTAGGAGAGGATTCTGTTACAAACAATTGAAATAGCCCACCATCCTCTTATCCCCTCTGATATGTCTAGCTAATCCTGAAAATCCTCTGTTTTTTGCCTTTGCCAATGCTACTTCTAAGTCCTCTCACCATCAACACCACTCCTGCTATTATTCAATTCTCTCTCAGACATGGTAAAATATCTTGTTTCCTTAACGTTTGTGTGTGTGTGCATGTGTGTGTGTGTGTGTGTGTGTGTGTGTGTGTAGAATAGCAGAAAACACAGAAATACACACAGCTCAGCACCACCAGTTTTACCAACACCCAAACCCCAGACCTCCAGCCAGAAAGACAAAGCACACCACACTCTCTCAAATTTGTAGTACAATAGATGTGGGGGCTGTATTTGGTCTAACATGCACTTAGAGTAACTCTTTGTAGATTGTTTTTTATATATTAAAGCATGGGCCTGGTTTTCTACTCACAAAAACCAGCATTTCAGCAGGAGGGGAAATGCCCTTTCCATCTGCAGTCATTCCTGGATTGTATTCTCCTCAGAACTCCAGGGATGTGTTGATAAGCAGAGGATTTACACCTCAAGCAGATCCAACTTTCTGGGTCCCTGGCATGGTGCCTTGCATTAGAGCTGTTTGAGGATGAGTCTTATCTCCCCAAAACATTTGTAAAGTCCTAGAAAGAAGCATGTTGTCTTATGCATAGACTAGATCAATAAATAGTTACGATAAAGAGCATTAGGCTTATAAATGCTGGATTAGCATTCTGGATTAGAATTAGAATGCTAATTCTATAGTATTCTAATAATTTTATAGAATGCTAATTAGCATTCTACTAATTCTATAGAATGTTAATTCTATAGCAGGGGTAGTCAACTTTTTTATACCTACCGCCCACTTTTGTATCTCTGTTAGTAGTAATATTTTCTAACCGTCCACTGGCTCCACAGTAATGGTGATTTATAAAGTAGGGAAGTAACTTTACTTATAAAATTTTTAAAGCAGAGTTACAGCAAGCTAAAGCATATAATAATAATTACTTACCAAGTACTTTATGTCAGATTTTCGCTAAGTTTGGCAGAATAAATCTTTATAAAACAACTTACTATAGTTAAATCTATCTTTTTATTTATACTTTGGTTGCTCTGCTATCGCCCACCATGAAAGCTGAAATGCCCACTAGTGGGCAGTAGGGACCAGGTTGACTACCACTGTTCTATAGCATTCCATGATGTACCTTCTTTTACTTATTATTTTACTTTTTTATTATGACACTTTAAAATCATATACAAAGCATAAACATATCAACTCCCATATACCCATGATAAGCTTTAATTGTTTTTTGTATTGGAATTGTATATAACATTTTTTAATTGAATTTATTGGGACAACACTGGTTAACAATTATAGAAGTTTCAGGTGCACAATCCTACAATACATCATCTATACACTGTATTGGTTGTTTACCATACCAAGTCAACTCTCCGTCCATCACCATTTATTTGTATCTTCTTCAATTTCTTCAGTGTCTTATAATTTTCCAAGTATAGGTCTTTTCATTCTTGGTTAAATCTATCCCTATTTTATTTTATTTTTTAAGCAATTGTGAATGGGATTGTTTTCTTAGTTTCCCTTTCTGAGTGTTAATTCATGTATAAAAATGTAACTTATTTCTGGTTGTTTATTTTGTATCCTGCTACTTTACTGAATTCATTTATCAGTTCTAGTAGTTTTTTGGTAAAATTTTAGGGTTCTCTCTAGACAGTATTAATGTAATCTGCAGATAATGAGTTTTAATTCTTCCTTTCCAATTTGGATGCCTTTTATTTGTTCTTCTCTGATTGCTGTGGCTAGGACTTCTAGTACTGGGTTGAATGATAGTGGGGATAGTGGACAACCCTGTTTTGTTCCCAATATTAAGGGAACATTTATAGTTTTTGCACACTGAGTATGACTTGGGCTGTGGGTTTGTCATATATGGCCTTTATAACATTGAGGTATGTTCTCTCTATTCCCACTTTGCTGAAAGTTTTTATCATAAATGGTTGCTGGATTTTTTAAAATGTTTTTTCTCCATCTATTGATATAATCATGTCATTTTTATCATTTATGTGTTGTATGAGGTGTATTGATTTGCAGATATTGTAATAACCTTGTGTTCCAGGAATAAATCCCACTTGACCATGCTGTATGATCTTTGTAATGTATTGCTGGACCCAGTTTGCTAATATTTTGTTGAGGATTTTAGCTTATAGTTTCATAGGGGATATTGATTACAATTTTCTTTCTTTGTAGTGTCTTTATCTGGGTTTGGAATTAGGATAATGCTGGCCTTGTAAAATGAGCTTGGTAGTCTTCTCTCTTTCTGAATGTTTTAGAATAGTTTGAGAAGGACAGGTCTTAGTTCTTTGACTGTTTGTTGACATTCACCTGTGAATCATCTGGTCCAGGACTTCTGGGTTTTCTTTTTTTATTACTATTATTACTGCTTCAATTTCACTAGTTGTAATATCTCTATTCAGGCTCTCTGATTCTTCTTTATTCTTTTTCGGAAGATTGTACATTTCTAGGAATTTACCCATTTTGTCCAATTTATTGGCATGTAATTGTTCACAGTATCTTCTTCGAATTCTTTATGTTTCCTTGGTGTCAGTTGTTACTGCTCTTCTTTCATTTCTGATTCTATTTATTTGAGTCCTCTCTCTTTTTTTCTTGATGAGTCTGGTTAAAAATTTTTCAGTCTTGTTTATCAAATAACCAGCTCTTGATTTTATTGATAGTTTGTATTGTTTTGTTTTGCTTTTACCCTATTTCCTTTATATCTGCTCTGATCTTTATTATTTCCTTCCATCTACTCACCTTGAGCTTTGTTTGCTTTTCTTTTTCAAGTTTCTTTAAATATGAAGTTAGACTGTTTATTTGAGATTTTCCTTTTTTCTTAAAGTAGGCCCATAATGCTATAAATTTCCCCCTTAGGACTGCTTTTGCTGTGTCCCATAGATTTTGATTCATTGTGTTCTCATTTTCATGTTCTTCAAGTTATATTTTGAGTTGTTCCTTGATCTCATTGTTAACCTGTTCATTGTTTGGTATTATGTTCTTTAGCCTCCATGTTTTTGTGTGTTTTTGTTCTTTTCTTTTGATTGATTTCTAGTTTCATACCATTATGGTCAGAAATGATGCTTGATATGATTTCAATCTTCTTAAGTTTATTGACACTTGTTTTGTATCTTAACAAACTTGTAGTCTATCCTAGAAAATGTTCAGTGTGCACTTACAGAGCATGCATATTCTGCTGCTTTGGGATGAAATGCCCTGAAGGTATCAATTAAATCCATCTGATCTTATGTGTTATTTAAGACCATCATTTCCTTGTTGATTTTCTGTCTGAAATATCTATCCATTGCTGTCAATGCGATGTTAAAATCTCCTACTATAATTGCATTACTCTCAATCTCTCCCTTTATGTCAAGATTTGCTTTACATATTTAGTTGTTCCTATGTTAGGTACATAAATGTTTATAAGTGTCATATCATCTTGTTGGGTTGGATTCTGTTATTATTATGTAGTTTCCTCCTTTGTCTCTTACTATTGCCTTTTTTAAAGTCTATTTGATCAGGTATAAGTATTGCTATCTGAGATTTTTTTTATTTCCATTTGATGAATTTTTTTTATCCCTTACTTTTATCTGTGTACCTGTATATATTTTATTCTGAGGTGGGTCTCTTGTAGAAAGCACATATATAGGTCTTGCTTTCTTATCTTTTCAAATACCCTATGTCTTTTGTTTGGAGCACTTAAGCTATGTATTTTTAAAGTGATCAGTGATAGGTGCATATTTGTTGCCATTTTATTCTTTTAACTATGTTTCTCTGTTTTCTTCTTACTCTTCTCCCTCCTCCTCTCCTTGCAGGCTCCTTAAAATTTCTGGTAAAAATAGTGTGGTAGGAACAAATTCTTTTAGCTTTTTCTCATCTGGAAAGTTCTTCATTTCTACTTGAAGTTTAAGTGATGTCCTTCCTGGGTAGAGTAGTCTTGGTTGTAGGTCCTTGCTTTTTACCACTTTGATTATTTCATGCCAATATCTTCTTGCCTGAAATGTTTCTGTTGAGAAATCAGATGACATTCTTACAGGAATAATGAATGAACTCTTTCTCTTGAGGAAGTTAAGAATTTCTCTTTGTCTTTAAACTTTGCCATTTTAATTATGATGTGTCTTGGTGTGGGCCTCTTGGAGGCCATCTTGTTTTGGACTCTCTGTACTTCTTAGACTTGTGTGTCTTTTTCCTTCACCAGGTTAGAAAGTTTTCTGTCATTATTTCTTCAAACAGGTTCTCAATTCCTTGCTCTCTGTTCTCCTTCTGGCGCCCCTATAATGCAGATATTGTTATGCTTTGTTTTGTCCAAAACTATCCTCATTCTTTTTTTTTTCTGCTCTGATTGGGTGGGATTTTTTTGTATCTTGTCTTCAAAATCTCTGATTTGATCCTCTGCTTCTTCCAATCTACTCTTTATTTTTTCCAGTGTATTCTTGATGTTAGATGTTGTATTCTTTATTTCTGACTGCTCTTTCGTTATGGTTTCTGTCTTTTCCATGCTTTTGTAGTTCTCACTTTGTTCCTTAAATATCCATATAACCATTACTTTGAACTTTATATATGATAAATTGCTTGCTTCTGTGTCATTTAGCTCTTTTTCTGAAGATTTGTCCTGTTCTTTCATTAGGGGCCTGTTTCTTTGTCTTCCATTTTGGCTGCCCTTTTTATTGTTTATATGTAATAGACAGCTCTGCTATGACTCTCAGTCTTTATGTGGTGGCCTTATGTAGTAGGTGTCTTGTAGACTACAGTGGTGCACTGTTCTTGATAAACTGAGTTGGTAACTCCAGGAATGTCCCTTGTGTGGGTTATGCAGGCCTTCCTGTTATAATTGATACTTGATTGCTATTGGCTTGTTTATGTGCAGGATCAACCCTCAAGTTGGCTGTCAGTGAGACTCTACCCTGAGCAAGGCATGCAAACTGCTGTGTGGGTTCTGACCACATAAAGTGGAGTTCACCTCAGTTGGGTCTGATGCCTCTCAAGATCTCTCTTTGGATATGCTGCCTGTGAAGCTATTGGATCCAGCTCTAATGTTGTCTAAAGCTGGTCACTGGGTGTGTTGGTTCTGGACCTCTTGGGGGGGCGCTCTGGTGCAGGATAACATAAGACACTGCCTGTGACTGGTCCTCAGCAACTTGTTTGTAACAGTCTCGATGTGGCTTCTTTGGTAAATCCTTGGTTATAAGACTTCTCTTCAGCTAGTCTTCTGTGGGTTTTTCAGTATGATTGTTCTATAATTTAGTTGTAATTCTAATTTGGTCCTGGGAGGATGAGTGTAGCTTGTACCCACTCTGCTACGATTTTGGATCTTCACAACTGAAACAATATGAATGGATATAGATACTAGTTTCTGGCAATGGAGTATTGCCAGTTAAGGTCCATTCTGAAGGTTAAAAGTCTGACAGGTCTTACTAGGCTAAAATCAAGGTCTTGGCGAGGTGACCTTCCCTTTTTTGGACTCTAGGGGAAAATCCATTTCCTTGCCTTTTCCAGCTTCTTGGTTCATGGCTCCCTTTCTCCATCTTTAAAGCCACAATAGCAATCTAAGTCCCTCCCACATATCACATCACTCCAACCTTTCCAGCTTCAATACTTTAAAACATTTTGTTCATCCTGTCACATCTCTACACCCTATTTGCCCTTCTATCTGAATACTGTGAAGTAAGTCTACCACATCAGATGTATGCCTCTCTAACAAAGAATCTTTTTCTAAAATTAGGTTTTTTAAAAAATATTAAGATGTAATTTACATATAGAAACACTCATCTATTTTAGAAAGACTGTTTTTTACATATCTCCTCAATATGATTATAACCCAATTAAAATTAACAGTCATTGTAAATGTCATCTAACACTTGATCCACATTCAAATTTTCATAATTGCCTCCAAACTGTTTTTTTCACTGTTGATTTGTTCTAATGAGGATCTCAACATGGTCCACACATTGTATTTGATTTTCATGTCTCTTAAGTTTCTTTTGTTTTATGACAGTTCTTACACTCTTTTTTTTCTATCATAAAATGAATTTGCTGAAGAATGCAAGTCATTTTAATTTTACCATATAGATTTAACTGTGATATGGATTTGGCCGATTGTATCATCCTGGTGTTATTTAACATGTTTTCCCATTTTATGTATTACCTACAAATTAGAAGTTAGATGTAGAGGCATGATCAAATTTAGTACCCTTCCCTCCACCTTCCTTTGGTCAAGTATAATTCATGAGTGCTATATAACTTCCTGTTGCATTCTTTCAGGGGGCACATGAAGACTGGATGTCCTACCTGTAGTGATGCTAAGATTAAACAGGTGTTTTTTAGTTTATCTATCAACTTTAAATTTCTTCATCTACCATTCACTTAACAACTTTAGCAGCTTAAATTGTTACTTTCTAGATCTAGCATTTTATTAGGGATTTCACAATCATGATTTTCTAATACTATCATTCCTTATTAATTTATTAGTTGGAATTCTTCTAAAAATAGTTATCTCAAGTTATTCAGATATTCTAAAATGTGTATCATACACAAATGACAAGTTAAGTGTTGCATTCTTTCTCCTTATTTACCAATTTTCAGAATAATAAATTGAATCTTGGCCCTAGCCCGTGGCTCAGTGGATAGAGCTTTGTCCCCCCCATATGGACACCTTGGGTTTGATTCCTAGTCAGGGCACACAGGAGAAGTGACCTCCTATATCCCTCAAGCAGCCAGTGGCTCAATTTATTTGAGCATTGGCCCTGGAGGCTGAGGATAGTTCAGTTGATCCAAGGGTCATCCTCACATGCTAAAAATAGCTCAGTACTTGAGCATCAGCTCCAGATGGGGTTGCCAGGTGGATCCCAGTTGGGACACATGCAGAGTCTGTCACACTATCTTTCTTCCTCTAACTTAAAAAAATAAGTTGATTCTTTCATAAACTCCGAAGAAACTAGATTAACTTTAGTGTGAACTCCATTAAGTCCACGTGTCCACTGCAATCATTAATCCTATGATGCTTGAATTATTCCAGATTTGACAACCGGATCTCCATCTTAACAGGATCCCAATAGACATTGCTTCTTGGATTTCTGGCACTACATATTCCAAGTTCAGATCCTGCCTCAAACCTAAAATCACCCATGTCTCCAAGGAACTTTGTTTCGTTTAATAAAACCTCCTATTTAAAGATAACATTTTCACTGCTAGAGATAATCATTACTTCTCTGGTTCTCTTTAAACAATTGAGGTAGAAAAATTGTACTTTTTAGAACAAGAAAACAAAATCTTTAGCTTATAGTGATGTTTCAAATTCACATCTAAGATTACACAGATTGCATTTAACTCCTTTGATTACATAGTTTTACCTCTTTTGTCTTATGATAAAAATCTTGGTTCCTTAATGACATTTGTACAGCTCTCTCTCTCTCTCTCTCTCTCTCTCTCTCTCTCTCTGCCAATACAGATTCAAAATAACAATACTTATGCCGTGACCAGCTCAGTAATGGGTATGCATGAAGGGAAGGCACTGCAGGACTTAAGAAAAAACACACACAAGACACAGCATAGAGAAAAGATGGGTACAGGGGACTCCCAGCCTCTAGGACTGAGAGCCCAGATCTCTGCAGCCTCTTTGTATTTATTGATCTCTTTGCTCAACAAGCAATTTAGCAGAGCCTGGGTTCAGAAGAAGAGAACGGTAATTAATGAATACCTTTCAGGTATGTAAGGAAGAGGCCATAGGAATCAGCTGTTTCCTTTAAACAATCTTATCAGTGCTTACAGGGACAGCGTTCTGTCCCCGCAGGACTTGGCGTTCCCAAGTCCGCACCAGAGACTTGTCTCAGGACAACAGTCTAATTCCCAGCCATTTTTCTACATATTTAACGTTATTTCTAACAGTAAGATTTTGAGTCTAGTTTAAGATTAATTTCTGGTTCTATTTGTTCTATGAATATATGCTACTAGGGTATATATTCAAAACACTAGGGCCAAAATACTTTGTTTTAAAGTCACTTAAAATAAATATTATTGTAATAACTACATACAGTTCTAGTTGGGTACTAGAAATACTTATACTTTGTAAAGTATAAGATTGTCTAACCACTATTCTGTACCCTTGAAACTAATACAAAATGATATTGAGTGTAAACTGTAATTGAAAAGAAATTTAATTTAAAAAATGTTTGTGCTGTGACTTGATATATAAAACATTTTCAGTATGTTTTATTTACAGTTGTAAGAATTTAATTTTGTCTAATTTTGTTTATAAATGATATAAACTATTAACATATTTTCAAAGTCAAAACTATAGAATAGTCAAAAAAAGTTCGTTTCAGAGAAGTACAGAGTCCATATTTTTCCTTTCCATTATGTACCCTTTTCTCTCTCCTTTAGGAAAGCATGTTCATTAGTTGTTTTATTTTTCCATTGTTTGTTTTTAAATAAAAAATAACATACATATATGAATAAATTGTATCATCCAGACCGTTCTGTTCTCTTACATTTAACAGTATATTCTGGAGAGACCATTTTACAGGGTATAGATATTCTTCTTTTCTTTTAATAGCTGCATAGTGCTCCTGTGGGTAGATGTCCTATAGTTTACTCCAGCAATTATCAACCAGTGTGCCACGGCAGGCACACTGGCATGCTGCAAGAATTTTAAAACATGCATTATCTGACTATTTAGTGAGGGCCACTGACCTTTTCCCCTTAGATTGTCAAATAAAAAACAACTGACTACAGCAAACACAACAATAGCCATCCAGTAAAAATGAATCAAAATTATATCTATTTTTTATCAGATGGCAAAAAATACATTTTTTAGTGTGGCACAGAATTTTAGTAATTAGTTTATGTGTGCCATGAAATAAAAAAGCCTAAAAATTGTTGGTTTATTCATTCTATTCCCTCCTGATAAACATTAGGTAATTTCAAATCCCCTGCTATTGTAAATGGTGCTCTAATTAATAGCTGTTTATAGGAATTGTGTTGTATTTTTACTACTTCTGCCTTGAGTCAGATTTTTAGGAGTAAAGTTGTTGACAAAGGGTAAATGCATATGTAATTGTCAAATTGCCATGTGCATTATTAGGCAACTCATTTCTATGTGCTTGGTTCTTCATTTGAAAAGTAGAAATAATACCTCCTTCCTAAACTATTTTGAAGATCAAATGGACAATGAAAATCAGAGTACCTTGAAAAAATATATAGCAATGAACAGATATAAGTGATTATTAACAAATAATAATTAATTGTCAGAGGGGACTCATGTAGCCACACAAATGTCTGGCCATCATCTCATTGAGACTAAAACTGAGGTAGGGAATCAACCTAAGGCACAAGAAGAGACGTCGAAAAAATTTAGATTTATGTAAGCTGCTATGAGTCTATAATAGAACAATTATTTCCCAAAGTTTGGGAATATTGCGAAAGCCAACACTTGAGCTGAAGTTTTAAGGAGACAAGTAGTTTTCAAGATGGGGATCACAAGGCATTTATAGGGTTGTAATGGAGAAACTGAACCAGCAACAGAAGTGAAATTTTGTTGGAAGAGTAAGAATTCTGGATAGGGGACCTTAGAGAACATGGGGAGGATTGTGTGAGAAAACGCTAGAGAAATAAGTCAGAACCAGATTAAAAGGGTATGCATGCCATGCAAAGGACCTTTTATTTTATGATATATACAGCATGAGTGTGTGTTCGTGGAGATTGACAAGGAAGTTTCCTCAAATCTCATACATTTTCAAAAAAAAAAATCTCATACATTTTCTATATTCCTCACAAAAGAAAAGATCAGTAACTGATTACTATTAAATACACACATGTATTATATTAATTATAATATTATATTATATTATATTATATTATATTAGTCAAAACTATCCATAAAGAGTTTCTTTTAAAACAATATTCCAATGGCCAACAGCATAAAAATAATTCTTAGTATAGCAAGTCACATGGTCTTTGGTGACATTTTCTAACCTCAGACAGATAAAAGCCCCCCCCCCCCCTGTTTTCCTCTTGTTATCTGGGACAGTCAACAAACCCAGGGCAGTTGGCTATTAATTCTATTACTAAATATCTAGCTAAGCCATCCTACAGGTGCACATGGATTTTTGGAAGAGCAAATGGATGGAATGGAGGAAGCTAATAGGACAACCAGGAAAAGCAGGGTCTGCTTTCCCAATAGCTCCCCTGCATTTTTCTTCTGAGGCTCTGCAGTGTGAGACTACCTAAAGCCTGACTATGTGGCTACGCAGGGAAATTAGGGAAACACGAGCTGAGAGCTGAGCTCTTTAGGGATATATTTGTTTTCATAGTTTTCTACAGTTTAGTTTTGGGAGTGAAATATATCTTTAATGTCAATGTCAAGAAGAGATGTGTGGTAACAGGAATAGTCATTTCTCTTTTGAAATTGGTTTACAAATCTCATGACCCAGGCAATCAATTATTCTCTCTTAGTCTCAGTTGCCAAGAAGCTTACACCCAAATTTACAGCCTTCTCTTAGCAATGGTAAAGGATTTCTTGTATTTGAGATTCTAACTTCCTCTATTTATCTTCCAACTCTTTATTGTCCTGTTCAATTGTTTTTGTCTATTGTTTATTGCAATTCTAGGTTACCTTATTTTCTTTGCAATGTTAATAAGAGAATATGTGTAACATATATGCAAATAGTGATCCATAATTATATATTGAACAGTTGAAAACTAGATCATTACCCATTCATTGCATCTACCTATGTGCTTTCCCGCTATCCCTGTAACTACTGTCTTGAATTTCATCATTCCCTTGCTTATTTTGTAACAATTTTATCACATATTTATGTATGCCTAAGTAACAACATATTTTTAGTTATTCTTGTTTCAAATTTTTTTCTATCTATCATCTATCTATCTATCTATCTATCTATCTATCTATCTATCTATCTATCTAGATATCTGTTGGGACTTGATTTATTTTTGCCCAACATTGTGTTCCTAAAATTAATGCATGTTTCTGCCTGTAGGTGTGCTCATTATATTTTAAATGCTGGATAACAACGCATTATGTGAAAAAAATGAGTGTATATATATTTGAGATTGTATACAATGTGTGTATTTCTCCATCCTCCAATCTTCAGGAAATTGGATTGTTTGTAGTTCAGGACAATTACAAGCAATATTCCTGTGAAAATTTCTCTAGAGGTGTCCTGGTGGAGATGTGCAAGAGTTTCTCTAAATCACATTCCTAGATCTGAAAGTGGCCATAAGGTATGTGAATGTGCTACTACTTTGAAAGATAGAGAAATGTGTTTTCCAAAGTTGTTCTGATTTTTACTGCAACCAGTCGAGTATGACAGTGTTCCTGCTGAGACACATCTTCTGTCATGCTTCTTAACATTTTGCCATTCTGATGGGTGTGTAGTGGTATATTATTTCACTCTAAATTTGCATTTACATTAGTAAAAGATATGTGCCTTTTCATCTGTGTATTGCCTATAGATATTTCATTTTATGTAAAGTACCTGTTTTATGTATTTATCCCAAAGTTTCATTGGGTTGCTTGTCTTTTTCTTATTTATTTATTTATTTATTTATTTATTTATTTATTTATTTATTTATTTACATATTCTGGGCTTTAGTCCTGTGGTAGTTATATGTGTCACAAATAGCTTCACCCAGTTAGTGGCTTCCTTTTCTCTCTCTTTCTAGTATTTTTTTATGAATGATATTTAACTATAAAGCAATTACACTTATGCATAATTGATTTTATGTTTAAATCTTTTTGTGTGTGTGTTTTTTTAAAGAAAATCTCCCCTACACAAAGGTCAGAAAGATGCTCCTCTATTGTTTTCTAAAACGTTTAGAGTTTTGCGCTTCATATTTGAGCCTTCAAAGCTTCTGGAATTGATTTTTGTGAATTGTATGATTTAAGGATCTATCCAATTGCTTTAAATTTTTTTACACGGATAATCAATTGTTGCCAGTACCATTTATCAAAGAGTCTTTCTATTCCCCAGTTAAAAGGAAGACCACTTCTGTTATATAATAAAAGTTCTATAAATGCATTCACACTTCTTGGTTCTCTATTCTAATTCATTGGTCAACTTGTTTGAACTCATTTAACTATCACATTGTCTTAATTATAAGAGCTTTAAGTAAGTGATGATATCTGTAATGGAAAGCTCTGTTCAGACTGACAGATATTTGATCATGAAATTCAAAATCTGACTTCTTGTACTATAGTCTTTGCACTTTGTATAATAGAATCATAGATATATAGTCTTTTGAGCTTATCTTCTTTTGCTCATCATTAGTTTTGTGAGATATAGACATACTGTCTAAATGAGCTATAGCTTATTTTCATAACTGTCATAGCTACATGGTATTCTATTTTATTATGATATATTTTCCTTTATTTTAATATTAAATGTATATTTGCAATTTTTCTAGTTCTTTTTCATTCTCTATCTATTTATATTTTAAATTATTGGCATAATCAAGAAAGGTGTGTTAAAATTTTCCACCAAGTATGTAGTGGTAAGCGTATCAATTTCCCCATGTAATTGTGTCAAATTTTTGCCTTAATGATTTTGATGCACTTGTCATATTTGTACAAGCTTGGAATTATGTTATCTTCCTGGTGAACTGAAATTTTTTCAACTTTATATAGTGACCATCTTTGTTTTTAATAGCGTGTTTGTCTTAAAGTGTTCTGGGTTAGATACTAATATAATGACCCCAGGATTATTTCCCTTTTAGTTAGTATTTATCTAGCCTAGTTTTCTCTCATATTCTAGTTTTCTACCTTCTGCACCTCATGTTTTAGGTGTGCCTATTATAAAAATATTCAAGCTGGTTGTTGTTTCACTGTTTTTATCCAACATGGTAATCTGTTTTTAACTGTTAAGTTCAGTCCATTGATATTTATTTAATATATATATATTAGGAATTATTTCTATCACTTTACTTTTTTTTTTAAATACTTTTTTTAATTTTTTATTTTTTTATTTTTTTATTATTTTTTTTATAATAAATTTTTATTAATGGTAATGGGATGACATTAATAAATCAGGGTACATATATTCAAAGAAAACATGTCTAGGTTATTTTGTCATTATATCACTTTACTTTTTAATATTTATTCATGCTTTTCAAAATTGATTTTATATTTTTCCCTTTCAATCTTGGGTTCAGGTATTTCCCCCTATTTTGGGGGGGGTTGTATTTTTCCTGAAGTGAGAAGTGGGGAGGCAGAGAGACAGACTCCTGCATGTGCCTGACTGGGATCCACCCAGCATGCCCACCAGGGGGCAATGCTCTGCCCATCTGGGGCATTGCTCTGTTTCAGCGGGAGCCATTCTAGCACCTGAGACTGAGGGCATGGAGCTATCCTCAGTGCCCAGGCCAACTTTGCTCCAATGGAGGTTTGGCTGTGGGAGGGGAAGTCAGAGAGAGAGAAAGGAAGGAGAGGGGTAGGGTGAAGAAGCAGATGGGTGCTTCTCCTGTGTGCCCTGGCCAGGAATCGAATCCAGGACTTCCATACACCGGACTGATGCTCTACTGCTGAGCCAACCAGTCAGGGACTATTGTCTGCCATTTTTGTCTCCACTGTTTTGCTAATTATATTTGTATTCTTTCATATTCAACACTGAAATTTGACCATGTATGTTTAGCTAAACAATGACTAAGTTAAACAATATCTTAACCTTGAATATAGCATTCATTGATATCCTCATTTGCAATTTTTTTCACCTATGGATGGAATGAATATTACTACTGGTGCTTTGAATAAGCTGTTGTGCAGACGAATGTTAAAAAAGAGTAAGGAATGTAAATTTGTGATTTCCACATGGGGTGGCTGCCCAGGTGCTCACCTTAGAGAGAACCCTGATTACAAGGGCCATTTTAACAACTGGTTCACTGAAGTCAACAAAAAATTAGGTGTCTGTTCTGCTGAACTGGTGCGAACCAGCTAAATTCCACCACTGATCTTATGTAAAGGTATATTAGTTTAGGTTAATCTTAAAATATTTTCACTTCATCTTATAATTTTCTGAGTATACAATACTATGTTTATTTTCTCACTCTTCCTGACTTTCATTTTGGTGTTTAGTAGCCTGCTATAATTATTTTTCTTTTGTGGACAATCTTTTTTATTTGGCGGTGGGTTAAAATATTTTTGACTTTGATATTCTTCAGGTTCTGTATAACGTACCTTGGTATGAGTCTACTTTATTCACTGTGATTAAGATTCACTGTGTTTCTGTATATATGGGTTAATACTTCCCATCACTTGCAGAAAAGTCACATCCTTGCCGGAATCCCAGAAGAGATGAAAAGAAAGAATCAAGAAAGCAACCTGGATATGTAGCTGTAGTTTGTGTGCATAATCACGGCTGAATAGCACTATGCTTTATGAGTATGGTATCACATTGGATTTTTATACTTAAAATTTTTATTTCTACATGTTCTAATTGTTTTTATAAAAATTCCCAGTCTATTTACAATGGCTTCTTGTTGTTTTCAAATGTTTTCTTTAAAATAAAATCATTTCAAACATAATGGTTCTGTATTATGTGTCATGCAATCTGTGTATAAGTAGTTTGGGGAAACTTAATGTGTGGTTGTTCACTAATTGTAGTGTTTCTTCTGTTTCCATTGGTGCTATTTAATTGTGAGGTCATTGCCTGATACTAATGTGTGAGGATGCTGCCTACATTTAAGGACACTTTTCCCATAGAGGGTTAGCTTCTGTTGCTACTATTGGTCAATGGCCACCAAAAAGCTAATCCATTTTTACTCCCTTTAAAGGGTCAGCTTAGTTCAAATCTCTCCTTTCCTTTCTCTACCTCACTTCTGCACAAATGTTAATAACACAAAAAGTGCTACTATAGTCATCCAAACTCAGGAGTTCTCCCTAACCCAGCTTTCCTCCATTTCAGACTCCCAGCTCAGACCTTCAACCTCTTTTTGTGTTAGAGGGCTTCTTGGAGTGTTCCCCTACTTTCTGTAAGCCCAGCAATGTGCGTCTTACCCCCTATTAAAATACTCTGCAGTGCCTTGGAGTCCTTAATATGCTTTAATGCTAGAAACAATTAATTTATTTCTTTTAATTAAAATGATAGATACACATGCTAAAAAAAACCCCAAAGAAACAGAAAAGCTTAATAACAATAGTTTCCCATTCCTTACATCTCCACCACACTACTATTTCCCCAAAACAACTTATTTTAAGTGTTTTTGCTCTTAGAACTTACAATGGTAGCTTCTACATCTCTAAATAATACATATATACTTTTATTTTCTTATCTATAATATATGTGGATATAGTTTACTAGTTTCCTCTTCTCTTTTTTCTCCTCTATATTTTTATATACATATTATTGAGTTTGCTTATGTTATTAATTACAGTTATATGTAGAGGCTATATGGGATAGCTACCTAAGGAGCCCTAAAAAAATCTGTGCATGAGCCCACATTGAACTGCACTGAATAGGTATGAAACTGGGAGAATATTAAACAATATGTTCAACTACTGTTCTACTAACTTCCATTAGTATGTCTTGACCATACCCTTATTTTGAGAATATTACCATCTTGATAATTTTTAATATTTTTAATAATTAGCATTTTTGATAGGATGATTATAAAACCTAAAAATCAATAAATAGCATTTTCATTTTAGGCCAATGTAAATACAGTGTGTCCGTAAAGTCATGGTGCACTTTTGACTGGTCACAGGAAAGCAACAAAAGATGATAGAAATGTGAAATCTGCACCAAATAAACGGAAAAGCCTCCCAGTTTCTGTAGGATGAGTGGCAGCATGTGCACATGTGCAGATGATGATGTAACACTGTGTATACAGCGGAGCAGCCCACAGCCATGCCAGTTGAGATGTGGATGGTACAGAGGAAAGTTCAGTGTGTTCTGTGGCTCGCTAAATTCAAATCCGTGACCAAAGTGCAACGTGAATATCGGCGCGTTTATAATGAAGCACCACCACATAGGAATAACATTACTCGGTGGGATAAGCAGTTGAAGGAAACCGGCAGTTTGGAGGAGAAACCCTGTTCTGGTAGGCCATCAGCCAATGACAAGTCTGTAGAGGCTATACGGGATAGCTACCTAAGGAGCCCTAAAAAAATCTGTGCATGAGCCCACATTGAACTGCACTGAATAGATATGAAACTGGGAGAATTTTCCTTTTATTTGGTGCAGATTTCACATTTCTATCGTCTTTTGTTGCTTTCCTGTGACTGGTCAAAAGTGCACCATGACTTTATGGACACACTGTACTTTCAGTGCAAACCAAATTCTATATTAAGATTGCATTTTCTTCCCCTTGAGCTCAATGCTGTTATCCTTGAGCCACACAAAGGGGAATCATTCTAACATCAACTACAATAGATAGTGTTTTCGTTTTTAAACTGCTGAACATCATAGTACAATTTAGCTTCTTTCACAGTTAGATCATGACTTTCTATGTAGTTTCCTGACTTATTTCCTGGTGTTTCCATTGGCCTTTCTTTGTTCCTTAAATCAGTGCTCCCCAACCTTTTTTGGGCCATGGACCAGTTTAATGTCAGAAAATATTTTCACTGACCAGCCTTTAGGGTGGGACAGATAAATGTATCACGTGACCGAGACAAGCATCAAGAGTGAGTCTTAGACGGATATAACAGAGGGAATCTGGTCATTTTTTAAAAATAAAACATCGTTCAGACTTAAATATAAATAAAACAGCCACATCTTCTTTATCCAGTCTTCTATTGAAGGGCTTTTTGGTTGTTTCCATGTCTTGGCCACTGTGAACAGTGCTGCAATGAACATGGGGCTACATGTGTCTTCACGTATCAATGTTTCTGAGGTTTTGGGGTATATACCCAGTAGAGGGATTGCTGGGTCATAAGGTAGTTCTATTTGCAGTTTTTTGAGGAACCACCATACTTTCCTCCATAATGGTTGTACTACTTTACAGTCCCACCAACAGTGAATGAGGGTTCCTTTTTCTCCACAGCCTCTCCAACATTTGCTATTACCCGTCTTGTTGATAATAGCTAATCTAACAGGGGTGAGGTGGTATCTCATTGTAGTTTTGATTTGCATTTCTCTAATAACTAATGAATCTGAGCATCTTTTCATATATCTGTTGGCTATTTGTATCTCTTCCTGGGAGAAGTGTCTGTTCATGTCCTCTTCCCATTTTTTTATTGGATTGTTTGTTTGTTTGTTGTTGAGTTTTATGAGTTCTTTGTAAATTTTGGATATTAGGCCCTTATCTGAGCTGTTGTTTGAAAATATCATTTCCCATTTAGTTGGCTGTCTGTTTATTTTGATATCACATATACACTATGGAATACTACTCAGCCATAAGAAATGATGACATCAGATCATTTACAGCAAAATGGTGGGAACTTGATAACATTATACGGAGTGAAATAAGTAAATCAGAAAAAAAACAAGAACTATATGATTCCATACATTGGTGGAACATAAAAACGAGACTAAGAGACATGGACAAGAGTGTGGTGGTTACCAGGGGTGGGGGGAGGGAGGATATGGGAGGGAGGGAGGGAGAGAGTTAGGGGGAGGGGGAGGGGCACAGAGAACTAGATAGAGGGTGGCGGAGGACAATCTGACTTTGGGTGAGGGGTATGCAACATAATTTAATGACAAAATAACCTAGACATGTTTTCTTTGAATACATGTACCCTGATTTATTAATGTCATCCCATTACCATTAATAAAAATTTATTTAAAAAAAGAAAAAAATATATACAAATAAAACAGAAATAATGTAAGTTATTTATTCTTTCTCTGCGGACCGGTACCAAATGGCCCACGAACCGGTACCGGTCCATAGCCTGGGGGCTGGGGACCACTACCTTAAATGATTTCATTTTTTCATCTCGTTTTCCCTCCAGGTGCTTAATCATGTATTATAGTCTATCAGTTTCTCCCATTCCTCATCCCACAACCTGAAAACTTTCCTTGTAGGATCTCCATCTACCAGATCCAATTAGAGTAGTTGTTCTCTAGGCTGGAAAACTGCTGTTATGTTGAGATGTCACTTCAGAACTTTCTTAAGTTGGATCTATATTTTCCTATATTTTCTTATATAGTCCTCTTCCTTGGTTGACATTTAAAAAAAAAAATTTTTTTTGGCAGCACTCCCTCAAGTAAGTTCTTAGAAAAGTTGTGTGGGCAATACAGTGAATGAAACCCTTGTATGTTTTTATCCTATACTCACATTTGATTTCTGTTTCTTCTCAGCATAGTCACATAGGTTGCAATTTGGAAGGAACTGTTCCATAATCATCTAGTATGTATAGAGTGTTGCTCAGAAATCTTTTTTTTTTTAAAGAGACAGATAGAGAGTCAGAGAGAGGTATAGATAGGGACAGACAGACAGACAGGAACAGAGAGAGATGAGAAGCATCAATCATTAGTTTTTCGTTGCGACACCTTAGTTCAGGGGTTGGGAACCTATGGCTTGCGAGCCAGATGTGGCTCTTTTGATGGCTGCATCTGGCTCGCAGACAAATCTTTATTAAAAAAAAATAATGTTAAAAATATAACACATTCTCATGTATTACAATCCATTCATTTCCTATCACTCATGTTCATGGTTGCAAGTGGCTGGAGCCTATCACAGCTGTCCTCTGAGACAACACCAAATTTTTATTGCATAATGCGTAATATACACAGGTCATTGTATGGCTCTCATGGAATTACATTTTAAAATATGTGGTGTTCATGGTTCTCTCAGCCGAAAAGCTTCCCGACCCCTGCCTTAGTTGTTCATTGATTGCTTTCTCATATGTGCCTTAACCACATATGAAGGCACATATGGGCCTTCAGCAGACAGAGTAACCCCTTGCTCGAGCCAGCGACCTTGGGTCCAAGCTGGTGAGCCTTTCCAAACCAGATGAGCCCGCGCTCAAGCTGGTGACCTCAGGGTCTTGAACCGGGGTCCTCTGCATCCCAGTCCGACGCTCTATCTGCTGCGCCACCACCTGTCAGGCATTGCTCAGAAATCTTAATGCAATTATGATTGTATCTCCTTTTAGGTAATCTTTGTAAGTACCCTTATAAATTGTTACCCATTGAGTTATCTATATGAAGGGACATTTTTGAAATCTCGCATTTGTTTGTCATTTCTCCAATATCCTTTACTCTTTTAAGTGTATTCTTTTTATATAACTTATTCTCTTTTCTTAGAAGGAAATATACAGGAAAATGAGGAAAATATACATCTCCTAGTCTACCATCTCACATCTCTGTCACTTATTTTCAATGTATCATGTCGCACAGTATTCATTTTGTCAGGTACCTAAACTTCTTTTGGGAACAAGTGAAGATAAAATATTTATGCAATCACTCAATACATTTCTAAAAGTTAAGAGGCAGGTGAGATGTTTCCCTAATTCAGACTAATGCATTTTTAAATACATAATCCTGCAAAATATTGGCGTATTGATTCCCTGGGCTAGCTAAGAATAGATGCAGACCCATAGGACCAAGAGAGTCTAACCGGTCAAAAGCAAAAAATCCAGAGGGACAGATGGGATCAAACAGCTCCAAGCAATAACCATATCTTAAAAGCACCAAGTCAGCTGTGATGATGGGAAGTGTTGCTGCAGAGACACAGTGATGGAAAAGCTTGGTGAATATAGTGTTGAATTTTTTTGCTCTTGGACTGACAGTCAGAATCCATCTTGCCTGAAGCAAACAGACAATTAGCAGTGGCCACAGATGATGCTTGGGCAGTAACTTGTGGAAAGGAAAGAGGGAACACCTAAGGGAAGTTAAAAGGCCCATTAAATTTTCTGTTTTATGAAATACAAGTTACATGGCATAGCATATTTAACTAGCTCCCACAGTGGTAGACCTCATAACATTCTACACACCCTCTAAAGTTGCAATACTTGACATTCAAAGAATTGTCAAAAATTCAAAGATGGCTTGTTTTACTTCTTTACCTTGGGCACCCTAGTAGGCCTCCACAGAGAGCTGCCATGTTAAGTTCTCACAGGAAGTTGTACTCCTTGACTCCTTGCATAGTTGAATACCAAGAATGGATTTTGAACATGGCTACCAAACACTTTCATTCTGTTTGTTTCAGGTGAGGAATACCTCTTGCCAATATGGTGAATAGGTCTCTGGGAATAGAAAGAATGAGTGATTTTAGCTTTTCTTTTACCCAATAAATTTTGAGTGCTTGATAAGTTTCAAACTTTGTGCAAGTCATCAAGGATAAAATGGTGAAGACATGAATAGGTCATGAAACCCTCCCACTGTATACAAGTAGTGATCCAGTCCCCTTTTATCCTCTCCCTAACTGAAAATACCTTAATTTAAGAAAGCCCTTAGGCTACATCATTCTAAAACTAAACACCTACAAGGTTAGGTGTTTCTCCATTCCCTCCAGTATAATCAACAAAGTTGTCCTCCCATTTGGGTTATCTCTGAGAGTGTCTGGGTTACCGATAAACTTGGAAAAAGACAGACATGCTATTCTGGACAGCCCCACAAGGGAAGAAGAAAAGGGATAAAGGAGGGAGAAAAGAAAGAGGGAAGAAAGAATAATATATGCTAAAACTTACAGGCACAGTAGATTCAAATCTATTTACTCATTTGTCAAATATTTACTGAACTCTAACTTTGTATAAGGCACTATTCTAGAATTATGGATTGAGAAGTGAACAACATACACAAAAATCTGCTTCATGTAGCGTGCATTCTAGTTGTGGACAGGTAGCTAATATAAAGATACACAGGTAAACTATTTAGTCTGTAAAACAGAGATAAGTCCTTAAAAATCCAGCAAGAAAGACAGATAGGAAGTGTCAATGAGAGGGAGGTGCAATTTTCAATATGGTCAAGAAAATCACCAGTGAAAAGATGGTATTTCAGTAAAGGATGGAAGTGAGAGAAGGAGTATGTGTAAGGCACATTAATAACTAGGAGTAGCCTGACCAGGCGGTGGTGCAGTGGATAGAGTATTGACCTGGGAGACCAAAGACCCAGGTTTGAAACCCTGAGGTCACCAGTTTGAGCACAGGCTACTCTGGCTTGAGTGCAGGGTTGTTGGTTTGAGCATGGGATTGTAGACATGACCCCATGGTCACTGGCTTGAGCCCAAAGGTTGCTGTCTTGAGCACAGGGTCACTGGCTTGGCTGCAGGCCCCCAGTCAAGGCACATATGAGAAAACAATCAATGAAAAACTAAAGTGCTGCAACTAGTAGTTGATGCTTTTCATCTCTCTCCCTTCCTGTCTTTCCGCCCCCCCAATAAAAAAAATTAGGAGCAAAACATTCTAGGTAGTTGGATGAAACAATAAGAGCAAAGGCCCAAAATGCATGGGCATGCTTGGTATTTTCAAGGGATACTGAACCAGTGTAACCACACCAGAGTGAGAAATAGAATGAGAGAAAGTGAAAGAGTCAGATAGAAAATAAAAAGATGGATCATGTCTGGTCTTGTACATCCTTGTAAGCACTCTTAATTTGACAGACATAGGATTCAATGAATTTGAGTAGTGCCATGATCTGACTTAAGTTTCAAAGGCTTATTCTGTAGGGGTAAAATGGCTAATGCAAATTAATATACTGGAACCTCATACCGTAAGAACAGTAGAATAAAGAAAAGAAAATATTTCATTGTTAAAAATAGTGACTTGCATGCTTTCTAAAAAGACCTGTAAAATTCTGACACTATGTACATACAAATCTTGTCCATATAGCGAATGTTATTCTGTATTCTCAAGAGATATAAAAATTAATGACCGAGGGGCTAAAAATGGCTAAAATTTAGACCCATGAATAGCTTTTCCGAAGAAGTCACATCATTTTGTACCTCAGACTTAATGAATTACAGAAATGATCCCTGAAAGTATGGTCTTCCTCAGACTTAATTTGCTCCTTTAGCATGTGATGACGTACAACTTTAATAGAGTGTGACAACTGACAAGAGAATTAAACTGATGCAAATTAAAACTTTAACAATAACATTATATGGAGCTTAAAATCTTTTGTGCTTTGACATTGAATTTATACCATTAAACTAAATCTGATAAAAACCACTAGAATAAAGGGTCCTTACAGAATTACCAGGAAAGAACAATCCATTGTCTTCATAAGAAAAACAATGCAGAAATTCTCAGTATCAGTTATAGACAGAGATGATGAGCTGAGGATAGAAGCTTTATATCTCTTTAACCAAACCACTGAATAAAATTCAAAATTATAATTCATTACTATTGAAGATAGCAATTATAAGTGAATCAGCAAAAGAGCACAGGAGTAGAAATGGGGAGAACAGGATCCGGAAGCTACTGTACTACTGGGTCTCAGCATTTTAAATGGTCTAGCCCCAAAACATTCCATGATACAAATGTATTCATGTAAAGTTATAGACATGCAAATAAGATTTATTTTTGCTTTGTGTGTATCTCATTTCTACTTCTAACTCATCTACATTTTCTTATAATGCAATTGTACTGTTTTCTTCTTTATAAAGAAGATGATATTGGCCGATATTGCTGTATTTATTTATTTGTTTGTTTGTTTATTTATTTACTATTTATTTTAATTTATTGTGTTTACATGGATTCAAGTGTCCCACTTGGCTGGTATTACTTAATTAAACTAATCCATCGGCTGCAGTGTTTTTCAAATGCCGTTCTGTCCCCCAGAAATTTCATGCTGGTCCATGAAAGAATTAACCACCCTGATGTTGTATGAAGATTACAGACTCAATGATCTCAGTAGAATTGGCTTATGTTCAGGGTGATTGTCATTTATCAGCCTATATCATAGAAGAAAATACAATTAAGATTGTCTTAGATATCTTCAGAACTTGTAGGCTCCCTTAAACAACTTTTTGCACCATGGACAGCATTTACAAATCATGTGCAATAGGCAAAAAGCATTCAGACAAACTTATATAGTATTCAATGCATTGGACAGGTGAAGTTCGGAAATCAAGCTCCAGTGTGTACCATGTTGTACTGCTATGTGCAGAGAGATAAAATGATTTGTTGCATGCTTCCATTTCTGGCTGGTTAGGTCACTGATCCCCAAGTATAAAAAGATTGAACACCTCTGGTCTATAGTATCACAAAGTTAGAGTATTCCTTGAACCTCTTCTCAAATTCCATTTTCATTGCCTCTTTAACACTCTGGATTACAATTCAGAACACTCATCTATACTTTCAAAGACTATATAACCTATCTACAGTGGTAGTATTCAAATAATTTAACAACCGGTTCTCTCCCTTGATGACTGTTCTAAGTATTAAAAAATGATATACTGAAAAGGTAATTTATTATTTTATGCACTTTAAAATTTATTATTTTATTTTAGTAGGGAAAGAGAGAAAGAGAGAGAGAAAGAGAGAGAGAACTAGAAGGGGGAGGAGCAGGAGGCATCAACTCCTATATGTGCCTTGACCAGGAAAGCCCAGGGTTTTGAACCAGCAACCTCAGCTTTCCATGTCGATGTTTTATTCACTGCACTACCACAGGTCAACCCTATTTCATGCATTTAATACTTAAATAAGATCAATAAAAGAAGTATACAAAACTAGATTATTTATAAGAAAGATATTTATGAAATGAATAAATACATATTACAAGCATAGTTTTATCAAATTTTTTTCACCTATGGACAGAATGAACATTACTATGGGTGCTTAGAATACACTGTTGTGCATATGAATGTTAAAAAAAAAGAGTAGGAATGTAAATTTGTGTTTTCCACATTGGGCAGCTGTCCAGGTGCCCACCTTAGAGAGAACCCTGATTACAAGGGCCATTTTAATAACTGGTTCGCCCAACTCAACAAAAAATTAGGCATCGGTTCTGCCAAACTGGTGCGAACTGGCTGAGTCCCATGACTGCCTATCTATCTTATCTTCTTTATCCTGTTAGATGTGGGCACTTCTACTACATATGCTATGTGCTATTATAAGCAAGTTATAAGCCAAACTAGGACAAAACCATAGTTCTGTAGGTTCCTCGGTATTCACAATCCTCTCACAGGTTAGTTCCTTGATGTAGAATCTACATATGTCTCTGCTCCTTCACTTTCACCTCCACATATTCTTACATAGAAATCCCACCTATATAGTAAAGCAGTTTCCCAATTTTTCTCCAGCTAGAAACTCATTTTCTCTTTCCCTTCTTAGGGAAGCACTTTAGAGAGCATTTACTGTATGCATTACTTAATTTAATTTAATATGGCTTTTTATATTACTATCTAAGGAGAAAATGTGGGTATGACTGGCCTTTGCAACAAGATTATATAATTCTTAAGTTCCTGGATCATTCTAATTGTGTATTTTTTTAAAAATAACTAGTATGATCCTGTGTACACAGCAACTAGTTGGATATGGCACTACTTACATGTTTCATTCATTCACTTAGGGTATTTCCTGAACACCTTCTACTTGAAAAAAATAATAGAGAAGACAAACCTGCTCTTTCTTGTACATGTGAGAGAAAGGATGATGTCTCACCCTAGAAAATAGGACACACATAATCGTAACTAAAGTGCTTTTGAATTATAAATACTTTTTCCCAATTACCTTCCTATTCTCTGCATAATGAAGAGTATTATTCCCAATAGTCAAATTATGGAAAAAACACAAGTATACATTGACAAATGAATGATAAAGTAAATGGTCTACACATACCATGGAACATTATTTAGCCATAAAAAGAAGGAAATCCTGTTATTTGCAACAACATGAACAAAACTTGAGGGTGTTTTACTAAGTTAAATAATTCAAACAGAGAAAGACAAATACTGTGTGATCTCATGTATGGAATCTTAAAAAAGGAATGGCAATAGAAAAAATAGGTGGGTGCCAGGGGATGGGGGTGAGGAAAATTGGGAGATGTTGGTTTAAGAGTATAAACTTTCAGTAATAAAATGAAGGAGTATCAGACTCTAATGTATAGGATGATAGCTATACTTAAGAACAATATATTACATACTTGTAAATTGAGAGGAAATTTTTTTATATAATTTTTTTTTGTATTTTTCTGAAGCTGGAAACGAGGAGAGACAGTCAGACAGACTCCCGCATGCTCCCAACCGGGATCCACCCAGCACACCCACCAGGGGCGACGCTATGCCCACCAGGGGGTGATGCTCTGCCCCTCTCGGGGGTCGCTCTGTCGCGACCAGAGCCACTCTAGCGCCTGGGGCAGAGGCCAAGGAGCCATCCCCAGCGCCCGGGCCATCTCTGCTCCAATGGAGCCTCGGCTGCGGGAGGGGAAGACAGAGACAGAGAGGAAGGAGAGGGGTAGGGGTGGAGAAGCAGATGGGCTCCTCTCCTGTGTGCCCTGGCCGGGAATCGAACCCGGGACCCCTGCACGCCAGGCCGACGCTCTACCACTGAGCCAACCGGCCAGGGCTGAGAGGAGATTTAAATGATGTCACCACACAAAAATAGGTAACTATGCAGGGTAATGATTATGTTAGCTCATCTCATCAAGGTAATCATTTCACAATATGCAGGATATTAGTTCATCACAACATCATGGTGTACACCTTAAACTTCCACAATGTTATCTATCAATTATATCACAATAAAGCTAGAAAAAAAGAACCACCCTTTACCTTGCTGTTTATGAAGAATTTGGAGATCATATCCTTCCAAGCAGAACAATAAAATAAACAATAACTAACATGAAGAGCTGAAATACTACATGCAAGGTAATGTTTCCCTTTACTTCCAGTTTTAGTCCACTGGTAATATCCCTGCCAATGGCTAACCTGTTGCCATATTTGAGTCAGCACTGCACTTTTATATCTCTTTTCTCATTTTGTTATTAGCAGTAAACTTATCACTGGGCCTTTCATCAATCTATATAGCAAAATGTAGCCTTACAACAGAGGTTTCAAAGTACTAATAGAGAGAACTCTTCTATTTTGGTTGAACTCTGTGTCTCTACTTCCAACCACTAATGGATGCTATTATGTAGAATTATCACAAGTATCACAAGTCCCATATTCCTAGGTAATGGGAGTACCAGTCTTAAACATCAGAATTAGCATTACTACCTTTTATTAACGTCACAACCAACCTGACATTAAATTCTATCAATTCCATCTCAAAAATATCTTTAAAATTCCAGCAGGCTCCATAATGACTCATCAAGACAATGGTAATAGGATATTTTTATTCCCCTGTGCATATTTCAGAAGTTCTTGCTTTCATAATCACATCTTTGATTATGTTATTGTGCCACTCAGAAACTTTCCATGCATGCTCATCACCTCTATAATAGAAACCGTGTCTCCTAATCTTGGGCTCAAAGCTCACTAGAGCTTGACCCCACAGACTTTTCTATCTTTTATCTCTGTCTTTGGTAAACAACACCCGAACACCCTAATTTCCCCCCCAGAATAGTTCTTCAACCGTATTGCCTTTACTTAACCCTGAAACATCTTTAAAATGTCATTTCAGTAAAGAGCCAGATAATAAATATTTTAGGGTTTGTGGGCCATGTGGTCTCTGTCACAATTACTCAGCTCTGCCCTTGTGGCATGAAAGAAGCCAAAGATAATACATACACAAACTGGCATGGCTTTGTCCCAATAAAACTTTAATTATACAAATGGGCAGAGGCTAAATTAGGCCCATGGCCCTGTTCTGCTGGCTGCGGACCTAGATCATAGTACAGCGTAACAATTCTTTTATTAAGCATTCTATTATTAGCACAGCATTAGCAGTCACAAAATGTCTAACAATTTGAAAATTTCAAACATATTTTGGAATATATACATTTACTTTCATCAAAAATAGAAAGAAGACAAGATAGGGAGAAAATATTTCCAACATTGTCAGTAACTACGGATCTAAAAATTATTTTCCTCAAAACTATGCAGGAACCTATTTCTCCAAAATTTAACAAAACATAATGCAGGTTAATAGAAGAATTTGCCAGTAAACCTATTTCAATCGCATTTGGAATCCAATGACAGTAGTTGATGTCCCTGAGGGTGTCTGTTACTTTTATATATGTATTTTTTTATTTTAATTTATCAGTTTTAATGCGGTGACATTGATAAATCAGGGTACATATGTTCAGAGAAAACATTTCCAGATTATTTTGATATTTAATTATGTTGTATACCCCTCACCCAAAGTCAAATTGTCTTCAGTCACCTTCTATCTGGTTTTCTTTGTGCCCCTCCCCTCCCCCCACCCTGTCTCTCTTTCCTCCCCCCCATTGCCATCAAATTCTTGTACATGTCTCTAAGTCTCATTTTTATGTCCCATCTATGTATGGATTCATATAGTTCTTAGCTTTTTCTGATATACTTGTTTCACTCATTATAATGTTATCAAGGTTCATTCATGTTATTGTAAATGATCCAATGTGATCATTTATTATGTCTGAGTAGTATTACATAGTATATATATTTCAAAGCTTTTTAATCCACTCGTCCTCTGATGGACCCTTGGGCTGTTTCCAGATCTTTGCCATTGTGAACAATGCTACCATAAACATGGGGGTGCATTTCTCCTTTTGGAACAGTTCTATGGTGTTCTTAGGGTATATTCCTAAAAGTTGGATAGCTGGGTCAAAAGGCAGTTCCATTTTTAATTTCTTGAGGAATCTCCATACTGTTTTCCACAGTAGTTGCACCAGTCTGCATTCCCACCAGAAGTGCAGGAGGGTTCCCTTTTCTCCACATCCTTGCCAGCACTTATTCTGTGTTGTTTTGTTGATGAGCGCCATTCTGACTGGTGTGAGGTGATATCTCATTGTGGTTTTAATTTGCATTTCTCTAATGATTAGTGATGTTGAGCATTTTTTCATATGCCTATTGGCCATCTGTATGTCCTCTTTGGAGAAATGTCTATTCATTTCTTTTGCCCATTTTTTGATTGGATTGTTTGTCTTCCTAGTGTTGAGTTTTACAAGTTCTTTTTAAATTTTGGTTCTTAACCCCTTATCAGATGTATTGTCAAATATGTTCTCCCGTTGTGTAGTTTGTCTTTTTTATTCTGTTCATATTGTCTTTAGCTGTGCAGATGCTTTTTAGTTTGATATAGTCCCATCTGTTTATCCTCTCTTTTATTTCACTTGCCCATGGAGATAAGTCAGCAAATATATTGCTGCGAGAGATGTTGGGGAGCTTACTGCCTATGTTTTCTTCTAAGATGCTTATGATTTCACGGCTTACCCAAGGGGAGTCTTTTATCTATTTTGAGTTTATTTTTGTGAATGTTGTAAGTTGTTGGTCTGGTTTCATTTTTTAGCAGGTAGCTGTCCAATTTTCGCAACACCATTTATTAAAGAGGCTGTCTTTACTCCATTGTATGCTCCTACCTCCTTTGTCAAATATCAGTTGTCCATAAAGGTGTGGGTTTATTTCTGGGTTCTCTATTCTGTTCCATTGATCTATATGACTGTTCTTATGACAGTACCAGGCTGTTTTGAGTACAATGGCCTTGTAGTATAACTTGATATCAGGAAGTGTGATACCGCCTGCTTTATTCTTCCTTTTCAAGATTGCTGAGGCTATTCGTGTTCTTTTTGTTTTCACATACATTTTTGGAATAGGTGTCCTATATCTTTGAAGTATGTCATTGGTATTTTAATTGGTATTGCATTGAATTTATAGATTGCTTTGGGTAATATAGACATTTTAATGATGTTTATTCTTCCTAACCATGAGCACAGCATATGCTTCCACTTGTTTGTATCTTTCTTGATTTCTTTTATCAATGTTTTATAATTTTCTGATTACATGTCTTTAATCTCCTTGGTTAAATTTACTTCTAGTACTTTATTTTTTGGGTTGCAATAGTGAAGGGGATTGTTTCCTTAATTTCTCTTTCTGACTGTTCATTGTTGGCGTATAAAAATGTCTCTGATTTATAAGTTTTGATTTTATACCTTGCCACTTTGCTGAAATTATTTATCAGGTCCAGTAGTTTTTTGACTGCGACTTTAGGGTTTTCTATATACAATATCATATCATCTGCAAATAATGATAGTTTTACTTCTTCTTTTCCAATTTGAATGCTTTTATTTCTTCTTCTTGTCTGATTGCTATGGCTAGGGCTTCCAGGACTATGTTGAATAAGAGTGGTGAAAGGGGGCACCCCTGCCTTGTTCCTGATCTTAAGGGGATTGCTTTTAATTTTGCCTATTGAGTATGATGTTGGCTGTGGGTTTGTCATAGATGGCCTTTATCATGTTGAGGTATGTTCCCTGTATTCCCACTCTGCTGAGAATTTTGATCATGAATGGGTGCTGGATTTTATCAAATGCTTTTTCTGTATCTATTGAAATTATCATGTGGTTTTTCTTTTTCCTTTTGTTTATGTGATGAATCACATTGATTGATTTGCAAATATTGTACCATCCTTGCCTCCCCAGAATAAATTCCACTTGATCATGGTGTATGATTTTTTCCATATATTGTTGAATCTGGTTTGCTAATATTTTGTTGAGGATTTTAGCATCTATATTGATCAGGGATATTGGCCTATAATTTTCTTTCTTTGTGTTGTCTTTGCCTGGTTTTGGAATCAGAATTATGCTCGCCTCTTAAAAGGAGCTTAGAAGTCTTCCTTCTTCTTGAATTTTTTGAAATAGCTTGAGAAGGATAGGAGTTAGTTCTTCTTTGAATATTTGGTAGAATTCACTTGTGAAGCCATCAGGCCCAGGACTTTTCTTTGTTGGGAGTTTTTTGATAACTGTCTCAATCTCATTTGTTGTAACCGGTCTGTTTAGGATATTTGATTCTTCTGAATTGATTTTTGGAAGTTTGTATGTTTCAAGGAATTTGTCCATTTCATCTAGGTTGTCTAATTTTTTGGCATACAGTTCTTCATAGTATTTTTTTACAAAATTTTGTATTTCTGTTGTGTCAGTTGTTATTTCTCCATTCTCATTTCTAATTTTACTTATTTGAGTTCTCTCTCTTTTTTTCTTGGTGACTCTAGCTAAAGGTTCATCAATCTTGTTTACCTTTTCAAAGAATCAGCTCCTGGTTTCATTGATCCTCTGTATTGTTTCTTTAGCCTCTATGTCATTTATTTCTGCTCTGATTTTTATTATTTTCTTCCTTCTACTACATTTGGGCTTTACTTGCTGTTCTTTTTCTAGTTCTTTTAGATGCAGGGTTAAGTTGTTTATTTGAGCTTTTTCTAGCTTCTTAAAGTGTGCCTGTAGTGCTATGAACTTCCCTCTCAGTACTGCTTTTGCTGTGTCCCATAAATTTTGAGTTGTTGTATGCTCATTATCATTCATTTTTAGAAATTTTTTTATTTCTTCTTTGATCTCATTGTTAATCCATTTGTTATTTAACAACCTGCTATTTAGTTTTCATATGTTTGAGAATTTTTGAGTGTTTCTGTTGTGGTTGATTTCTAGTTTCATGCCATTGTGATCAGAGAAAGTGCTTGATATGATATCAATCTTCTTAAATATGTTGAGACCACTTTTGTACCCTAACATGTGGTCTATCCTAGAGAATGTACCATGTGCACTTGAAAAGAATGTATATTCTGCTGCTTTAGGGTGAAAGGTTCTGAAGATATTTATTAAATCCTGTTGATCTAGTGTGTCCTTTAAATCTGCTGTTTCTTCATTAATTTTCTTTCTTGAGGATCCATCTAGTGATGTTAGTGGGGTATTGAAATCCCCTACAGTTATAGTATTGCTGTTGATCTCTCCCTTCATATCTATCAAAGTCTCCTTTATATATTTAGGTGCTCCTATATTAGGTGCGTAGATATATTTTTTAAAGATTTTATTTATTCATTATAGAGAGGGAAGAGAGAGAGAGAGAAAGAGAAGGGGGAGGAGCAAGAAGCATCAACTCCATATGTGCCTTGACTAGGTAAGCCCAGGGTTTTGAACCGGCAACCTCAGCATTTCCAGGTTGACGCTTTATCCACTGTGCCACCACAGGTCAGGCCGCGTAGATATTTATAATAGTTATAACTTCCTGTTGGATTGCTCCCTTCATCATTATTTAATGACCTTCTTATCTCTTACTATAGCATCTGTTTAAAAGTCCATTTTGTCTGATATAAGTATTGCTACTTCAGCTTTTTTTTTTTTCATTTCCATTTGCATGAAATATTTTTTTTCATCTTTTTACCTTCAGTCTATGTCCATCTTTTGTTTTAAGGTGTGTCTCTTGTAGACAGCATATGTATGGGTCCTGTTTTCTTATCCATGCAGCTACCCTATGTTTTGATTGGATCATTTAATCCATTTACATTTAAGATTATTATTGATATGTAGTTGTTTATTGCCATTTTATTCTTTAAAGCTTTATTCCTCTTTTGCTTTACTCTTTTCCCACTTTGATCTGTTTACAACAGGCCCCTTAACATTTCCTGCAGCATTGATTTGGTTGTAATGAATTCCTTGAGTTCTTTTTTGTCTGGGAAGCTTTTTATTTCTCCTTCAATTTTAAATGATAGCCTTGCTGGATAAAGTAGTCTTGGTTGTAGGTTCTTGTTCTGCATTACTTTGAATATTTCTTGCTATTCACTTCTGGCCTCAAG
The DNA here is from genome assembly GCF_036850995.1 of Saccopteryx leptura. Taxonomy (NCBI): domain Eukaryota; kingdom Metazoa; phylum Chordata; class Mammalia; order Chiroptera; family Emballonuridae; genus Saccopteryx; species Saccopteryx leptura. The sequence goes on from NC_089516.1 coordinate 15,359,783, forward strand.
TGTTTCTGTTGAGAAGTTGGTCATCCTTATGGGGGCTCCTTTGTAGGTAATAGCCTTTTTTCTCTAGAAGCTTTTAATATTTTCTCTTTATCACTTAGCTTTGCTATTTTAATTATGATGTGTCTTGGTGTAGATTTCTTTGGGTTTCTCTTTAACGGAGTTCTCTTTTCTTCTTGAACTTGTGAGAGTTTTTCCTGCATTAATTTAGTGAAGTTTTCAGCTATGATATGATTGAACAAAGTCTCTAACCCTTGTTCTTTCTCTTCTTCCTCAGGAACCCCTATGATGCGGATGCTATTTTTCTTCATGTTGTCACAGAGCTCTCTAAGAGTTTCCTCAGATTTTTTGAGTCTTTTTTTTTTCTTCTCTGCTTCCATACCTTCATTCATCTTGTCCTCCAACTTGCTGATTTGATCCTCAGGTTCATTTATCCTGTTTTTAATTCCTTCCATTGTGGTCTTCATTTCTGATATTGTATTTGTCAACTCCAACTGATTCTTTTTTAATATTTCAATATCCTTTTTTATGCCTGCTATTTCTTTATTTACATGTTCATAATGACCATTCATTATTGTTCTAAGATCCCTAAGCATCCTTACAATCATTATTTTAAACTCTGCATCCAGAAGTTTGGTTATTTCCATATCACTCAGTTCATTTCCTGGAGGTTTCTCTTGCGGTTTCATTTGGATTGCACTTCTTTGTCTTTTCATTTATGTCTGTGTGTTTGGTTGTATTGTTTGTAGAGCTGGTTGAGTCTAGGCTTGGTTTTGTCTGCCTCCAGTTTTTAGTTGTGTTATTTCTAGGTCTTCTTGGGTTGGCATCAGCTGTTATTTGTAATCCACTTTCGGATTTGGGCCGCTTTGTTGTCTTTATATATATTCTTTTACTTACAGTTCCCTCAATTTTCTTTCCTGAAACCTCTTAACTGATTTATTAGGTTTAAATGTATTTTATTTCATATATACAAATAAATTTGTCATTGTTTGTGTTGTTCCCAATAAACTGTGACCTTCAATAGCCTACATATTATATATTTAAGCTTTATATTTTAAAAATTATACATGGAAGCAAAGAAGGAAAAAGAAAGAAGAACCTCAACCTTGTCTAATGCAATGTAAAAAATTAACTTGAAATGGATCATAGGTTTAAATGTAACACTTTAAAGTATAAAACACCTAGATGCAAACATAGCAGATGTTTTTGTGCCCTTGGTCTAAGAAAAGATTTGTTATACAGAATGTAAAAATCATAAACCATAAAAAAGATCAACTGAACTTAAAATTAAGAATGTCTGTTTTTTGAAAGAAAATGAACAGATAAGGCACACAATGGCAGAAAATATTTGTAAACAACTATCTGATGAAGGAGTCATATGCAAAAACTATAAAGAACTCTTAAAACTCAACAATAAGAAAACAAATAACTTGATTGAAAATGTCCAAATATTTGAATGAACATTTTATCAAAGAGATATGAATAACAAGCATATACAAAGATGTTTAACATTATTAGTTATTAGGGAAATGCAAAACATGACCACAATGAGATACCATAACATACCAATTAGAATGGCTAAAATTAAAATGAAACAAACAAAAAAACAAAAAACACAACAAAACCTAACAATGCCTAGTGCTGACAGTGATGTAAAGTAACTAGAATTCTCATATTTTGCTGTGAGAAATGCAAAATCTGTATAACTACTTTAGAAAACAATTCAGCATTTGAAAAATGAATGTAAATATACATTCATGCTACAACCTCGTGCTCTCACTCCTAGATATTTATCCAGAAAAAAAATCTGTCTATACAAAGATTTATATGTAAATGTTTCTAGTAGTTTTGTTCATGATCACAAAATACTAGAAGCAACCCAAATGTCTATCAGTCAGTGAATGAATACATTCATGCAATGGACTACTAACTCAGCAATAGTGCAGTGATTACCAGAGGAAAAGGGGGTGGGAGAGGCAGAAGAGGGTAAAGGGGGGATAAATGTTGATGGAAGGAGACTACTTTAGGTGATGAACACACAATACAGTATACAGATGATGTATTAGAGAATTGTATGCCTGAAACCTATATAATTTTATTAACCAATGTCACCCCAATAAATTCAATTAAAATATTTTTAAAAGAAAGTTAAAAAATGAGTACTTCTTGGAGTGATGAAAATATTCTATATCTGGAATGTGGTGGTGGATAAGTGTGTCAAAGCCCATTGAACTGTGTATCTAAAAAACATAAGTTTTACTGTATCTAAATTATACCCCAATGGAGCTAACTTTGAAAAGATGATTTTGCTCTGAGGAAAACTCTATCTCTAACCCTTTATGAATTTCCACTGAATTTTTATACATTCATGAGTTTCTTACTTGAGTAACCAATCTATGCCCAGCTTCATTTTGTATCCATCTCCAGTCATCAGATATAATTTTCCCCCATTAATTTTTCTTTCATGGTAGTATCCTGAATCATTTTTTGAAATGTTATCCCATGAGATCTCAAGAATTTACTATAGTTACTTCCGTGGTAAGTTCTAAAATCAGTTTGCTTTCCCAGTCTGTACCTGGGCATTAGATTCAATGGTTCATGTCTTAAAACTCCCTAACACACATACATCCTGAAGCTTTAATGCAGAATTGCATTCTCTAAGTATACTTCCAGATAATATAGTGCCTTTGGCACTTTAGTTCTTAAAATACATGGGTTTGGAGAGGACTTAGGATAGACTTTGCTAGCGTTTAACATTCCACTTTATATTTAATAATCTAAGTTCAATGATAGTGTTGGTTATTGGAAAATTACAAGCAAACTTAAGGACCTGGTATCTGGCATCTCTCCCTTCATGGAGTAAGTCTGAATGACATTTATAGGCAAAAGGGTTACAATGTGCCACATCTCCTTTAGAACAGAGCACTTTAAACAAGGACATTACTTCAGAAATAAAGGAGATAAACCTTGTTATTTTGCATTAAAACTATTTCCATTCCACAGCAGATATTTACACCTGTTAAGAGTTCAGGATTTAAAAACTTCAGAAATGACCCTGCCCCATTGCAAACCTGCATCTAATTTACCAAGCAGTTAGAGTGACAAAGTAGAAAGGACAGGATTTGTACTTCATTTCTCCTGTAAACAGATCTGTGTTTCTGTGTAAAGTCTGCAAAATTAAAAGCACAATTAAAGTAGACATTTAAACACTAATGGTGCCTCCTCTATCTCTGAGATGCCATATAAAATAAGGGCCCTTGGGAAAGTTGAGTTGTTAAGTAAGAAGTATTGATTTAAGTTATTTAACAATATCAAGAGGCCACAAGCTTTTGCCTCAAAGATTTTTTTCTTTTTAAAATAGCCACAGTGATTTGCCATTAGCTACATTCATTCAAATTGTAAATATCAACAGCATAAATATTAACATAATACATTCAGAAAGTAAGTATTCCTAAAAATGTTGAGATGTGTATATATGAATAGTTGTGATTTGCTTATATGTGTATAATATATATATATATATATCCACTTCAAAAACTCTTGACAAAGATTAATAGCAATTCTAAGACTTTTTTCTCAAAATGAAAAATAACAAAAATAAATAGGTACTTTTATTGAGGACGTATTTAACATTATGCCATAATTTAAAAATAAGGAGAAGCAATAAAATATCATTTATAATTCTACATTTAGATTCACCTGTTTATTCACTAATTCTTTAAATATCTATTGAATGTGTTCTATGTGCTAGGCAATGTTCAAGGCACTGCAGATTCAACAGTAAACAAAGTAAAATCTCCTGCCCTTTGTGGAATTTACAGCAACCTTTAACATTTTGTTGTATGGCCTTCAACGACTTAGATATGTGTATATATAGTATGCACGCACACACACATATACCTACATACACACAGACAAAAACACGGTGTTATTCTATAGATATTGTTTTTAACCTACTTTTTAATATTGTATATTGCTGTGATATTTTTTCTAGAATTTTATTGTGGTAAGGATACAACATGAGGTCTACCCTCTTAATAGATTTTTATGTGTACAATATGGTATTGTTAAATATAGGCACTATAGTGAGCAGCAGATATCTAGAATTGATTCATCTTGCATAACTGAAACATTATGCCCATTAATTATCAACTTTTCTTACCACTAAATATATATCTACACCTTTATTTTCAATTACTTCATTTTATGCCATTGTATGAGTTATTCCAAATTATTTAACTGTCCTCTCTTGTCAGATATTTAGGCTCTTTCCACATTTTGTATTATGTAAGGTGTTGTGGTAATATGTAAGCATGACTACAACAGCATAGATTATAATCATATACAGATATTTACACAATTGTTCATGTTTTTTCATGACAAATTCCTAGAGGCAGAATTTTTGTTTTGTAGAGTAATAAAAATTTGAAGGTTTGCATGACTTTTCTCTAAGATTGTTTATTTTCTAAAATAAAGACAAAAGTAGAGCATATGCGCTTCATTAAAGGTATAAAAACAATGATACAGATGCTCGAGTAGTATTTATCCTCCAAGATTGATCGCCCTGATATGCCAGTGGCTTAGCATAATGGCATGATGATCACAAATTCAGATCAGGAATGAAAAACAGTAGCTTTAAGGTCCTTTTCCAGAATGATAACCAGGCTTTAAAACTAAATACCAAAATAACTGACATGTTTTAAACACTTCCATGTATATTTCAAGGAAGATATCATTAGACTTCCATTTCAAACAATATTCTTGAATTCCTTTTTGCTATAATTTCCGGAAGACACCCCAGCTTTTAAAGAGAGTTTGTTTTTCTATAATCATTCTTGGGATGCTTCTAAACCATTTTACTAATAAAAAGTTTTATAAACCATAACTAAACTATAATTACAAATAAAATACCATGACATCAGCTTTTTCCTCAGGGTATCTGATTTTCTGAATACTTGTGGAAACTTTAGAATAAAATTTCATTGTTCTAACATAATATTTTATTCTTACAAGATGTACTCTTATTATATATGATTAAAATTATTAATTGATTTTAGAGAGAGAGGGATGGAGGGAGAAAAAAAGAGAGAGACAGGAACATTGATCTGTTCCTGTATGTGCCCTGACTGGGGATCAAACTGCTATGACTGGGGATCAAATTGGCAACCTCTGCACTTCAGGACAACGTTCTAACCAACTGAGCAATTGGCCAGTTCTTACTACGTATGATTATAAGAGCCAAATTGATTAATTATTTTCATTACATTTCCTAGATCCTAATATGTAAATTCTCTATGCCATTTATAAAAAAATAAATCACTAATCATATACAATTAACAAACACAATGTTCATGGTAAGGAACCAAAATATACCAAAGTAGAAAGGGAAATCTGAGAAAAGTCTGATTTCTTATGACAGTTAAAACACGTATAATTGAATAGATTTCTTTTTTATTACAGATTTGTAGTGAGAAATCAGCTACAATCAATAATATGTGTAATATAGTAGTCCACCTATTTTAATTCTACATGGTAAAATGGAAGCATGAGAATTATCCTGATCTTGAACTTCAGCTTGATGACTTTTCAGAGCACTCCACATTCCCTGATTCCTCAACGTGATCACACCAGGGAAGGCACACAATAAATCCTTTCACAGGTGTTAACTGCACATCTCCTATTTCTCTAGTTTATAGCACTGTTTGTTTCATATTCTATGGATTTATGTTGAAAACTGGAGATTTTGAAACATGCAGTTCCTCATAGAACCGGTTGCCAAGTAACATTAAAAGGATTCCAAGGCCAACAAAGCATCAATCTTCACAGAGAATTAATTTTTGTCTTATAAGACTTAATAGCTTTTCTACTGAGTTGCACAAAACCTTGATTTGAGAGAGACAGCCTCGAAAGTAATGAGGAATCTATTATTGTTGTTACTGGGTGTGAAAACTACTCTTGGGAAACAGACAGGGAAGAAACCTCTAGGATTCTTTTCTGTAGGACTTCAGTTCTACTTTCCTGGTGGCTCCTCTTTTGTTGGACGTTATGAAAAATCATAAAGAAAAATGAAAACTAGGCAAAAAAAGGAAAGGCAAACATACTAGATAATAACTGGGGAATATAAGATTAAGATGATATTATAATGAAGAGAATAATGTAAAATTAAAACAAAAAAGGAAAATAATGAAAGGTCAAAGTAAGGGCCATACAACTTTAAACATTAAATGATGGCTTTCAGCCTGACCGGGCAGTGGTGCAGTGGATAGAGCATCGAACTGGGATGGGAAGGACCCAAGTTCAAGACCCCGAGGTCGCCAGCTTGAGCAAGGGGGTACTTGGTCTGCTGCAGCCCCACAGTCAAGGTACATATGAGAAAGCAATCAATGAACAACTAAGGTGTCGCAATGAAAAATTAATGATTGATGTTTCTCATCTCTCTCTGTTCCTGTCTGTCTGTCCCTATCTATCCCTCTCTCTGACTCTCTCTCTGTCACTGTAAAAAATATATATATGATGGCTTTCATATAAAAATCCTAAAATTTAAGGTAAAATGCCAGAAAGAGAGACATACTTATAAACACTATGTAAAAGAACATTTTTTAAAAGGTATAGACAAAAAAAAAAAAAAAAAAAAAAAAGGTTTTTGCTTTAAGGAAATGAGGTTTTAATAAGGTTTGAAGATAAGGTAAATTACTAGAAAAGGTAAAGCGATACAGTTTACTATATTAAAATGCAAAGAACAACCTAAGATAATTAATCATAAATATAGGAGACCCAGCTGCTGGCTAGAGGTACGAGTCCTCAACATAGTTCTCTGGCTAAACATGGCTTCCCAGCAGTAAGGGTCCACCTTCCAGCAGAGAGAGCCCAAAGGGAAGTAACACCCTCAAAAACTATGTCCTTTGAGAAAATCCTTCAAAGGTCAGGACTTTAGAGCTCCGGACCTGCTCTAAGGGTGGGGAGAGCTCTAAGATCCTGACCTGCTCTGCATAAAATCCTGACCTCTCAAGCATTTCATAGTTGATATGTTACAAACTATTCTATTAATGATGTGTTTTTTGATACTCAAGTTTTCTCATCTTGGGATGTGTTGTTTTGACATATCCCCTTAGTCTTTTATTAATTCACACTGATATTTTATTTTTTTTTATTTATTTTTATTTTTTTATTTATTTTTTTAAATAAATTTTTATTAATGGTAATGGGATGACATTAATAAATCAGGGTACATATATTCAAAGAAAACATGTCTAGGTTATTTTGTCATTAAATTATGTTGCATACCCCTCGCCCAAAGTCAGATTGTCCTTCGCCACCCTCTATCTAGTTCTCTGTGCCCCTCCCCCTCCCCCTAACTCTCCCCCTGTCCTCCCTCCCCCCACCCCTGGTAACCACCACACTCTTGTCCATGTCTCTTAGTCTCATTTTTATGTTTCACCAATGTATGGAATCATGTAGTTCTTGTTTTTTTCTGATTTATTTATTTCACTCCTTATAATGTTATCAAGATCCCACCATTTTGCTGTAAATGATCTGATGTCATCATTTCTTATGGCTGAGTAGTATTCCATAGTGTATATGTGCCACATCTTCTTTATCCAGTCTTCTATTGAAGGGCTTTTTGGTTGTTTCCATGTCTTGGCCACTGTGAACAGTGCTGCAATGAACATGGGGCTACATGTGTCTTCACGTATCAATGTTTCTGAGGTTTTGGGGTATATACCCAGTAGAGGGATTGCTGGGTCATAAGGTAGTTCTATTTGCAGTTTTTTGAGGAACCACCATACTTTCCTCCATAATGGTTGTACTACTTTACAGTCCCACCAACAGTGAATGAGGGTTCCTTTTTCTCCACAGCCTCTCCAACATTTGCTATTACCCGTCTTGTTGATAATAGCTAATCTAACAGGGGTGAGGTGGTATCTCATTGTAGTTTTGATTTGCATTTCCCTAATAACTAATGAAGCTGAGCATCTTTTCATATATCTGTTGGCCATTTGTATCTCTTCCTGGGAGAAGTGTCTATTCATGTCCTCTTCCCATTTTTTTATTGGATTGTTTGTTTGTTTGTTGTTGAGTTTTATGAGTTCTTTGTAAATTTTGGAAATTAGGCCCTTATCTGAGCTGTTGTTTGAAAATATCATTTCCCATTTAGTTGGCTGTCTGTTTATTTTTATATCAGTTTCTCTTGCTGAGCAAAAACTTTTTATTCTGATGTAGTCCCATTCATTTATCTTTGCCTTCACTTCTCTTGCCATTGGAGTCAACACACTGATATTTTAAATTTAAATTTAAAAATTGCATGGCTTTTTATTTATAACTTCTCTGATTTTCTGAATCTTTTTTCTTGGGTTTAAATCTTGTTTCCTAAATGACATTTGCATAATTACTTATTTGCTTTAGCCCACTACTATTTTGACATCTATATATCATAGTTTCAAAATAGCAATTCAAAAAATACTAATAATAAGCCTTCTGAACACAGTTTCAGATTTGTAATTATTTTTCATCTAGAAACACAGAGCCAAAATACTGTGTTTTAAAGTCACTTGAAATCACTTTTCTCATTATAGCTATGCCATAAATTAGTCAGATATTTGAGCTCATTTGTTTCAGTCTAGTTTTTCTCTTTAGATATTGGACTTTTTTCTTCCTCCTGTAACTTTCTTCTATTATTGTGAAAACCATTTACATGGTACAAGGTCAAAGTAAATTCAGAGAGATCAGACATCTAATTCTGTCTCCATTGCTATCTTCCCTCCATTAATTTGGGGGGCTAGTTCTTCTATAGTTTCTTTTAAATAAACAGTTTACCCTTGAACAACGTGGGTTTAAACCACATGGATCCACTATATGTAGATTGTTGTTTTCTATAAACACCTGGAACTATTTTGACCCAAGATTAGGAGTCTGCAGAAGAGAGAGTTAACTGCATACATTGTTCTACATTTTAATAAGGGACTCAAGCATTCAAGATTCTGATAGCCTATAGTCAGGGACAACTAAGTTTTTGGGAAATCAAAAGTCAGAAGTGGATTTTTTTACTGTGGGTCAGCACCCCTAACTATCCTAGTTATTCAAAGGTCAATTGTATACCCAAATCCAATCTTTTGTCATGTTTATGCTTATAGATTTTTTTTTAACTAAACCTACTATAAACGAAATCTGTTCTTACTCAATTTTCTGAGTACCATTTAGGTTCCTTGTTTTATTATGAAATTAATAATTAAAATTTATTTTAGTTCATTTTAAATTTTATATTATAAAAAATCTCTAAAATACACAAAATTGAGAGAAGTGAATGACAGATTCCCATGTGCCTATTACTAGAGAAATGATTACCACTTCATTACTAATCTTATTTCATTTAAAACCCTACCTACTTCCTCTCTCCCAGAGTACACTGAAGGAAATCCAAAATATCATGTCATATAATCCAAATGCAATGCAGCATATATGTCTAAAAAAGTACTCTTTTTGGTGGGATAATACTTATTGTTATTATCCCATCAAAAACTAAAACAATTTGTTATATTCAAATATCTGATCAATGATTAAATTTCCCAATTTATCTCATAAATTTTTAAAAGTTTGTTTATTCCAATCAATACACAAATAATGTCCCACATAGCAATTGATTAATATGCCCCTTTTAAACCTGTAGGTTTCCTCTCTATCACCTTTTCCCTCTTGTACTTTATTTCTTGAAGAAAGTAGACCATCTGTCCTGTGCAGTTTTTTATAGTTTTTCTGATGACCTCCCTGTAGTATTTTTTTCCCATTGATTTGGGAGGAAGGGGGGAGAGCAAGGGAGGGTGAGGGGGAGAGAAAGAGAGAGAGTGAGAGAGAAAAAGAGAGAGAGAGAGAAGCATCAATTCACTTCTTCACTTAGTTGTTCCATTTAGTTGGGCACTCATTGATTTCTTCCAATATGTGCCCTGACTGGGGATTGAACTGGCAACCTCAGCAAGCCGGGATGATGCTTTAGCCACTGAACCACCTGGCCAGGACTCTTTGTAGTATTTTTAATTATGTTCCTTTTTATTGCTTAATTTACTGTAAATTAGTAGTTAGAACAAGAGACTTTATCAGATTCACATTTGATTGTTTTGGTCAAGAATACCTCCTGAGCACCTAACCAGGTGGTGGCGTAGTGGACAGAGCATTGCACTGGGACGCAGAGGACCCAGGTTTGAAACCCTGAGGTCGCCGGTTTGAGTGTAGGCTTATCTGGCTTGAGTGTGGGGTCACCGGCTTGAGTGTGGGATCATAGACATGACCCCATGGTCGCTGCCTTGAGCCCAAAGGTCACTGGATTGAAGCCCAAGGTCGCTGGCTTGAGCAAAGGGTCACTTCCTCTCTGTAGTCCTCCTGGTCAAGGCACATATGAGAAATCAATCAATGAACAACTAAGGAGCCGCAACAAAGAATTGATGCTCCTCATCTCTCTCCTTTCCTGTCTGTCTGTCCCTCTCTCTGTCTCTCTTTCTGTCTCTGTTACAAGAAAAAGAATACTTCCTAAGCACTATAATGACTATCCATGATGAAGTATATAATGTTTAAATGTGTCTTTTTAAAATCTAATAATTAGGTTTTACAAATTGATGATATTCTAATTTTACTACTCTTTCACTGATTATCTATAATTCTTCCACAAAGAGAAAACTTAACATCTATTTGACCATTCTGAAATCTAGTTAATATAAAAAAGGCAGAAAGCCCTGGCCAAAAGTTCGGTTGGTTGGAGCATTGTCCTGGAATGCAGAGGTTGCTGGTTCGATCCCCAGTCAGGGCACATAAGGAGCAGCTCGATGTTCCCGTGTCTCTCTCCCTACCTCTCTCAAAAAAATAAAAAATAAAATAAAAAATTTAAAAAAAAGAAAAGGAAGAAAAAAAGAAAAAAAAGCACAATAAATACCTAGCTCTGACCAATCAGTAGAGACCACAACCCTGATCATAATTAGGGATTTTTCTCCTATATAACCCTTCCCTTGGAAGCCATCTGGTCTTTGGGCATTAGCTCACCTATGACTGTGGGTGTGGGCCACTTCCTAAAAACAAATCCTTAATTTTTTGCTACAAACTCCTGTTCATGTCTTAGTGGACTTTGATGCATGCAGGCAAATGGACTTTAGCCCAGTAACAATTTATCCCACAACACGATGTGAAAATTACAGAATAATAGTAACAACATTATCACCAACATTGTTATATTCATTTCTTTCATTTTGTTTTGATGCTTATGGATTGCCTTTTTAAACAGTTCTTTATAATTATGCAGAATATTTACATGGTTCCATAGTCAAATCTACCATGTCTATTTTCTCCCTTTTCTTCCTATAAATGTATAGACACATAATTTGAGACAAAAGACAGAACTTGGATTTAAGGGGGAAATTCAGACTTGTATTAAAGTCTAAGCTTTGTAGAAAAGTTGTGGATTGAGACTTGGAAGTATTTATATTAGAAAATTTGAGGAGAATGCAGAATAATTTAAATATATATCATTGAACTAGCCAAAAGAGAACAATGACGGAGCATATTTTGTGAACATAAGACTGTGACAAGAGGAAGTGATCCTCAATGCCAAAGTCAGCAGAAAATCTTGGTAAAAGCTGACAGAAGTAAAGATTTTGATTCTCAATAATGAGGCCACTTAAATTTGAGAGGGCTGTTTCTTTGACAGAGTAAAGCAGAGCTTCAAAGAGTAATAAGGGATCGGGTGGGAAGGAAATGGAGAAAAGTGGTGTAAAAACCTTCTTGGGATGCTCTCTGTGTGAAAGGGAGGAACCAGAAACACACAGGGAGTCTGCTAGCTTGAGATATACAGTTAAATGGAGATTCTTTACTTCTCTGATAAAGAAAATCTTTAAGTCAAAGAAAAAAGCTATCAGGAGAAGAAGCTAGAAAGGGGAAAGGTAAATGCTGGAACAAATCTTCCAAGTCAAAAAAGGATGAATTTAAGGACAAAGAAGAGCTAGCAATTCAGCCTCCATGTACAGAGACCAGGACTCTCTGTGAGAATTATGGGACACTCAGCTTATTGAAAGGATGTGCGTAATAAATACAGACAATGTATTCCTTCTAGACCAAGGTTGAATTCTTCATCAGAGGCAGATCTTTTTAAAATCTTTTTTTATTATTTTAGATTTTTGAACATTTAATTTTGTTTATAATGGACAATATATTAATTTCCGGTATACAACATAGTGATGACAGTCTGATCTTATTTCTTACTCACTGAGATCTCTACAAAACCAAAAAATTCCCCATATCAGTCTTACTTACCCCAAATTGGACCCCCTCAGAAACAAAATCAACCCAGTTCACTGCTAATTTGTTCAAGCAGATTGGTGCACAGCCCACACTTTCTAATCTACTTCTAAGTACTGGAAAATGGTTGCACCTGATTCTTTCGGAAGCCTTGAAACCAGATCGACTTTACATGTCCACCTTTTTGTTATCGTGATCACTGGCCATGTTGTACAATCCTTGGATCATCTGAATTCTTCCAAACTCTTGTTGCCAATAGCTCCATACAGAACAACCTTGACCATACTTACACATTTCTTCTTCTCCTCAATCCTTCCTACTGTGCCCTCTGGCAACTCCTTTTTCAGGGCAAACTGTCTTCTATCCTCTACCTCTGCATCACATGTTGCTCCCACCTCCTACCTCACAGCCCTAATCTGTAGTCACCACTGCTATTTCTAAGCCATTATTCTTTTTCTGTTTCTGACAACTGTTCTTTGGAGGCATATGCTGTCCCATTGGATCTGTCATTCATTAACATTTCATCTTGTGTCAACTTTTCAGCTCAGTTCATCAGTAAATTGACAGGATCAGAAAGACAAAAAAAATGGGCATACAGCAGGTAAATGGCTGGCATGGAGCACTGCCTGGAGGGCAGAATTAGACCAGGCATGGAAGGCGGATTGAGGGGGTAGGCAGAATGTGTGAACCACAAAATCTTCATCTAATGGATAAGGTATGTTGGAGCTGGATCATACTACTTCACAAAAGCTGCTTGTTAAATTTTCAGAAATTTTGCAAGTCATTGCATTGGTAGCCTGAAATGGGACATTATGCGAATACTGATACCATGGAAATCTGCAAATGTTACTAATAAGGAATCTTCTTTTTTCTGACCAAGAGCTAGTTCTTAAATATTTACAAGCACACCACTAAGTGGTAGGAAAGAAGGAAAATGAAACATGGAATGAATATAAGGTCAGGAACATTGAAGACAAATTTTACCTAATTCAAAATTATGTCTAGTACCAATATTACCCTAAAAACTGAGACCAAGAAATAAAAATAAGGAAAATTTAAATGGTAGGTCTAAGAGTGGCAAGATGAGGGACAGATCCCAAAGAAAAACAATAGGAAATATCTTTTTAGCTTAATGGCCAGGTTTCATCTTAATGAGGCTGAATCACAACTGTAAGGAAATGAATGAAGATGATACTGACAGGTTCTCCTTTATCAATAGATACTCTTATGTTGAACTCAATACACAGTGTTTGTTTCTTCTATGCTTAATTAGGAAACTAGGCAAGCCACAGTCTTTAAAAACTTAGATGGTTCAATACACTAGAAGTCAACAAGAATAATGAGAAGATGCTTGATACATGGCTCTTAGGAGCATCTATACATTAAAAATTACAAGGGTGGAGATTGTGTCTTTGTGTCTTTCCTTATCCACTAAATGATCCTATTTAAGTCACATAACCTCACTTAATTTGAACTCATTTCCTAAGTTATAATAGGGCAATCGAGATACCTATCAGAGTAGCTGTGAAAATTATTGAAGATAATGTAGTTTAAAGTGTCGAGCCTAGTACCTTACTCATGGTAGATACTACACAGTTTAGTCCCCCCTCATCTATAGTCCCAAGTTTTTCTTTTCCATGCGGTACGGCTAAATACACAGTCTTAAGAATATGAAAATTTGAAGTCAGTACTTCTCCCTTTTTACACCACTGTAAAGCTCCAATACAGAGGTAGTGAGTTTTCTGTCAAGGGCCTGAGAATAGATCTTTTAGGTATTGTGGTCTCTGTAGTCTCTGTCCCAACTCCTCAACTCTGCTGCTGCCATGCAAAGGCTACCATAGGCAGTACATAAACAAATGTGTGTGGCTATGTTCTGATAAAATTTTATTTATGAGCTGTGAAATCTAAATTTCAAGTAATTTTTACATTATAAATACTCCTGATTTTTTTCAGCCAATTACAAGGTAACAATCATTCTTAGCCTGCAGATCATACAAACACACATGGAAGGTTGAGTTTTGCCTGTGGGCAGCAGCTAGCAAACACCTGCTCTTATATTACAATTCAGGAATAAACTAGGATGGTCCAGTAGTTTTTTTTCTAATTAAGTGAGAGGAGGAAAGAGAGAGAGACAGATTCCCACATGCACTCTGACAGAGATCTAGCCCACGAGTCCTCTACCAGGTGATGCTCTGCCCATCTGAGGCCGTTGCTCCATTGCTTGGCAACCAAGTTATTTTAGCACCTGAAGCAAGACCATGGAGCCATCCTCAGCACCCAGGGCCAACTTGAGCCATGGCTGCAGAAGGTGGAGAGAGAGAGAGAGAGAGAGAGAGAGAGAGAGAGAGAGAGAGAGAGAGTGTAAGGGAGGGGTGGAGAAACAGATGGTCATTTCTATGTTACCTGACTGGAAATCGAAACCAGGAATTCCACACGTCATGTTGATGCTCTACCACTGAACCAACCAGCCAGGCCTAGGCCAGTAGTTTTGAAACATATTCCTGAATCTTGAACTCCTTTGTTTAAATAAAATCTTGCATGACAACCACTTGTTACCAACAGTCTCACATACACACATAAACACGCACACAGTCTCTTAGAGGGATGTGATGAGACATTTTTCTGGAAGTCTTACAGTGAAACAGCAAAGAGAAATGCTGACAATATTACACTGTTTGACCCCCTTCAAGGTAAACAAGATTCAAATATAAAAAAGGCAGGGAACAGTTACTAAGAGACTTTCAATGGTATGCATCCTCCAAGGTTTTTATTTTTTTAATTTTTTGCCACATTAGATTTATCCTTTCAGATTTTATCTCTCAACTGAATCTTTATCTCATTTGATGAGAGAGAATCTCCATAAGTTGAACACTGTAGATTATCTCTCCTGTCTGCTTGATGATTTAACCGTCTCTCTTTTCTTGGCTGTACTGGTCTCTGCTTTTAGAATTTGGCCTCTGCTGTGGTCCTGGGCACATGGCACATGTAGTTAGTTCTCAGTCACCCTGCTATTCCAGATTCCTGACCACAATGGCCAGATTTGGGTTATGAAAAACGCCCTCTAGTCTAATAAATTCAGTAGGAAGGAAATCCATCAAAGCAAAATCCCTGTATAGACATCCACGGAGAGGCATCAAATGTCAGGTTACACTAATAAAGGATGTAATGAATGAAACAAACATTTAGTTCAATCTGCTATGTGCCAAGTTCTGTGCTAATCATTCATTCTCGAATTAAGAAAACTCTGACAAACATTTTTAGGAATGTTAGAAAGTGTACTCCAATATTAAGAAAAGCTAAAATAAGTGGTTTTTCTAAGTTCTTCCCTGTCAGGTAAAGTATAAGTTATTTCTCCAATGGAGTTCTATAGATATATTTTCTAGCAAGAAAAGATATCTGGAGAAGAAATAGATCCAATAAAAATCTTTTAAAAGGCACTGAAGGCTTCCATTGACATCTGGGAAAATGAGACTACTTTTAGTGAAAAAGAGAGAGAGACAAAAAGGGAGAGAGAGAGAGAGAGAGAGAGAGAGAGAGAGAGAGAGAGAGAAAGAAAAAAAGAAAGAAAGAAAGAAAGAAAGAAAGAAAGAAAGAAAGAAAGAAAGAAAGAAAGAAAGAAAGAAAGAAAGAAAGAAAGAAAGAAAGAAAGAAAGACAAAAACAAAACTTTTAATTCCAGAGAGTGGTCATTTTAAATATAACACATCCATAATCTCAAATAATATGCATTAAGTGAAACAAAATGACTTAGCAGTTATATTAAGAGCTGGTTTTAGCTACTGTAAAATTTTAAAGAAATATGTTAAGACAATATTTGAAAGTCAGTGCTTCTAATATCTTTCATTATCATCTACCTACCAATACAAAACAAGGGTACTTACAAATTGAGACTTGAGACAAATGAAGTGACCCACTTTTATTAATTAACTATGTGTGCTTACTTTCCTAGGACTTTCAGATCTTCTCCTCTCCAACTTTCCCCATCTGCTTTATGACCTGGGGAAATACTGGTATGGTCTGAATCAAATGTCTCCTTGCCCTCTCACTCTGTTGGGTGAAACCAATGGAAAAATTCTATTGTAGATTAGCAAGAAGTGAGGTGAAGGTATTTATTTCACTGGCTTCTTCCTTGTTCGACAAAACTGATAGGGGCTTCATTTCTTTCCCAAAGATCACCATTCCTGTATGCCAGTAACCATTCTCAGCCCCTGTATTGTGAGGCCAGGTGGTGGTCATGGCTCCCTATAGTTGCTAGTCGAGAGTCCTTTATTGTACCTTGTTAGTTTCCCTTAACTCTGCTCACATATTTGTAAGTAGTCCCTTCATTGAGCTCCCCTCCATTCTCCCATTAGAACATACCATTTATTTCCTGTGCTGACCCCACATGACAATTCCCCTGTTTTTTCACTCTTACTTATAATTGAACAAAGAGGGTGTTATCCACTGTCCATTGTTTTCTACTCAACACCATATATTGATTCCCTTTACTATATACACCTGTTACTAGGGAGTGAAAAGGGCCATCCAGGGAGAAGACAGAGAACTTCAAATGTTTCCCTTTGTCAAGGATGATAGGTCAGGGGTATTTATATCACCATTATTTGTATATCTTACATATAGATGATATTCCTTGTGCAAATGACATAATTTATGGCAAAATACAAAACCAAGACAAAATTATTTGCAGTAAGTAAAGCTTTGTTTTTATATGTATATATGCATAGAAAAGTTTCTGAAAGGAATTAGCAGAAAATATTAGTTTCATTAGATCACAAGATTACAGGTGATTACTTTCTTATATTTTTCAAACCTTTTTTTATTTAGAAGTAAAATTTAATGGGTGATATTGGTTAAATATCAGTACATTTTCTCAAGAAAAATATGATATATTGCCAATAATAAGCAAGAATACTTAGGAAAATATCTTCAATCAAGTTCTAGAGCAGTTATTATACTGAATCATTTCACTGGTAATTGGAGCCACTCAAAAGAGGAAACCCCAAATAAAAGTTCAGACATGTATGTGTCTAAAAGACAAAGGAAGAAAATGCTCCATAAGTGCATAAGAGTGTCACCTCTTGTAACATTTATGGCATAAGAATTTTAGGAGACCAGTAGAATATAAACTTACTTACAAAGCTGCCAAAGGTGACCTTAATTGTCCAGTCATGTTCTGTCCAGAACCATTATTCGGTTTTCAGTAGCTATGAATAGTAGCTGTGTGATATAGTGATGTGTAAAGGGAGAGTGGCGGTTCATTTTCATCTACAATTTCTCTTGTAGGCTGTTAAGATTTCTTGGAGTTTGCAAAATGTCCCGAGACTTTGTAAAATGAGTGGCAAGAACAAAGACTTATTTTTATGATATATACCCTCTAATTCTTACAATGAAGACATTAGCATTATCATCATCATTATCCATATTAAACAGGTGAGAAACTGAGGCAGAGAAATATTAATTATTGTACCCCAAATTTACGTACATAATGAGCATAGAACTGGGATCCAAATTTAGGCCTCCTGCCACCTATGAGCTACAGTACACCTATGAACTACAGTACTGAACTATTCCACCTTCTAACTCCTCAAGGTCTAGCAAGTCCATGTGTATATAGGCTCTTTTCCCTTAGCAGCAGGAAAATCCAGACCCTATAAGAACCTTTTAATGATTTGGCACTTTCATTCTGAAACTTAGACATTTTGATGCTAAATGTCAGGAAGGACAATTCGCTTGGCTGTGCTGCAGCCTAGCAACACTAAGTCCTGTTATTAAGATGCTATTTAATAACAAACATGCCAATTATTGAGTGGACTTTTTTAAACTGTCTGTATAAGTATACACAATCAAATTTATAGATATATCAAAAATGGTGTTTGATACCATCACATTGATGAAATAAACAAGGTCTTGCCAGCATTATTCATTATAATACAGTATCCAATGTGACATTTATATTTGAATCAGGCAGCATGAATTTATACCCCATGGTCTATGGCAGGGGTCCCCAAACTATGGCCCGCGGGCCGCATGTGGCCCCCTGAGGCCATTTATCCGGCCCCCTCCACACTTCCGGAAGGGGCACCTCTTTCATTGGTGGTCAGTGAGAGGAGCATCCGCATCCTGTGCTCCTGGAGTACTGTATGTGGCGGCGCCACAAAGCGCTGAGTCACTCACGTACAGTACTACTTCTGGTGACACAGGACGCACGCATCACGGCTCCAGAAGCACGTCATATCACTTGTTAGGGCTAGCAGTGACAAATATGGAACTGGACATTGACCATCTCATTAGCCAAAAGCAGGCCCATAGTTCCCATTGAAATACTGGTCAGTTTGTTGATTTAAATTTACTTGTTCTTTATTTTAAATATTGTATTTGTCCCCGTTTTATTTTTTTAATTTAAAATAAGATATGTGCAGTGTGCATAGGGATTTGTTCATAATTTTTTTTATAGTCCGGCCCTCCAACAGTCTGAGGGACAGTGAACTGGCCCCCTGTGTAAAAAATTTGGGGACCCCTGGTCTATGGTCTGTATCATAACCCTTCCTAGTGTCTCCCAAATGATAGACTAGCTGCAGGTGTTTGGTTAGCTTGACCCTTTTCCTCCATTAGCATAGATATATCTCATCTTTCTCTAACTCTTTATACCACTTACTGTCATGCTAAAGAAACTAATAAGTGAGAATTGCAGTCAGGGTTTTTTTCTGATAGTTTTAGGTATAATATATTTTTAAAAATCTGGTCCCTAAATTCAATTCAATTAAATGTTCCCCCAATATATCATGGCATGAGATGATGTGAAGCATGCTAAGATAATTATTTATGGAATTAATGTAATTAATTTTGAATAGGGAATCAGGAAGCATTTTCTAATGGGCTGCATATATGGTTTCATAAATCATAGAATATCTGGTTTGGAAAAGGGCTTAAAGAGCAGCTAGCCCAACCATTCACCCGGTGCTTGACTCTGTTCTAAAAGAGCTTTGTCTATTAGTCTTTATGCTATCCTTGAACTGATCCAGCAAATAAGATTTTTGTAAGCCATCCATTTGAAATAAGAGGTACTAATTTCCACATATGTATATGTGTGTATATGTATACACACACACACACACACACACACACACATATATACATACACATATTACTCCAAATATATTTACTATTCTTTATTTTAAACTCACTACGGCATATATTATTGAAAAAATATAGTAGAAAAAATCCTTATCTGTTTTCTTACAAAGATTTCTTTTAAAAATAAATTTGACAAACCCCTGAGGACTCAGAGCTTTCCTTTGTCCCACAAAATGAAATAATTATACAATAGCAAAGGCCTTAGTTTCTAGGACACATGCAAAGATCTGTAACAATACCTCAACTGAAGCAGCATTTCATCTTTGAAATTCATGTTGTTCATGTTTGTTTCATCCAAGCAAGTCAAGTTAAATAGGCGCAGAGCTTCTTGCCAAAATTATGCTCTAAATAAGAGGATACTGTTGAAGAATAACACTTTGAAAAACTCACACAATCCTTTCTTAGAAAGACAAGCTGACCACCAGAGAATCACTGCCAGCTGTTAAGAGTGATACGAATATGTAGTATGTCAACTATAAATGAAAAATACATATTAAAAATAATCTTAAAACATATTTTTTTTCTTTTTTTTTTTAATAATTTTATTTTTTTAATGGGGTGACATCAATAAATCAGGGTACATATATTCAAAGATAACAAGTCCAGGTTATCTTGTCGTTCAATTATGTTGCATACCCACCACCCAAAGTCAGATTGTCCTCTGTCACCTTCTATCTTGTTTTCTTTGTGCCCCTCCCCACCCCCTTTCCCTCTCCCATTCCCCCCTCCCCCCCCCCCGTAACCACCACACTCTTATCAATGTCTCTTAGTTTCACTATTATGTCCCACCTACGTATGGAATAATACAGTTCCTGTTTTTTTCTGATTTACTTATTTCGTTTCGTATCATGTTATCAAGATCCCACCATTTTGCTGTAAATGTTCCGATGTCATCATTTCTTATGGCTGAGTAGTATTTCATAGTGTATATGTGCCACATCTTCTTTATCCAGTCATCTATTGATGGGCTTTTTGGTTGTTTCCATGTCCTGGCCACTGTGAACAATGCTGCAATAAACATGGGGCTGCATGTGTCTTTACGTATCAATGTTTCTGAGTTTTTGGGATATATACCCAGTAGAGGGATTGCTGGGTCATAAGGTAGTTTTATTTTCAGTTTTTTGAGGAACCACCATACTTTCTTCCATAATGGTTGTACTACTTTACATTCCCACCAACAGTGTATGAGGGTTCCTTTTTCTCCACAGCCTCTCCAACATTTGCTATTACCTGTCTTGCTAATAACAGCTAATCGAACAGGTGTGAGGTGGTATCTCATTGCCGTTTTGATTTGCATTTCTCTAATAGCTAAAGAAGATGAGCATCTTTTCATATATCTGTTGGCCATTTGTATTTCTTCCTGGGAGAAGTGTCTATTCATATCCTCTTCCCATTTTTTTATTGGATTGTTTGTTTGTTTGTTGTTGAGTTTTATGAGTTCTTTGTATATTTTGGATATTAGGCCCTTATCTGAGCTGTTGTTTGAAAATATCATTTCCCATTTAGTTGGCTTTCTGTTTATTTTGTTATCAGTTTCTCTTGCTGAGCAAAAACTTCTTAGTCTGATGTAGTCCCATTTATTAATTTTTGCCTTCACTTCTCTTGCCTGTGGAGTCAAATTCATAAAATGCTCTTTAAAGCCCAGGTCCATGAGTTGAGTACCTATGTCTTCTTCTATGTACTTAATTGTTTCAGGTCTTATGTTTAGATCTTTGATCCATTTTGAGTTAATTTTTGTACAGGGGGAGAGACTGTAGTCCAGTTTCATTCTTTTGCATGTGACTTTCCAGTTTTCCCAGCACCATTTATTGAAGAGGCTTTCTTTTCTCCATTGTGTGTTGTTGGCCCCTTTATCAAAAATTATTTGACTATATATATGTGGTTTTATTTCTGGACTTTCTATTCTGTTCCATTGGTCTGAGTGTCTATTTTTCTGCCAATACCATGCTGTTTTGATTGTCGTGGCCCTATAATATAGTTTGAAGGCAGGTATTGTAATGCCCCCAGCTTCATTCTTTTTCTTTAGGATTGCTTTGGCTATTCGGGGATTTTTATAGTTCCATATAAATCTGATGATTTTTTGCTCTATTTCTTTAAAAAACGTCATTGGAAGTTTGATGGGAATTGCATTAAATTTGTATATTACTTTGGGTAATAGAGCCATCTTGATTATATTTATTCTTCCTAGCCAAGAACAAGGTATATTCTTCCATCTAATTATATCTTTTTCGATTTCCCTTAACAATGGTTTATAGTTTTCATTATATAAGTCCTTTACATTCTTTGTTATGTTTATTCCTAAGTATTTTATTTTTTTTGTTGCAATCGTGAAGGGGATTATTCTTTTGAGTTCCTTCTCAGTTGTTTCATTGTTGGCATATAGAAAGGCTATTGACTTCTGTATGTTAATTTTGTATCCTGCGACCTTACTGTATTGGCTTATTGTTTCTAGTAGTCTTTTTGTGGATTCGATGTATAGGATCATATCATCTGCAAAAAGTGATACCTTTACTTCTTCTTTTCCGATATGGATGCCTTTTATTTCTTTGTCTTGTCTAATTGCTCTGGCCAGAACCTCTAGTACCACATTAAATAAGAGTGGAGAGAGTGGACAACCCTGTCTTGTTCCTGATTTAAGGGGGAAAGCCTTCAGTTTAGTGCCATTTAATATGATGTTAGCTGATGGTTTATCATATATGGCCTTTATCATGTTGAGATATTTTCCTTCTATACCCATTTTGTTGAGAGTCTTAAACATAAAATTGTGTTGTATTTTATCGAAAGCCTTTTCTGCGTCTATTGATAAGATCATGTGGTTTTTGTTCTTTGTTTTGTTGATATGGTGTATTACGTTAACCGTTTTACGTATGTTGAACCATCCTTGAGATTCTGGGATGAATCCCACTTGATCATGATGTATTATTTTTTTAATATGTTGTTGTATTCGATTTGCTAGTATTTTGTTTAGTATTTTAGCATCTGTATTCATTAGAGATATTGGTCTGTAGTTTTCTTTTTTTGTGCCATCCTTGCCTGGTTTTGGTATGAGGGTTATGTTGGCCTCATAAAATGTGTTTGGAAGTATTGCTTCTTCTTCAATTTTTTGGAAGACTTTGAGTAGAATAGGAACCAAGTCTTCTTTGAATGTTTGATAAAATTCGCTTGTATAGCCCTCAGGGCCTGGACTTTTATTTTTGGGGAGGTTTTTAATGGTTTTTTCTATTTCTTCTCTACTGATAGGTCTGTTTAGGCTTTCTGCTTCTTCTTGACTCAGTCTAGGAAGGTTGTATTGTTCTAGGAATTTATCCATTTCTTCTAGGTTTTTGAATTTAGTAGCATAAAGTTTTTCATAGTATTCTACAATAATTCTTTGTATATCTATGGTGTCCGTGGTGATTTCTCCTCTTTCATTTTGGATTTTGTTTATATGAGTTCTTTCTCTTTTTTCCTTGGTAAGTCTTGCCAAGGGTTTGTCAATTTTGTTGATCTTTTTAAAGAACCAGCTCCTTGTTCTATTAATTTTTTCTATAGTTTTTCTGTTCTCTAATTCATTTATTTCTGCTCTGATTTTTATTATCTCCTTTCTTCAGCTGGTTTTGGATTGTCTTTGTTCTAGTTTTTTCTAGTTCCTTAAGGTGGGAAGTTAAGTGGTTCACTTGGGCTCTCTCTTGTTTGTTCATATATGCCTGAAGTGATATGAACTTCCCTCTTATCACTGCTTTTGCTGCATCCCATAGATTCTGATATGTCGTATTGTCATTTTCATTAGTCTGTATATATCTTTTGATCTCTGCACTTATTTCTTCTTTGACCAATTCACTTTTTAAAAGTATGTTGTTTAGTTTCCACATTTTTGTGGGATTTTTTTCCTCTTTTTTGCAGTTGAATTCTAGTTTCAAGGCTTTATGATCAGAAAATATGCTTGGTACAACTTCAATTTTTCTGAATTTGCTGATGTTGTTTTTGTGGCCCAACATATGGTCAATTCTTGAGAATGATCCATGTACACTGGAGAAAAATGTATACTCAGTCACTTTGGGATGAAATGTCCTGTAGATGTCTATCATATCCAGGTGCTCTAGTGTTTTGTTTAAGGCCACTATGTCTTTGTTGATTCTCTGTTTGGATGACCGATCTAGAGCCGTCAGCGGTGTATTGAGGTCTCCAAGTATGATTGTGTTTTTGTCAGTTTTTGTTTTAAGATCAATAAGTAGCTGTCTTATATATTTTGGTGCTCCTTGGTTTGGTGCATATATATTAAGAATTGTTATGTCTTCTTGATTCAGTGTCCCCTTAGCCATTATGAAATGGCCATTTTTGTCTCTGAGTACTTTTCCTGTCTTGTAGTCAGTATTATCCGATATGAGTATTGCTACACCTGCTTTTTTTTGGATGTTATTTGCTTGGAGTATTGTTTTCCAGCCTTTCCCTTTGAATTTGTTTTTATCCTTGTTACTTAGATGAGTTTCCTGTAGGCAGCATACAGTTGGATTTTCTTTTTTAATCCATTCTGCTACTCTGTGCCTTTTTATTGGTGAGTTTAATCCGTTTACATTTAGTGTAATTATTGACACTTGTGAGTTCCCTATTGCCATTTTATATCTTGCTTTCTGTTAGTTTTGTGTCTTGTTTGATCCTTCTCTTTCGTTTTTCTATCTTTTGTTTTTATTTGGTTGTATTCCATACATCTTTCCTCTGTTGCTACCTTTTTTATCTCATGTGCTTCTGTGGTGGTTTTTTCAATGGTGGTTACCTTTGAGTAATGAAAAGGGTCCCTACCCTGTTCATTGTAGCGAACTATTTTGTGAGTACTTTTGCACTCCATCGTCCTTTGCTACTGTTAATCTCCATCTTCTCCCCCTCTTTCTTTTTGTTGTTGTCACAGTTTAAATTTGGTTTTATTGTGTTCTTCTTGGAGCTTTTACTTGTGGCTCTGTTTTTTTTTTTTGTTCTTTGTATCTGATTGGAGAACCCCCTTTAGTAATTCCTGGAGTGGGGGTTTTCTGATGATAAATTCCCTCATCTTTTCTGTATCTGTGAATGTTTTTATTTCTCCTTCATATTTGAAGGATAGCTTTGATGGGTATAGTATTCGTGGCTGAAAGTTCCTCTCTTTCAGGACTTTAAATATTGGGGTCCACTCTCTTCTAGCTTGTAGAGTTTCTGCTGAGAAATCTGATGATAATCTAATGGGCCTTCCTTTATATGTTGTATTCTTCTTTTCCCTGGCTGCCTTGAGAATTTTTTCTTTGCTGTTGGTTTGTGTCAATTTCATTATGATATTCCTTGGAGTAGGTTTGTTGGGGTTAAGAAAACTCGGAGTTCTGTTTGCTTATTGAACTTGAGGCTTTAGTTCTTTCCACAGGCTTGGGAAGTTTTCATCTATTATTTGTTTGAGTATGTTCTCCATTCCATTTTCTCTCTCTTCTCCCTCTGATATACCTATTATTCTTATGTTATTCTTTTTGATGAAGTCAGATAATTCTTGTAGGGCTATCTTATTTTTTTTAATTTTTGAGTCTCTTTCTTCTTCTCTCTGTTGTGCCTCAAGTTGCTTGTCTTCTATTTCACTAATCCTCTCTTCTATCTGACCTGTTCTATTAGCTAAGCTTGTTACTTCATTTTTCAGCTCGTGAATTGAGTTTTTCATCTCTGTTTGATTTGTTTTTATAGTTTCAATTTCCTTGGACATATATTCTTTGTGTTCATTGAGTTGTTTTCTGAGCTCCCTAAATTGCCTTTCTGTGTTTTCTTGTATATCTCGGAGGATTTTTAGGATTTCTACCTTGAATTCTCTGTCATTTAGCTCCAAGGTTTCCAATATATTAAATTTTTTCTCCATAGATTTTTCCTCATCTAGCTGTGTTACCTCTCTTTCTTTTGTATCCATGATATTTGATTTTCTCTTCCTTAATGGCATCTGAGGTTGGTTTTGTTGATAGTATTAATGAGATTTAATAAAGAATAAAAAGTTAAAAAAATAATAAAAAAATAAAAAAATCGAAAAGAGTTGTTTTTTTAAAAAAAATTAATAATGAAATAATGAAAAATAAAATAAAATAAAAATTTTAAAAAAAGGAAATTATTCCCCCCCCCTCCTTTTTTCCTCTCCTCTCCTCTCCCCTCTTTCTTGAGAAAATCTTGTGGTGAACTGTGAATTATAACAAACAATGCCTGTGATGGAGGGCCTGAATTGGGGAAAAGTAATAAAGGGGCAAAAAAAAGAAAAGAAAAAAAAAGAGCGTATGGACCCACAAAAAGCAAATAAGGAAAAAATTTGGGTCAAGAATAAAATGATTTGCTTTTAGGTGTTGGTTGTCTAAGAGTTATGATGAGAGGAATAAGAGGAAAATGGAAAAATGGGGGGACAAATTAAAAAATTACTATTGTATTTAGTGGAAAAGAACTAGATAAAATGGAGAGCCAGGAATGAGAGCACTGCTAGTGAGTTAAAAAGGTGAAGTAAAAACCCCCCAAAATGCCACAAACATAAGTTTGAATCCCAGATAAGATAATTTGTTTGTTATTGAGGTTTGAATGAGAGGAGATGTAAAGGAGAAAGGAAGAAACTAATATAGAGGGAGAAAAGAAAGAGAGAGAGAGAAAAAAAAGAGGGAACCACTAATAGAAGAAAAAAGAAAGGAAAGAGAGAGAGAGAGAGAGTTAAGGGTTTTGGAGTGCAACCCTCATAGAGAGAAAGGAAGAGAAGAGAAAAGATAATGGGAGATGTAACACTTATGGGTAGTGTAGTTCAAGGAGAGGAGAGAGTAAGACTGGCAGAGAGTTAATCGGCCAAATTGGAGGAGGAAAAAAAGTATCAAGAATGAAGATAAGAGAAACAAATGAACAAATATAATAAAATGGGATAGGTTATAAAGTCTGCAGATTATTCTTGATTTTGAGAGGTTATCTTCTTGCTTTTTCTTTTCTCTCCCTCTTCCTGGTCGGTGACTCTGTACCCCGGGTTCTGCCCCTTTGGCACGCTCAGGTAGAGGTTTGCAGTTGATAAGTCTCTATGGCAATGTCATGTATTGTGCTTTAGTCTCGTTGGCAGTCGAGGCTCATTAGCATTTATAGGCTCCGACAGTGAGAGAGTCCGTGTTCCTGGAGCCTTTCTCCTAGTCTTTCCTTCCTCAATTAGTAGCCTGATAATCCAGCTATGGGGTTGCTGCTGCCTCTGCCTGGATAGTAAGAGGCTCAAAGAGCTGGCAACTCCCCACTCTATTTCCACTCAGCACAGGGCTCTGGGTAAGGCTCAGTCAGTCAGAGCTGCTAGCATAATCAGGCGGGCTTTCCGCCCACTCAAAGACCTCTGGCTCTGTCTGCCACTCTGTCCAGTAACACAGGCGGGCGCCCACTTCCGGGGCGCTTGGAGGAAACTCTCACTCACTGGCTGCGAGCGCAGACCAGGATATCCGGCCAGCAGTCTCACGCTCTGAGTGAAACCCCCAACCGCAGGGAAAAGTTGCAGCGTTGGAATTGAGTCTCGCTCCGTCCCCGTGCGCGGCTTTTGCAAGGCGCTGGGGCGGCCCAAGATTCCGCTTTGGCCCACACAAAGGCCCCTGACTCTTCCCCTCTGTGCGATAACACGGGCGTGCACTGCCGAGGCACTCGGAGGAATCTCTCATTCACTATCTGCGCACGCAAACCAGGATATGAGGCCTGCCGCGTTTCCCTCTGAGTGAAACCCCCTCCAGCACGGAAAATCTCCACTGTTGGAATTAGTTCTCACTCCCTCCCGTGCGTGGCTTTCCCAGGGCGCTGGGGCTGCCCAGAGACTCTGCCCTCGGCCCACAGAAAGGCCTCTGACCCTGCCTCTCCGTGGGGCAACACGGGCACCCACTCTCGGGGCCTAGGAAGAAATCTCTCGCCCACTAACTGCGCGCACACCGACCAGGAGACCGGGTAAAATGGCCGCCCCGCTTGTCTTTCTTTGTTTGGGTTTGGCGCGAGTGTTAGCTTGTATTGCCCGGGTTGCCAAAGGATCAGTTTTTCCTCGGCTTGGATCTCCGTGCCACAGCCTGGTTCGGCCATTTGTGCCGCAGCCTGGATCTATTCACCCCCTTTGCCTGCCTCAGTTTCTATATTCACAGTTACCAGAGAAAGCCGCCCTGTTTAAGTTAGTGAGGAAGGCAGAGCATTTCTTACTCCCTATTTCCTTCGGAGTTTGGTTATATATTTAGCCAATTTTTCACTCGACCATACCTTTGGGTGTATTGCGAAGCATCTGGAGGCTCCAAGTATAGGTTTTTCTGTTTCTGGTTGAAGATCTTGTTGAGTTTTGGGGGAGATTTATCGGTATCGCTTCCTACCCCGCCATTACTCTGACGTCATCTCCTTAAAACATATTTTTAATAACAAATTAACGGTAAATTTTAAGTGTCCTGTGCTGAAGAAAGGATCAGGGAGGAGTGATGTTTGGAATCTTTTTACTCCAGCTGTAAAATGTGTCTTGTAAATTTTAAATTATATGCCTTCATACACTTTAGAGAGGTGTGGTTGTGGGACTTAAAGACCTCTTGGGTTTTTCTTTTTTTAATTTTTAAATTTTATTTACAGGATTAACTTTAACATGGTGACACTGATCAATAAGAGTACACATGTTTCAGGTAAACATTTCTATAGCATTTAAACTGTTGATTATGTTGTGTACCCATCACCCAAAGTCAAATCATTTTCCATTACCTTATATTTGTCCCTCTTTATACCCTTTCCCCAACCTCCTCCTTCCTCCTCCACATCTTCTTCCCCTTGGGAATCACTTCAATTTTGTCTATGTCCATGAATCTCAGTTTTATATCCCACCTATGTGTGAAATCATACAATTCTTAGCTTTTTCTGATTTACTTATTTCACTAAATATAATGTTCTCAAGGTTTATCCATGTTGTCATAAATGTTGCTATGTCATCATTTCTTATGGCTGAGTGGTATTCCATTATATATATGTACCACATTTCTTTATCCAATCCTCTATCGAGGCACATTTTGGTTGTTTCTATGTCTTGGCCACTGTGAATAATGCTGTGATGAACATGGGGGTACATGTGTCTTTACATACCAATTTTTCAAGTTTTTTTGGGTAGATACCGAGTAGAGGAATTGCTGGGTTATATGATAGTTCTATTCTTAATTTTTTGAGGAACCACCATATTTTCTTTCATAATTGTTATACTAATTTGCATTCCCACCAGCTGTGAATGAGGGTTCCTTTTTCTCCATAGAAAGACCTCTTAGTTTCTAAGATCCCCTGGTACAAACCCCCAACACAGTCTTGTGAAACTAGTGAAGAGGTGACTGGTCTGTAATAAGATACTGCATAGGCTTTGGCAGGTAGCAGGGATCTCAGATGCTGGAAGATACAGAAAAGGGAAGAGGGAGATCAACTAAACAAAGACTTCACTCTCTGCTTAGCTGTCCCAGGGCTAGCCCTTCCAATGTACATTATCTTATGTATTCTTCCCTTTGGTCTATTTTGAAATTCTTCTTTATACACTTACCCAAGGCCAGAGCAAAGACTGGAAAGCACTTTTGTTGAACCAAATGTATCGAACTAAGAGCCTTTTCATGAATCAAAGAACAGTGTTTGAATCCTGAAATATCTTTAGCAAAATCTATAGCCAACCATGAATAGTTTTAAGGATAAGAGTGCTTTCTTCTTGAGCATTATGCTGGGCACATAGGAGGTGCTTTATAAAAGTACTTTACTGAGAATAGCTGAAGAGCATTTCTAATGATAAAGACGTGGCAAGCAATTTACCCAGCAACTTCCCAGTCTGAAGGATTAAATAAGAGTCATTGTGATAGAATCAATTTCTCTACATCTTTTCACTTTATAAATTGGCAAAAGAATCTGAGAGAAAGAATAGGCTTCAAAATGACTACATTAAAAGAAACAAGCTGTTTATTTTATACCCAGTTATGAATATTGTAAATAAATTATTCATCTAAATGCTGAAAGACTGATATTACTTAAGTGCTGGGGATAATGAAAAGTAAAGTGGCTTCAATTATTAAAATTGGGGAGGCAGAGAGAAGAAACCAGAATAAAAGACTGAATTAATGATAAAGTGCTCTGATAGCATAATGAAAATATGGAGGCTTTCTAAGTTATAAAATCTTAAGTGAATTCAAACTTGACACAAAAAAAATAAGTATCAAGTAATATTACATTTACCAGAAAGGAAAGCATTCATGAACCATTCAACTGAGTCGGATTTGGCCTTTATCGTTGCCTTCTCCTGGGGTTGTCTGAACTCAGAATTTGAGAGAGACGACCTCTCCCCTGAAGGTTAAGGGCTTCTGTTGGTCTCAGGCAGGCCAGAATCCTCTTTCCCCCACTGGTATTAGGAAGCCTGATTCCATGGCAATATCTCTTTCTGTCAACCCTGGCCTCAGAGGATACCACGGAGCCTCTCAAAGATGTCATTGCTTAATGCCAGTCCATTTCTTATTACTGTAGTAAAGATACTATCCTATGGCCCTTCTGAAGAATTCAATCAACTGAGAAAATACATCCATTCTAACATTCCACCTCCCCAAGTACTGTTCCCTTCCTCACTGCTATGCCAAAGGATTCTTGCATTACTACCCCAATTACTGTAGGCCGTACTTGTGTCAAAGCTTCAGAAAGCCAACTTAGAGTATATTTGCAAAAATTGGGTGTCCTTGTCAATATTTTGAAGCCCAAATCACTGGTAAGTGCTTGTAAGTCAATGATTCCTGGATCAATACCCTCATTATTCACCCCCATATTAGTTCCCCTGGTCCTGCCAATATTAATTGCCTCATCCTACAATTCTTTCATAATGTAAGCTTTTTACCCACACAAAGTGACTTTGTTTCTGTGCTTGGAATGAGCTATGGCCTGACTTTCATGCTCAGTCATGAGGTATGAAAGTGGCAGGAGCAGTTTTGGAATAAGTCATACATTATATTAGATTTACTAGCTTCAGGTGGGGTCTTTCCAGTGTATCCAAACAAGATGATCTTCTGCCTTTCAGCAAAAAGCAGGGAGCTAATTGTACCAGTTTCCAGTTTGAAAGGTTTAGTGGGATCTGGGGTTCAATAATCTCAGAGTCTGATCCATCCATATGTGCCCATCCAAGTGCCATGGTCACACTCATTTCCTCTCAGAGTACTGATTTCTTTTTTATTATAGGAGACCCATCAAGGGCATGCTTTCAATTTTCATTGCATCTTTGCCATCTTCAAAATCAGATCTTGGGTCTAGTTTCTAGCATGGTCTTCTCAGAAGCAGCAGGAAATATGATTCTCCTTTGATTCTATAGAGAATCTCTGGCATTCAATGTTGCTTGAGATGATAGTTGGCTGCTCTGACCCTATCATTTTAAACATAGTCCTTAAGTAATCACATTATCTATTCACCTTTAGCATATCATCATAATTACCATTTGTCCCCATACTCTTCCTGTGATACTATTATCATAAGACCAAATATTTCACCTTCCACCTCCACCTTGCCCTAATCCACGACAGGTCAAAGTCTTAGTAATCGTGATGCTTCTAGAAGCAACCTGAATATCATTACTCTGCTGTGGCATCATCTCCTTCAGCCTGGTTCCCCTACAAGCAGACTCTGAAAGGAAGATTTCTGTGCCAGTAGTTTATTTGGGAATGGAATCTCATGGAGCAGTGGTAAAATGACAGATGAATGTCCCCTTCCTGGAAAAAAGGGAAGTCAATACAAGGGATGTATTATCAAGTTGGCAGCCAGGAGGGTGACTGGAATTTGAGCCCAATGGGTCTCCTAAGAAGCCTCATGAAATCCAGCTCAGAATCTTCTTTTTGAGGAGGAAATGATCCACTGGGTCCTGCCTGCCCTTTTTTAATGTGGTGCTGTTGATCAAGGCATTCTGAATTACATATTCATGAGTGTGAAGCAGCTTCTCATGGTTAACTGTCACATGCTGTGGTTTCTGAGAAGCCTCAGGGCATGAATGAAGCAAGCTGAGACAAGGCACAGTCCGGTTACACCCATCAGACTATTTGAAGCCTCTGCTGAACTGGTTACTACAGCAGCGACTGGAGTATGTGGTAGGCCCAAAGGGTCTGAGGTCATTGTCAGCCATGAGTAATGCTTATTGTGAGTTTTTCATTTATGCAGCACTGTGGGATGCACTGTGGAGGTAGTATGTTCTCCCAACCCATATGAGATTTATAATCTGGTTGGGGGGGACAGGTTATAGATAACTACATATAGTGAATACGCACAGCTCACAAAAATGAGGAGATATTTCAAAATGAATATGAAGCAATAAAATATCCCCTAATTTTTGTGAGCAGTATATTTTGTAACTGTATCATATGCTTATAAATATATGTGTATTTGGGTGAGTCAAGATTATAGAAGTCATTCATTTCTCTGGAGTGGCCAAATATTATTCTTGGATAAACCACAATCATTTTATGGTTCAAAAACTTGTATTTGACTGAATATTGCCTTGGATCAGTGCCACAAGTCATATTCTTGAAACAGCAACCATAGGTAAGATGCCTATGAAATCATTGTCAGGATTACGCTGAGGAAAATTTGCTTGATATCCTGAACTGACTCTATTGTTAGAACCCACAAAAAGAATGTATCACTTAGTGCTTACACCATGAAAATATGGGCTTTCCCTGGACCTAACCTTTAAAAAATAACAGTTCTGAAGATAATGCTGTTCTCTTTGCTTTGGACACTGAGAATCTTGGAGACAAAACTCCATTCTACTTCCAGTGATTTAATGGGATATATATATTACTGGTACATATTATATTATAAGTACAGATATATATATATATATATATATATATATATATATATATATATATATATATATATATATATATATATATATAATAGCAAAATCTGTAAACTAATTGTATGTTCTACATATTATATATTATATAATAGGAATTTCTGTAAACTACCTGTATGTCCTTGCTTCCTTTTATTTACTTGTCCACTCTTATATCCCTTTCCCTTGACTTGTTTATCAATTTATATTTTATTTTATTTTTAATATAAGGCATATCCAGTCCTTATTTATACTGAGATGCCTATAAATTAATTTAAT
Organism: Saccopteryx leptura; assembly: GCF_036850995.1. Lineage (NCBI taxonomy): Eukaryota > Metazoa > Chordata > Mammalia > Chiroptera > Emballonuridae > Saccopteryx > Saccopteryx leptura. Next base: position 15,392,267 of record NC_089516.1, read on the forward strand.
TAAAAACAATTTACATAGATAGCTACTAAATATATATTTAATATTTATTTTGTATTAAATGCCAGATCTCTCTCTCTCTCTCTCTCTCTCTCTCTATATATATATATATATATATATATATATATACTATATATATATATATATAGTTTGTTTTTTATTTTGTTTTGGTATTTTTCTGAAGTGAGAAGCGGGTAGGCAGAGACACAGACTCCCGCATGCAACTGACTGGGATCCACCTGGAAAACCCACTAGGGGGCAATGCTCTGTCCATCTGGGGTGTTGCTCTATTGCAACCGGAGCCATTCTAGTGCCTTAGGTGGAGGCCATGGAGCCATCCTAGTGTCTGGGCCAACTTTGCTTCAATGGAACCTTGGCTGTGGGAGTGGAAGAGAGAGAGAAAAGAGAAGGGAAAAGGTGGAGAAGCAGATTGGCGCAAGAATCAAACCCAGGACTTCCATGTGCCAAACCGATGCTCTACCTACCATTGAGCCAACTGGCTGGGCCTATATTTTATATTTTTAATTTATGTTTTTATCTAAGTGGCATATGGCATATGATTTGATAGACAGAGATGGATACAGAAGAGGTGATAGAGAATGAACACATACCTGAAATGGTAAACCTGAAGAGTACCATACGCTAAAGAAGACTAAGTGGTTCTAAAGTCATTATTCAACAAAGTTTAGACTTATTTAAAAATTAAAGAACTGGTAAGTTATGAATATGGCCTTAGACTTGTATCTTCTTATATCATTTCAAAACACAATAAAATCTCAAAAGAAAGCAGAAACAGTACTAAGCTTCCGGACATCAGTCATAGCAATGTTTGTGTAAATTTGACTCCAAGGGCACAGAAATAAAACCCAAAATAAACAAGTGGGATGACATCAAACTAAAAGCTTCCACACAGCAAAGGAAACCATCACAAAACAAAAAAGATTACCAACTGAATGGGAGAAGATATTTGCAAATGATATTTTCAATAGAGGGTTAATATCCAAAATATGTAAAAAAGTAAATACAATTCAACAATCAAAAATGAAACAATACAATTTAAAAATGGGGAGAGAATCTGGAAATAAATATTTTTCCAAGGGAGACATACAGATGGCCAATAGGCACATGAAAAGATGTTCAACATCACTAATCATTAGGGAAATGCAAATCAAAACCACAGTGAGATATCACCTCACACCTGTTAGAATGGCAATTATCAAAAAGATGAAAAAAATTTAAAAAAAGCAAGTTTTGGCAAGGATGTGGAATGAAGAGCACCCTGTCCACTATTGGTGGGATTATAGTTTGGTGCAGCCCCAATGGAAAACCGTGTGGAGGTTCCTCAGAAGGTTAACAATGGAATTACATGATCCAGCAATTCTTGTCCTGGGAGTCTTCTTCATTTAAAAGAATATGGAAACACTAATTAGAAAAGAGATCTGAACCCTTATGTTCACTGTAGTATTATTTACAATAGCAAAGTTATCGAAATAACCTAAGCATCTATTGATGGATAAATGGGTATAGAAGATGTGGTGTGTATAAACAATGGAATATTACTCAGCCATAAAAGGATGAAATATTGCCAGTTGTGACAGTATAGATGGATTTTGAGGGGCATTATGCTAATTAAAACAACTTAAATAGAAAAGGACAAAAACTATATGACTTCAATCATGTGGAATATAAAACAAAAGAGTAACAAGTGAATGAACAAAAGAAAAATGAAGTCATAGATACACAGACTACAAACTGAAGGTTAGCAAAGGGGAAAGGGTATGGAGGGGTGAAATTGGTAAAGGGTTGAAATATATAGCGATAGATGAGAATTAGACTTTTGGTGGTGAGCATACAATAGAGTATATAAATATCAAATTATAATGTACATCTGAAATATATCTGTTATTAACCAATGTCACCTCAATAAAAATATTTGGAAAAAAAAGAAAGTAGGAACACTGATTTACTCTACATGTCTCACTTATTGCCTAATTATTTAGGTCAGGGAGTTTATCTTTACTTAAAATAAATACGTCGCCTGACCAGGCAGAGGTGCAGTGGACAGAGAGTCAGACTGGGATGCAGAGGACCAAGGTTTGAAACCCCGAGGTCACTGGCTTGAGTGTGGGCTCGTCCAGCTTGAGCGCAGGCTCACTGGCTTGAGCATGGGATCACAGACATGACCCCATGGTCGCTCGCTTGAGCCCAAAGGTTGCTGGCTTGAAGCCCAAGGTCACTGGCTTGAGCCCAAGGTTGCTGGCTTGAGCAAGGGGTCACTCACTCTGCTGGAGTCTCCTGGTCAAGGCACATATGAGAAAGCAATCAATGAACAACTAAGGTGCTGCAACAAAGAATTGATGCTTCTAATCTCTCTCCTTCCCTGTCTGTCTGTCCCTCTCTCTGTGTCTGTCACAAAAAGTACATTTATTAAGAATGTTAATATTTAGACCACAGAATGAATTTGCTAAATTTGTAACTTGAAACAATTCAATCTAAAATTGTCAAATGCATAACCTGGCCCTATAGCACAAGAAAATTAAACTTATTTAAAAAACAGTGAAATGAATATTAAAGCCAAATGTAATAGGCTCAAGTAAAAATGTGAAATATTATTAGAAGGGTTTACTAGAAATGACAAGTTCTATTAAAATACTACCTTGCAACTAGTTAGGATATCTTGTTTAAGAAACTACTATGAGGTAAAGAAATAACCATAAACAAGGACCATGAGTTAAGGGAGTGGTGGATAAAAAACAATGTACATAGAATTATCTGGGTATTAGGGCACTGTGAACATTTAAACTCCTGAATCATCTTACAGGATGATGCAAGAACATCCCGATCTTAGAATGGAGGTATTTGATAAAAATCTCACAGGGCTTGTCCCAAGCTAGGGGTTAACTCCCAGGAGAAATGATGAACTCGGTGTAGCAATTAATCATGGGGATGAGTATAAAATTACAGTGACATCCTTGTGACCAACCCAGAGAAGTGTGGAGAAATGTGCCTTTGTCAGCTGTCTGCCCTGCTAATGATAATAACTAATACAGAAGTCAAATAAAAAGCCATCCTGCAGCCTTGTGGTGAAACTGCTTCCCAACTATTCACACTATAGACTGCACCAGGTCAAAATACAATAAAAGAAAGTTAAGGCATTGATGTCTCTATGTCCCTGGAAGGAATATTAAAAGAAAATTATCAGTGAGTCCAATGTGAGGATCTTTTATCTACAATAGGTTAGACAGAAAATTTAGTCCTTTCCCAGATATGTGTGATTAATTAAAATCTTAAACCACCTGTAGCAATTCTGAGGAGGAGAAGGAAATTTATATAAAATAATAAATAATTCCTTTTCAAATGCATTTTTTATTAGTATTCAACCAGTAGTAATCATGATAGCAGCTAATTCACACAAGTATTCATTATGGGGGTGGGGAGAGAATTCTTTCAATAAAAGAATAACTTATTAAACTGCTCCATTCTTGATTGGCTTAGCTTGCTTATAGTAATCACTTCAAAAATGTATGGAGCACTTACCACATGCTAAGACATGTATTTACATGGCTAATGTTCATTTGATTATCATAGCTGCCTTTGAGCTAGACATTTTGATTATTCCCAGTTTAAGTATGAGGAAGCAATGAGTTAGAGTAGTTAAGTATATGCCCAATTTATAGGGCAAATCAGAGAGTAGCATGGTTTAGATTAGAGGAGAGTTTTATATCCAGTGCCCAAACACTTAACCACTTATGTGATTACTTATGTTGGGGTCCCCAAACTACGGCCCCCTGAGGCCATTTATCCGGTCCCCCGCCATACTTCTGGAAGGGGCACCTCTTTCATTGGTGGTCAGTGAGAGGAGCACATTGACCATCTCATTAGCCAAAAACAGGCCCATAGTTCCCATTGAAATACTGGTCAGTTTGTTGGTTTAAATTTACTTGTTCTTTATTTTAAATATTGTATTTGTTCCCGTTTTGTTTTTTTACTTTAAAATAAGATATGTGCAGTGTGCATAGGGATTTGTTCATAGTTTTTTTTATAGTCCAGCCCTCCAATGGTCTGAGGGACAGTGAACTGGCCTCTGTGTAAAAAGTTTAGGGACCCCTAACTTATGTGAATACTGCCTCTGAAACCAATCCAGAAGCCATCACCCACTGGGAGTTCCATTCCTGCTCCTGGAAGAACACTGGTCATATACACTAGATATTCTATTCTACAGGGAAAGCTTCTGCAGTTCCCAAGGGATAAGGTGTGGTTTATCATTTTATACAGGGGAGGCATCTGTTACCTAGTTTCTAAGATGGTGTCTATGCCTCTTCTTTCCCTCTTTCTTCCTTTTGGTTGACCTTGAAAAATCAACTTTATTTTTACTTAGAACATTACATGTAATGGGGTGACATTGATCAATAAGAGTACCTCGGTTTCAGGTAAACATCGTCATAGCATTTGAACTGTTGATTGTGTTGTATGAAAACTCAACTTGAGATCAGAAAAGGGTCTTAGAGGCTATTTTATCTAGTCTTCTCCTTATTTTTAAAACCATAAAACCAATGACCAAAGAGGCTAAGTAACTTATATTTGGTTGGTAGGGACCCCCAATGTCTGGGACCCTCATCTAGTGATTGTTCCTGTTCTGTCCCAGTACTTCCATGTCTGACCCATGTCTTCTTCCAGCTCCCTGATACAGGAAGGGAGTTGTGAAAATCATTGCTCAGTCTCAGTAAAAGGGGGTTTACCACTGGTGTTTGGACTAGTCTCACGTTATGATAAAAAACAATAAAAGAGGCTTTACTGAGCTTCTCTACTGCAATCACAGGCTGACTGGGACACTGGACACAAGCAGTCTAGAAACCAATCTCAATTTTCTCTTTCAACTAAAAGGAAGAAGGCAAACACATTAACATGTCAGACGAAGGATTTAACCTGAAGAAGAAATACAAAGCCAGGCAGAAATAGAAAGGCAAGAATGAGCACAGGAAATACAGACAAAAATATCAGCTGTATAAATTATATCACCATGGGGCCCCAGTCATTGTTAATTTTCATGTTTTTGATACATCAGCCAGTTTTCCTATCTCCGTTTCTTCTGTCTCCCTCTATCTTTCTGGCATCAATTGGAAAAATAATCTATAAACTTATTACTATTTGACACATTAACAAAAAGGGCAGTTACACAAACACAGAAGCACACACATACATACACTTACACCACTACACCACATATGAAGTCATGTGTGTGTGTGTGTGTGTGTGTGTGTGTGTGTGTATATATATATATATATATATATATATATATATATATAGAGAGAGAGAGAGAGAGAGAGAGAGAGAGAGAGCGCTAGGGACAGACAGACAGGAAGGGAGAGAGATAAGAAGCATCAATTCTTCATTGTGGCTCCTTAGTTGTACATTGATTGCTTTGTCATATGTGCCTTGACAGGGTGGGGGGGCCACAGCAGAGCAAGTGACCCCTTTCTCAAGCCAGCGAACTTTGGGTTCAAGCCGGTGACCATGGGGTCATGTCTATGACCCCACGCTCAAGCCAGAGACCCCACACTCAAGCTGGCAACCGCAGGGTTCTGAACCTTGGTCCTCTGCATCCCAGACCAATGCTTTATCCATTGTGCCACTGCCTGGTCAGGCTAGACTCATATATATTATTCAAGACTTATTTATTGAGTGTCTGCCATGTGCAAGGCTTTGAGCTAGTTGCTAGGTGGTACATCCACGAGTCCAAATGGATGATTCTGCTGTAATAAAGCATGTAGGATGGTGTGAGAGGCAGATATTGATCACATCTTCACACACACACACATACACACAGATATATAAATTTAGAACTTTGATAATAACAACAAAGGGACATATAATGCTATATGTCTCTACCAGGAAGATTTGTTTAGATTACTGAAGGTAGGCTCCTCAAGAAACCTTGAACTTGAGTTGAGATCTGAAGCATAAGTAGGAGTTTACTTGGTGATGAATGAATGTAAAAGTAATCTCATCAGAGGAGCCAGAACCTGTAAAGTTACACTGAGGAGCAGAGCACGGCAAATGTGAGAGATAGACAGAAGGCTAGTGTGGCCAGACCTGAGAAAACGACAGGGGGAATTGAGTGAGATGAAGCTGCAGAGGTAAGTAATAGGGAATCCACACACTGTCTTCTAACCTATGTCAATCACCATAATTTCCAGGTGTAACTAACCAAGTGAAATTTAGTAGAAGGCAAAAGGAGATGAATCAGATGAGACATAAATCCACTGGTGGGTGTTGTCCCATGAAGCTTATAATCAAATCAACTTCATCTGAATGGGGATCAAGTTAGCACTGATGAAAATGGCTTCACTGTTGTAATTGTGTGTGGAATTGACTTAGTCAGCAATTTGGTGCCATGCAAGGATCTGTGGAGGTTGTAATACATAGCGCAGATGTCTGCCCAGCAATGTTGGGGGAACCTGGAGACCACCTGCAGAGGTCAAGTGTAACAAAGGAATAAGCCCTGGAGTTGAAGCTCCAGGAGCTAGTTCTGATTCCCAAACCTTCCTACCTCATGGGAGCTTCTCCAGTCCCTGATCTGGGCTTTCATCATTAAAATGAGGAAAATAGTATCCCCGGAGTTATGAGTAGGATTAACTGAAACATCCTGAGGAAGAGCATCTAACCTAATATTTGGCACATCCCAGGTCTATAATTCATGCTTTTAATAGAACGAAGTTGCTTCCATTATCAAGTAAAGGCAATAATAACTGCTATGACAATCCAAGGGTGTCATAAGGGCAAATGGATAAATTAGTAAAGCAGCACAGGGTATAGTGCATGAATGCCATTCTGAATCTGTCATCTTTCCAGAAAGAAAAGTCCCCTCTGTCTTGGGACTAGATTCATAAAGGCAAACTACTCCATGGAACATCTCTTTCTCTTTATTCCTTGGAAAAGTCACAAATGAGAAAAAGAAGAAATGATAGTATGCAATTTTTTGTCATGATGAAATAACTATGATTTCTATAAGACTGTTTAAATGCTATACATATGCACATAGTTTTTCTTTGGATATGTTACAGAAAATATTGTTTAATGTGAATTTGGACTGGTCTCTGGGCTAACATTGTGTGAAATGTTGATTGACCATGGCTTTTTTCCCCCAATAAATAAATAGTTTAGAGCAATGTGTTCACAGCATATAACAAGGCATGGGTGCTCTGCCCCTTACTTCCTTGGCCTACCTGTACATGAACCTGCAGCTCTGGTGACCATGCCCAGCACACTGACAATTTCCCACTTCAAATGCCTGTTCTCACTGCTTCTATACCTAAGACCCTTCTCTGGAACCATGAGAGCTTGTTTAGCCTGGTTGATAGGAAGCCTAGAAGTGTCTGAGGCTTTACTGCCCTAGGGTACTACCTTCAGCCTATGAGTTGGTGAATTAATATTTTATCTAACTTTGTCCTTTGATGAATAATTTTGAAGCATGTTCCACATGGGTTCACAGAGGGTCTCCACCAGGACTGACCTCCAGTTACCCACCATGATAACTTTCTCAGTAAAACCCTTTTTGTAGATTTTTCTCCTTCTGTGTCTCATGTTCCCTACTTTCTTTTCTGTATATCTTATAATTATCTCCCAATTAACTACCTGAATCCACTTTATGTCTCACAATATACTTTTGGGAAAAACCCAAATTTAGATATAGGATTCTTAGAATTGTTCACAGTGCATAGCTTTCATTTCTAATGACACAATGGTATCTTGTCTAAAATGAATTATTGCCTATCTTTTAATGCCTATTAAAGGATAAAGACTGAAATCAAGGGTCCATTCTCTAGGAAGGAAAGTATGATCTGTTTAGAATATTAACATTTTGATTTGAAACTCTATTTGAACACCAGGCCATACCAATACTAAGTCTTGAAGATAATTTACTTTAAAAGCAATGCACCTAAAAATTGTCAAAGTCACAGAAAGGAAGAAAGTAAAAAAGGAAGGGAGGGAGGGAGGGAGGGAGGGAGGGAGGGAGGGAGGAAGGAAGGAAGGAAGGGAGAAAGAAAGAAAGAAAGAAAGAAAGAAAGAAAGAAAGAAAGAAAGAAAGAAAGAAAGAAAGAAGAAAGAAAGAAAGAAAGAAAGAAGCAAAAGAAGCAAAGAAGCAAATGTCATTGACCAGAGGAGACTAAGGAGACATAATGACCAAACACATTTTCTGTCCCTCTGATCCTGGGACAGAAAAAAGACATTAGTGGAAGAACTAGTGAAATGTTAATAAAGTCTGGAATTTAGTTATTAAAAAAAAGTAGCATAGGGAATGTCATCAGTAATATTGTAATAACTATGTATGCTATCAGGTGGGTATAGATTTACTGAAGTGATCACTTCATGAGTTATATAAATGTCTAATCACTATGTTGTTCACCTGAAACTAATATAATATTATATGTCAACTATAATTTAAACATTTTATAGATTTGAAAAATAAATAAAAGCAATGAATTGAAAAGATTAAGTAATTGAATAGATGACTTTGTACCTAAATGTCTTTTACCACCTTTTCATTCCTAATTGCCTATACTGAAGGTATTAAAGTTAATTTGCCAAATAAAGCTGGAAAGGATTGACCGACAAACGTCCCCCACACAAGCTTCTTGGAGTTTTTCCAATAGATGCTAAACTATGCAACCCATGTAATTAACCATTTTAGATACTGCATTAGCAAAGACACTAGACATAAGCTGAGTGAGGGAAAAAAAAGTTACAGTTGTTTGATTTACCTTGATACCACTAATTCCTAACACAGTGTCTTACACTTACTGCTTAGTAAAATGTTCTTGAATAAATGTACACATAAACATTTGCATGAGGTGATTTCTACTGTGTGTATATGTAATAAGATGAGAGAATATTTGGTAGATAGACGGTTACAGATCTAAAGAGAAAATGCTAGTATGCATTTATCCTTTACCTTCAGTGTGAAGTTATAAAGCCCTTTGCCAGTCCATTCACATATCCATATCTAGGAAATTAGAAGCAAGAGAAAGATGAATGATTTCAAAATATAAGAGTGACCCTTAAAAATATTTCACCCATAAAATACTGTCTAAGCTCACTATTGTCTATTCTTTCAGTAAAGTTGGTGTGGAGGAGTATCTACTTCAAATTTGCAGCAACTAAGCAACACCTAATCAAATCATTGTAGATTAACATCTTTTGGAGGAGGTGAATATATTATTGGTTAATGAGTGAGGTTCCTTGGAGCATTTTGGGTTTGATATCAGTCCCGATGTAGCAATGAACTAGCAAAGGGGGAAAAAAAGAGCTTAGCAATGTAGGTATGCTTTGCATAATAATTAAATTTCAGGACCCAGTATTTTCTCAGAATGTAGGAGATCAATACTGACTCAGCCTTGTTAATTTTTGATATCACTCCTCAAAAAAAAAAAAAAAAAACAAGATAAAAGAAATTTAAAAATGTTTTATGCTAATACCTTGGTAGGCATGATTTTATGCTACAATAAGGCCTTTAGAATATGTATTTTTTGTGTGTGTGACAGAGACAGAGACAGAGACAGAGAGATGGACAGACAGGAAGGGAGAGAGATGAGAAGCATCAGTTCTTCACTGTGTCATCTTAGTTGTTAATTGACTGTTTTCTCATATGTGCCTTGCCCAGGGGGCTCCAGCACAGCGAGTGACCCCTTTCTCAAACCAGTGACCTTTGGGCTAAAGTCAGCAATATGGGGTCATACCTATGATCCCACACTCAAGCCAGGGACCCCACGCTCAAGCAGGCGACCTCAGGGTTTACAAACCTGCGTAGTCTACATCCCAGTCTGACACTCTATCCATTGTGCCACTGCCTGGCCAGGCTAGAATATTTATTTTTGATGTAATGATTGCTTTTACTCAGTTCACAGAAACCTCAAGTATTATCATTAACATCTGATACTGATGACCTTCAGAGCCTGTTAGAGAGACCATGTAAATGTGTGAGGTAAAGCAAAGGAGAAGTGGCTTCGACTTGGCCAGGTGTAGATACTGAAGGAAAGCTCCACTCTCCACTCATAAATGGCATAGCTGATGAAATAGGCCTTTAACTTGAAGGGAAATTATAAAATCTTAGCAATTTTTCAGTTTTAATTCCCTACTCCTCTCCGGTTCATCCAGAGTGGCTGTGATTTAATCTAAGTTCAGGATATCCTAGGAATCCTGGATGAGATCTTTATTTAGGAGACTGAGGGGTAGGGTATTGCCAATAATCAATAAAATGAATTGTCAGGAGTATTACCCTTACTCTGTGACTACTGACCACTGAGGATGTTTTTTGCATCTGTAGTATATTCACCAACCCACTCTTGACTCCCATTGCTCAGTCTTCCTAAATGTATGCTTAGCCTGAAATTGGAAAGCACCGCCTCTCTACCATCCCTTGTTCTCTTGGCCCTTCACTACCTCCTCTTCTTCTCCACACCTACTTCTGAGAGCTCTCCCTGCCATCAAGCCTTGTCCAACTATCTGTAGACCTTTTTAGGTCTTCAATAGTGGAAGCCACTTTGCCTCCTTGCTCAGGTGCCTCCCCTGTGATTCCTTAAGGCCCCAGTCATGTGCTCACATTTATAGAAGAACAGGAGCAACAATTTGTCCTTTATTAACTGGCCATAATAGATTGCTTTACCAAGAGCATTTCTAACACTCCAAGCTATAAGATGCAGCCCACGTCCATTTCAGGGGATGTGAGGGCGCAGAAACACTTCCTTGGAGGAGATAAAAAGCTTTACCTTTGGTATCTCTACCCAACAAGGTCAAACCTCTTGTTTTTTGCTTGCTTTATCTCACACACTTTTTAAATAAACAAATGTGATGCTGATAGGTATCAACATTGGTAACATTTTAGTCTCTATGAAGTGGTTTTAAGAAGGATCACAAAGAAAGATCAAATTCTAAATCTATATACAAGTACACAAGTAGGCGTGCGTTGCATATAATTGAATTTCTACAGGATTCAGTATCTTCCCATTGTGCAGGAAATCAGTTCTGACTCAATCTGAGAATAACTATATATTTCTTTAACATTTTTCAGTTTCTGGGGCTGATGGAATGAGATCTTTATTTGTGAAGGTGAGGGACAGGGTATTTTGTCAATAACCAATAACGTGGACTGTCAGGAGAATTGTAAAAACATTGCAAATGTGAATGGCTTAACTTCGTTTCATGATCCTTTGCTGAATGAGCACTTAGTAAATTCATTCATATTTAGATAATGAGCTATTCTCATCATTCATATATTCATAAAAGAAATAATGCTCCTAATTATTAATAATTATGTGAAAACCATAGAACTAGACACCAGGAAAACCTGTGTTCAGGTTTTACCTCAAACTATTTTTTGGCCTTTGTTTAAGTCACTTAGTAGGCCTCATTACCCACTTAAAAGAGGCAAATATGGTAACTCCTATTGCAGCTCTATAGTTTGGTAATTCTATAATTACTATATAATAACAACAATAGCACAGTGGATAGAGCATTGGACTGACACTCAGAGGACCCAGGTTCAAAACCCCAAGGTCGCTGGCTTGAGCACGTGCTCATCCGACTGGAGCATGGGCTCACCAGTTTGATTGCGGGGTCACTGGCTTGAGCATGGGATCATACACATGACCTCATGGTTTCTGGCTTGAGCCCAAGGTCGCTGGCTCAAGCAAGGGGTCACTCAGTCTGCTGTAGCCCCCTGGTCAAGGCACATAGGAGAAAGCAATCAATGAACAACTAAGGTGTTGCAACAAAGAATTGATGCTTCTCATCTCCCTTCCTGTCTGCCTGTCCTTATCTGTCCCTCTGTCTTGGTCTCTGTCACACACATACAAAAAGAACATCCCAAAAGACCGCTTCTGCTATATCTTCAATTAGATTCCCTACTTGCAGAGCCTAGGGTGAGGATATTTTAGCCGGTGGTGTTCTGTGGACATTTCTGTAAGGAAGTGAGGGAAACAGTATGGCATAGGAAAGAGCTAAGCAAAGACAGAGTTTCTGCAGAAGTCTAGCCTCAGCTGACTCCTATTAGGAGCTCTGAAGCATAAAATGGACCACTGAGTTCCCACCTTGAAGCAAGAAGCTTAAGCTTTTGATACCTCCATATTAGTAAGATATGGGCCAATGAAAAATGTCTGCCAAAGGGATGTGAGCTTTAGGAGCCAGCAGCCAGTGGTGAGTGGACTGGCCTGGTTAAGGGAATCTAAATGGGGATCCCACCGCATCTGTTAAATACTAGTTCTTTATTCAATCTAATTTTATCTTAAAATGGCATTCACATCACCAACCTGATTGGACCTTAACTATTTTTCACATAAGAAGCATTTGAAAAATACACATAAAAGGGTTGGTTATTATGTTTTAAAAAATGGAAAAGCTCCTACAGCTGTGAATTTATTTTTGTTAGTATTTCATTTAGATAGTAGATTGTATGAAATGGCTATTTGATGGGAAACTAGAAAATGGAACTCAACAATTAAGGCTTCTAGGACAAAATATCTGAAGGAGTTCGTTAGTATTCAATGAAGAATATAGATTTATCATTTTAAAAATGGTATGTACATGTGAGTAAAATTGAAATTAAAGTACCCTTGAATTTCCTATTACTTCTATCAAACGACCTTGTTCCAGGAATTCATATTATATTCAGACCTGACTGAGTACCGACAAGATAAGGATAGTTTATTAGAACTTAAACACGAAACAGAGCATATGTAAGGCTGATAATACTTGTTTTTGTTTAAAAAAATAAAACTCTGTTCTCAGTGGTAGCCATAATAGTTTCTCTCAGTCCTCAAACAGACTACTATTTGAAATATGATGAACGGGTTTAATTCTTTAACACTCAGATAACTTATTAAAAAGCACAAATAACATTTTAAATTGTTATTAGTAGCATACTCCTTATAAGGAAGCAAGACTAAAGAACAGGCTTTTAAAAAGGAAATCTAGAAGAATTTACAAGACAACTGCGGACTTGAAGAAAGCCAAGCACAGGGGAAATGGATGCAGGAAAGACAAATATGGTTAATTTCACCGTGTGGTCTTGGAGAGCCTTAAAGGATGTGGTTAATTTCACCATTTGGTTTTGGAGAGTCTTTTTTTTATTATTAATTTTAATGCAGTGACATTGATAAATCAGGGTACATATGTTCATAGAAAATATCTCCAGATTATTTTGACATTTGATTATGTTGCATACCCCTCACCCAAAGTCAGATTGTCTTCTGTCACCCTCTATCTGGTTTTCTTTGTGCCCTTCCCCTCTCCCCACCCCTTCTCTCTCCCTTCCTCACACCCTCCCCACCCACCCCCCTTATCATCACATTCTTGTCCATGTCTCTGAGTCTCATTTTTATGTCCCATCTATGTATGGATTCATATAGTTCTTAGTTTTTTCTGATTTACTTATTTCATTCCGTATAATGTTATCAAGATCCATCCATGTGTTGTAAATGATGCGATGTCATCATTTCTTATGGCTGAGTAGTATTCCATAGTATATATGTACCAAAGCATTTTAATCCACTCGTCCACTGACGGACACTTGGACTGGTTTTGGAGAGTCTTAACGGACGCTACAGAGTAATGATCTTTAATCCTTTTCCATGAGTCCCTTTGAAAAGCTGATGAAAGTAATAGACTTTCTTCCCAGGCAGGGAAGTACATATGCACACAAAATTTTGCTATCAATTTAGGGTAATTATAGAACATGGAATTCCTCCACGAACCCTGCTGTAAAGACAAATGGATGTATGTCTGAGACTATGAAGGAGAAATGAAAGTAATAGGACAGGAGGAAATTTCTGTTTGGAACGTATACATTTTTTCTTTTACTTTCATTTAGAGAAAGAACATCATGTGTTAATGAAGCTTAAGTGGATAAGAAATATAGTTAAATATTTTAAACAATATTCACAAAAATTTTAGGTGAGGGGGAAAAAAGTAATTGCAGTTGGACTTTCATTAAGACCAAGGAGATATATAATAACTGACTAGGCTGAGATTAGATTTCTGAACCAATGAGAACTACCCATTCTGTTGTCTGTGCCTATGAGTTTTTATTGTCTTGTTGTAAAGCTAGTAGCCAGGGCCACTATCACAGCCTCCTGGCCCATGAAGATTAGCATTGGATTCGAACAGTTGGTAAAGAAACAATGGAGCCAAAAACTGGTGGGTCATCATCTTTAATCCTAGCTTGCACCCGGCGGGCAAGTAAAAACACACACTGGGCTCCAAAACCCACTCACGTTCAGTGCTCACAAAGCTACTGACTTATCTGAGTTTCCTAGAATCAAAGGTTTCTAGCTCACCAGACTTATTCACCTCTGTTCCCCATCTCCTTCCTTCTCCCTGCACAAACTCTGCACAAACTGGCTTCTCACTCAACACTCCGCCATCTTGGCTGCTTCTCCTGGCCTCCTCCATGTGGCCTTTCTCTTCTCTCCTCTCTGGTCTCTCCTCTAATGATAATCTCAGGAACTAAGAGTGCAAGCTCCCATTCTGCCCCCATTTTATAGTGTAGAAATCCAAACCTTTAATCCAATATACAAAATAGGGAAGTCTCTAATACAAAGTCACTTATCTGGGGCATGATGGGATTGCACCACCCCACATCAAAAAGGGTGGGAAAGGCTTAGTCCTAAAACCAAGCCCCAGGCTATAAGGATCCTGCCTGCCCACAGCCCGCCCCCAACACACATTAATATCACCTGGGCAACGGCTTCCACAATGGACAGCATCATCTTTAACAAAGTGAGCATAATATATTTTGTCTGCCCAACACTTGTATATTCATTTCTTGCTTTCAGTTTTATAGAGTCTGGGTGTTACCAGAGGGAAAGAGGGTGTGGGGAAGAGTGAAGGGTAAAAAAGGTCAAGTGTATGATGAAGGAAGGTGATTTGGCTTTGGGTGGTAGGCACACAATGCAATCTATACATCACGTATCACAGAATTGCACACTTGAAACCTATGTAATCTTATTAACCAATGTCATCCCAATAAATTTAATAAAAATAATTTAAAAAAACTACCCATTAAGGTTTTTTTAATTTTTTTCTTTCCTTGTAAATTATCAAATCACATTCTATTTAATTTCTTTCTTAACATCATTATAGCCTCTTCATTAACTTGAAATGCAGTCTGAAGGAAGCCCTTTGCAAACCAGTAGTTCTTTATTGCTCCCACTTTGAGAAATATGACAGGCTGGTGTGATTTTTAATTATTTGTTTATGGATTTATTATTTTAAGAGAGACAGACAGAAAGGGAGAGAGATGAACTGGTAGTTGTAGTACTTTAGTTGTTCATTGAGGGCTTCTCATATGTGCCTTGAACACAGAGCTCCAGCTCAGCCAGTGACCCCTTGCTGAAGCCAGCGACCTTGAGCTTCATGCCGGTGACCTGGGGCAGCAAGCCAGTGACTATGGGATCATGTCAATCATCTCACATTCAAGCCAGCAACCCCGTGCTCAAGCTGGGAAGTTCGTGCTCAAGCCGGCAACTTCAGGATTTTGAACCTGGGTCCTCAATGTCCCCAGTCAATCATCTGTCCACTGCACCACATCTGGTCAGTCTGGTTATTTTGATACTGACTGGGGGGACCTACAAGTTCCATCCCTTGCCTCTTCCTAGTACCTATTATTCTGGCTTCACAGAACCTGACTATCTTCCATGTAATTATAATCCACCACCATCTACTTTGTTTTGGGGTTTCTATTGACCTTGGATTTCCAGCAAGGTCTTTAAGCAGGTTTCTGGAACCAGAATAGGTCATCTAAACAGCTCCTATTTAATATTTTAAAAAATCATAACATACTCTCAAAGCACAGTATTCCCATTTATACAAAATCTAGTTGTCTCAGATTTTCATTTCTACTTGAATTGCATGTAAGAGGAGCACTTCATCATTGTGAGATTCACTTATATGCTCCGCTGTTCTCACACACTCCATGTGCAGGTTAGGAGCCAGACTAATTCTTCTTTCCTCTCAAATTATTAAAAGAGGTAATGCAGTTTTATTAATGTGAGAACCAACTGAAATAATTCTGGAAAATTAATGCTCCAAATGAATGCAATTTCAGACCTCGGTGAGTACATTATCGGCTTATTATTCTTACTCTGTATGGGGCATTATATTCAGCAGTTTTGATTTCTATAGAACACTAGCCATAATTCCCTTGTCTATTTTGCATGATAACCCGATGACCTGGCACTTTGCCTGAAATGAAAAGGTATCATTGTAGCTCAGGATGCCATAATATTTTAAGATCCATTCTATTAAAATATGGGAGGGCAATGAAAAAAAATGGTTGTGAAGTTTTCTTTCATAAGCCAAGAGATGTAGTATGCACCATACCTCTTTGTTTCTATCTTTTTCTGTCTCCTGACAAGCACACACATAAAAGCATAAATAACATATATAAATGAATAGTACACCAAGCATTGTACAAGGTTTGAGGCATATCAATGGTCAAAACAGAATAGACGATATCAATCTTCATGTAGCTTATGTTCTAGAGGCTGAGATGAAGAACACATGCAGGGGGATTGTCCTTCAGCAAAAAGCAAGACTCTCCCTAAAATTTAACAGCAGGGAAGAGGAGATGTAGTGGGTTCATAACTTAGTAGTAGGAAGAGGAGGGAATTCCCACTTGATGTTTACTATTTTGTTCAATAAAGTGGGAGGTGAGATCATCTGCTCAGTGTAAGAAGAAAGGATCCAAATAAGTAGGTTTAAAGAGAGAAGAGAAAGGTTAAACTAGTTATTTTGAAGACTGGAAAACTATATAGTTACTGGGCTCTGCTCAGGAACTATTTCATTTGGGGCTAACAAAATTAAGGCTGAAACAACTTGTCAGGTTTTGTGATTCTTTCCAGCAAAGTGAAGTGGCTGGGAAAGAAAAAGGCAAGTGGCTGGCTTAAACAGAGGTGGGATTTTATCCAGGGAAATACAATGGAGTGAGATGGGGCAAGGAATTGGAGGATGTTTTCAAGGGAATATATATATAGAAGGACCAATGGGATTAGGCTAATCATGAAGGTAAGTGATGAGAAGAGGAGTGGTGGATAAAGAACCATCATTAGAGCCCTGGCTAGATAGTTCAGTTGGTTAGAGTGATGGCCAAAAGTACAGAGGTTGCCGGTTCAATCTCCAGTCAAGGCACATACAAGAATGGATTGATGTTCCTCCCTCCCCCTCTCTCTCTCTCTCTCTCTCTCTCTCTCTCTCTCTCTCTCTCTGGCTAACATCAATAAATAAAAATAAATTAAACAAAACAAAAAAAGAACCACCACTAGAAATAATGGGTTGGAGTTAATAATTTCTCTAGTGTATTAGAGAGAACTTGAAAGGAAAGAAGGTTATGCTAAAGGAGCTGGATGTTATGCGCTTTTGATGTTGGAGTTGGTGCAGTTTTTGAATACTTGGTTTAGTGGAGGAACAGATCAAAGGTGATGGGACTGTCAAAGAACTCAGAGTGAGTTTTAGCCTCACGGATGTTGAAATTGCAAGGAATGATGAGAGCAGTTTGAGTGTGCCCAAAGAGTATAAGCCAGGTGATAAATTCTTCAGTAAGCAAATGAATGTGACCAAGAAATCTAACAGAGTAGCAAGAATGTAGAGAAGGCCTTATGGAGATATATATATATATATATATATTAATGAAACTGTGGGAGGAGCATGATGATGTGTAATTGCAAATGGAAAGGGGAGATACCCGTCCTGAAATCCTGGAGGCAGGCAGTACAGCATTGTTACAGAGTAACACACTAAGCCAGCCCCTCCAGGGACAGCCACATTTCAGTTAAGGCAAGTAAATGCTCAGCCTAAGGAGGGTGTTTTAGCTGTGCTGAATGGTTGTGTGTGTGTGTGTGTGTGTGTGTGTGTGTGTGTGTGTGTGTGTAAACACAGATGTATACAAAGCCTTTTTATCATGACTAAATCCTTTGGGTTTTAAGAATTTGGTAGATGAAAATAGTGTTTTACTAATGAACAATTATATGCATTAAATACTCTACATAAGTTTCCATCAAGAATCATTAGGTGTATTTGTAGACAGAGACCATATATATTCATCCTTTATGGTCTTACACTAAAAAGTGAAGAAAATGATACTCTAGGTCTCACAAAAATACTTTTAAAAAAATCTATGCTTATTTATCGTCTAAGCAAAAGCCATTCCATCTTCACTGACATAGAACAGTAGTTTTCAAACTGAGCACCAAGGATCTGTAGGGACATCAGAGCTTTAAGGGACACTCTGGAAGAGCATTGGGGTGTGGTGAATGTCAAATGAGTTGAGGTATGGACCCACTGCATTCATATTTAACCAGAATAGTTATCTATTTTTCCATATATTGGGTTTTCACATTTTAAGAATGGTTTATTCTTTTAAAAATAGTTTGGAAATTTTAGACTGGAGGGATCAGTCTCAGAAGATGCTAACAATCTGTCTAGAGCATGAATTTTAGCTGCAGCTGTCACACTTCATGTGTCAGCACTGTAATTTCTTCATTCACAAAATGATGAAAATAATGCTTGTCCAGGGTTGTTGAGAGGTCTCACAAGATAGCATATGGACATCGCTTTGTTTGATATATATACGTATAATGTAGTTCTATCATAATTACTGTCCAGGTGAAAGGCTTTTAATCACTGATGAATAATTCAGTGGTCCCTAAGGGACCTGCATATCATGAGAGCCAGTGAACTGCACTGCAATATTTAGTCCATCCTTTGAGATCTTTATTTATAGAATATGGGGTAGAAATAATTCTGACATAAAATTTCTCCAAAAACTATGTTTTGAACAAAGCACATTTTAGTGCTGTGCCTTTGCTTTAGTCAAATATCCATATATGAAACAGTGAAGTAAGGAACATTGTGTACTTTTCTAGATCCATTGCTGGAAATATTATTATTATGTTGCTAAATATTACCTGTATAGGGACTCATATTATATTTCTTTCAGTACCAGGAAAAATATTTGTTCCTTAGAAAAAAAGGGTACCTTTATTATGATCAGATTATATATTCTATTGTGTTTGGCTTTTTGCTATAACTGCCTGCAAATTCAGAACACAATCTAATGCTCTCTCTCCTTTTCCTCCCTTCCTCATTCTCTGTTTCCAGGACATAGGCACATACATATGCACACACATATGCACACATGCATATAATTTCAATATCTCCTTCTAGGAACATTATAATAATAGGTCATTTATTTTTAGCCACTCTCCATTATTTTTAAAAATTAAATTTATTTATATAATAATTAATTGAGCTTATCACACAGTTTTATTTTTATACAGGCAAAATAACTATGTTATATAATATATATATATAATTTATCAAGAGAACTTATAGAGCTATTTAATATAATTTTTCACTGATAACTTATTTGTTCAGAACAATATTGAATACTAACTATAGGTGTGTATATTTATATCTAGTACAGAGATCAGTAAGATTTGACCTAAATGAATTCACAGCCTAGATTACTATGTATATAATATAAAATATATACAGCCATTAAGTATGCTCTCTAACAAGGGTCAGCAAACTGTGGCCTAACTGGTTTTTTCTATAAATATTTATTAGACAATAGCCACACTTATTTATTTACATATTATCTATGACTACCTTTGCACTACACCAACAGGTAGTTGCAACATAGACCTTATGGCACATGAAGCCTAAAATATTTATTATCTGACTCCTTACAGAAATGTTTTGCTCAGCCCTGATCTATAGGCATTTATTAGTGTATATATACTTTCATCCTTGGAAACAGTGAAAACAACTCTTAGTAATCTGATTAAACAATGATTGCTGGGTCTTAGTCATCATCTCACATGTTCTAGATTGAGTGTGTTTTCCGCTTGAACAGACGATGAGGTGTTGGTAGAGTAGGGTGCCATGTCTATTTCCCCAAGGGGTTGGAAACAGCAATGATTGAGGGGTATTGCAGTGGCACTGTTAGAAGTAAAAAACAAACAAACAAACACTGCTTTGTGGTAGCTGGTAAAAACAATAGCAACAAAAGTAGCTACTCATTTAGAGTACTTACAATTTGTTAGGTGCTATTCTAACTACTACTCAACCTGAATTTCTTCAATCCTCAGAACAGACATATGACACATCTTATAGTAGTATCTAATAGATGAAGAAAGAGAAGTTCAAGGAGATTTTTTTACCCTGTTCTTAGCTATGTAGCTAGTTAGCAGTGGAAATATGACTCAAACATGAATATCTCTGACTTCAAAACTCAAGTTATCACCTACTAAGTTATGCCATGTTTCTGTGGGAAGAATGAAACACATTCAATATATGCGTTCATTGAGACCTTGCTCAGACCCTCTGAATGGTGCCTACTACATTATTATAATCACCATCATAATTGACTCCCAGTATCTGGGAGCACCTAAAGTTAAGACTCTCTAATACTCTTCTAAGCATATATAGCCCCTAGCATAGTGTCTCTCAATAAAATGAGTTATGGATGAATCAAAGAGGAACATTGTCTGGGGGAATGTGGACTGGACTTGGATGAAGGAGGGTCCATATCCAGATCACCCTGTATAGGAACGAGGAGAGTGGCTCAAGAGAGTTCAAAGGGAAAGCATGACACATCCTGGAAGACATTATGAGTCCTTTTCAAAATTCATAACTGTGGTAAGAAAATTTCTGTCCATAAATCATGGAGTTGGAAGCTATTACTTAGTTTAATTCATCTATTATTATTTATTCTTATGTCCACAGCCTCTTCTGCTGATTAAATAGAATTTCAGAAGATAAAAATAAACTTGTCACAATAAAGAATATTGTAGTCAGCTTTATATTAGAATTAAAAACTCTTCCCAATTGTGATTTACCTCAGTAATTTGCATATGCAACCAGGATACAGTAGCTTGATCAATTATATTCTTATCAAAAAAAATGTTCAGTTTAAAAACCTATTTCTGTATGACCTGTCGTGGGGCAGTGGATAGAGCAACGATCTGGAATGCTGAGGTCACTGGTTTGAAACCCTGGGCTTGCCTGGTCAAGGCACATATGGGAGTTGATGCTTCCTGCTCCTTCTCTCTCTCCCTCTTTCTTTCTCTCTCTCCTCTCTGAAAAAAAATTGAATAAATAAAGTCCTAAAAAAAAATGCATCACACCTATTTCTAGCCCTGATCAAGTGGCTCCATGGATAAAGTGTCATCCTAGTGTACCAAGGTCTCCAGTTTTATTCCCAGTCAGGGCACAACTAAATGGGACAACTAAGTAGAGTGGTGAATTGATGCCTCTCTCTCTCTCTCTCTCTCTCTCTTTACTTCCTTCTCCCTCAATTAATTTAAAAATCAAAAACCTATTTTTAAATGTCTCCATTCATAAGATTACATATTCAATGAGATTCAGCATTTTCTGCAATACTGATAAAAAATAAGGAACAATGACATGTATATATTTTAAAAATTTATAAATTTGTATAGAATTATTAAGGAATACATAAATCAATATATCAAATCATTTTAACTGATTCTGTAACTGATATACATATGGTTCAATCAAACCTTATTTTCTTTGAAAAGAAATTCAAATCATATATGACTCATTCATTTTAGAAATAGAATATTTATTTGATATGGTTCTTAGCTATGACAAACTGCATCTACCATCATGGTTGGAAAATAACAGTATATTTTTTCCAGGAGCACAATGTAAATTAGTATTAAAAGAAAAGTAGAAAATAAGAAATATTATGAAATAAGCAGAGATTATAGGGGGAAAGATAAGCCCAGTAGTCACATCTTTATAAAATGGTTTTTTAAATATACTTCCTCTAAAAGAATAGAATATGAATAAATAAACACTTTATGTTTTGCTAATACTTGCTTATGCCCCCAAAGGAATTCTTAAATTGTAATACATATATAATAAGGAATCTTAAATAAAATGGCTGTTAATTGAAGCATTTTTGTCAAAAAAATACTATTATTGCCTTTTTTAAAATGGTAAGGGCATCTCTCTTACTATTCTTATTTGCAAGCAATTTTAAATGTTAAATACTTTTAATATGCTCTAACAATAGATCTTAAACCTACTTTCTATAGTAAAATATAAATGCCACCAAGAAAAATTAAATATATTTGCAAGCATTAAAAGAACCCATCATCTATAATTTTCAGAGTTCTTAAGGATAAGTCAGTTCATTCTTATTTTAAGCAACATGAGAAAGTGCTGCAATGTTCTCGCGATCATTTTCTTGCTAGAGTCATCGCATCCTATCTTGAGTATAATTTTTTTTAATGTGCCAACCCAATCTCATACTCTGTTTCATGCTGGTTATTGGTTTCTGCAAATAGCCTTAATAAAAAGAAGTCACCTGAAGAATGAGTCACCTAGGTACACAATCAGCTAAAACACTGTGGAAAACACAGCATGTAACGGCCGAAACAAAGCTCAATCGACTACAGTGGTTTCTGATTAGACATGAACAAATGGCTGAAGCTACATCCAGCTTCACATATACTGTTTGGAAAAACAAACACAAACACAGGAAATATTTTTATGCTTTTCTAATTAACACATTTGAAATGAATTTGAACAAAGTAACAAAACATAAAATATTTTTGAGTAAGCTGAGATGGAGCGCTTGAGGAAGGTGACTTTATACCTGACTGTGGGCTCAGAACCAAATGAAAAGCACCTGATCACCAGGTCCCAAAGTGTGAAGCTGTGTAGAATTGAGTGATAACAACTCAGACCTCAAACTGATGACATCTTAATAAAATCTGTAGTCTTTACATCAATATACATTTTCATCTGGATTACTATTTACCACTCCTACTCCCTTTCTCAACCAAAACAACATCAAAATCCCCAGCATGCCTACTGTGATCTCATTTTAGTATTTATTAGTGGTACAAGTTAGTTCCCCAATTAAGCAATCTTGAACTTATATTACCTTAGACTTTCTCTTTCCTTCATATCTTTTTAATCAATAAAACCTAACACTTTTCTTTAAAAATGTTATGGCAGTATAGATTAGTGTTTAACCTGATGGGTTTTGGAGGTAGACATTCATCATTGAATCCAAGTTGAACTTCTTAATTAAAGTGTGACCTTGAGAAACATCATTGCTAAACAGTAACTTTCTAATTTGTAGACTTGAGAAAACAATAGCCATGGCACTGGGTTATTACAAGGGTTAAATGAAATACTGTTGGTCCAACAGTGTAGAGCCTGGAATAAAGCAAGTATACAGTGATACACACACTGAAGATAAACCTACTCCCTCCCTCCTTATCTGCTCCTTGCTTCTACAACACACACACACACACACACACACACACACACACACTTTGATAGCCTTTTGTACAGCTCTATTACTGTCCATAGTGGGTTAAATAATGACTTCCCAAAATTAATGTCCACCTGGAACCTGTGAATGTGACCTTATTTGGAATCAGAGATCTGACATAAGTAACTAGTTTAAATTATGATGAAGTTATACTGGGTTAAGATGGGCCCTAAATACAATATGACTAGTGTCCTTGTAAGAAGGAATTTTGGACAAAAATACACAGAGTGTCATGTAAAGATGTCAGTAGATGTTGGGGAAATTGGACAGATACATGTAAAAAATAAAAAAGAAACTAGATCAACTTCTTATACCACATACAAGCATAAACTCAAAATGAATTAAAGACTTAAATGTAAGACCTAAAACCATAAAACTCCTAGAATAAAACACAGGCAGTAAAATCTCAGACATTTCTCTTAGTAATATTTTTTTTCTGACATATCTCCTTGGGCAAGGGAAACAGAAAAGAAAATAAACAAATGGGACCACATCAAGCTAAATAGTTTATGTACAGCCAAGAAAACTATGAAGAAAATGAAAAGACAACCCACTAAATGGGAGAACATATAGGCCAGTGCTATATGTGATAAGGGGTTAATATCCAAAATTTATACAGAACTAATCCACTCAACACCAAAAAAACTCCAAAAAACAAACAATCCAATTAAAAAAGAATGGGCAAAGGACCTGAACACTCCTCCCAGGAGGACATACAGATGGCCAACAGACATATGAAGAGATGTTCAACAAAACTAATCATCAGAGAAATGTAAATCAAAACCACAATGAGATGTCACCTCACACCTGTCAGACTGGCTATCATCAATAAAACAATAAACAACTATAGTTGGCAAAGATGTGGAGACAAGGGAACCCTCATGCACTGTTTGTTGTAATGTAGACTGGTACAGCCACGGTGGAAAACAGTATGGAGTTCCCTCAAAAAGTTAAGAATGGAATTGCCTTATGAACCAGCATCTGAAGAAATGAAAAACACTAACTTGAAAGAATATATGCACCCCTATGTTTGTTTTAGCCTTATTTACAATAGCTAAGTTCTGGAAGCAACTGAAGTGCCCATCAATAGGCTAGTGAATAAAAAAAATCAGTGCTACATATATACAATAGAATATTGCTCAGCCATAAAAAATGATGAAATCTTACCATTTGCAACAGCAAGGATGGACATAGAGGGTATTATGCTTAGGGAAATAAGTCAGAGAAAGACAAATACCATATTATTTCATTTATATAAAATCTATGTGGAATCTAAAGAACAATATAAATGAACAAACAAAACGTAAGTAGACTTGCATATACAAAGAACAGACTGATGATTGACAGAGGGGAGGGGTGCTGGGGGACTGGGTGAAGAAGGTGAAGGGATTGAGGAGTACAGGTTGGTGATTACAAAGTAGTCACAGGGATGTAAAGTACAGCATAGGAAATATAGTCAGTAATATTGTAATTGCCACGTATGGTGTCATTTGGGTAGTGGAAATATCAAGGGGAACACTTTATAAAGTATATGATTATCTAGCCACTATGCTGTACACCTGACACTAATACAAAATAATATTGAAAAACAGATGTAGACAGAGATTGGAATGATACATCTACATACCAAGGAACCTCAAGGATCGCCAGCAACAACCAGAAGGTGGAAGAGAGAAATGGAACAGATCCTTCCCTAGAGCCTTGAGAGAAGAATGACCTCACTGACAACTTGATTTCAGACGTCTAGCCTCCATAAGTATCAAAGAACAAATCGCTGTTGTTTTTGGCTACGCACTTTTTGGCATTTTATTGCAGCGGTCCTAAAAATGAATACATTCTCCTTTCAGCTAATCAATATAACATAATCTCCCCTTTACCTCAGCCCACACTCACAATTTTCTTTATCTGATCAAAATAGTAGCATCCAGGAAACAGCAAAGAAGACCAAAGGGAGCAGATGATATACAAGGAGGTGTGCCTTTGATTCCGATTCCAGGAGTGTGCAGCAATTACAAGGAAAACACTGAAAGATGGCATAAATACAGGAAAGCTCTGGTACTGGGTGCACGCTAGGAATGCTGCCTTTTTGCAACACTGAATTCCCAGCTTGCATCACAAAGGGGAATTATGTAGAAGAAAATAATTCCATCTCATTCCATTGAAGTCAGAGTATGCTAGTGTATTCCAATATAGACACTTGGAATTAGATTGAGCTTTTTCTTCTTACTGTCTTGAAATTTTACTGAGAACAGCTGGCCAATGAGCCAAGGAAACTGCATCCACTGTTCACAAAATAAGGACTTAGATATATAAGTGCTTTTCAAAATCTCTCATGCTTTGTAATATATATATATAGGAACCGATGATACTGTACCATGCTCTGGTACTTTGCCAAACTGTTGCCCAGTGGCTGCACCATTTTACAGTCCTACCAGTTAAGGGTGATGGTTCCAATTTCTCCACATCGACACTTGCTATCATCTGTGTGGTTGTTTTTTTTATTATAACCATACTAATGGATGGGAAGCTGTATCAACTATGGCTTTGACTGATATTTCCCTTATGACTAATGATGCTGAGAGTCTTTTCATGTATCTACTGGCCATTTGTATATCTTCTTTGGAGAAGTAGATTTTTAAATATTTTGTCCATTTTTAAATTGGATTGACTTTTTAATTTTTGATTTGTAAGAATTATTTATGTATTCTGGATAAAAGTCTATTATCTGATCTATAATTTGCAAATGTTTTCTCCCATTCTATGGATTGTCTTTTCACTTTTTAGATGGTATCACTTGCAACAGAAAAGTTTTTAAGGCTGTGCAATTTATGTTATTTTTTCTTTTGTCACTTGTGCTTTTTGAGTCATAACTCAGAAATCATTGCTTAAACCAAGAAAATGTTTTCTTCTTAGATTTTCACAGTGCTATCTCATATTTTGTTCTATGATGCATTTTGAGTAAGTTTTTGGGTATGTTGTGGGTCCAAATTTATTCTTTTGCCTGTGGACATCTAGCTGTGCCAAGTACCATTTGTTGAAAAGATTAGTCTTCCTCCATTTTGTTTTCTTGGTATCCTTGCCAAATATAATTACTTGACTAAAAATATAAATATTATTCAGATATTATCATTTTAATCTATTGATCTATATGCCTATCCTATACCACTGCCATACTGTCTTGATTATTGTAGCTTTGTTTATAAGTTTTGAAATCAGGAAGTGTGAGTCTTCTAACTTGGTCTTTTTCAAGATTGTTTGGGCTATTCCAGGTCTTTTTCAGTCCTGCGTAAATGGCAGGATGAGTTTGTTAATTTCTGCAAAACAAAAGCCACCTGGAATTTTGATAGCAATTGCATTAAATATGTAGATTAATTTGGGGATTATTGTTATCAAATAACATGGTCTTCCAATCTGTAAGCACTGGCTGTTTTTCCATTTATTTCAAATGGTGACAGAAGGAGATGTGACTTGGGGTGTGAATACACAATAGAGTGTACAGATGTTGTGTTGGGAAATTGTGCACCTGAAACCAGTGTAACCAATATCACTCCAATAAATTCAAAAATGAGAAGAAATATTTTGTGGGTTTTATTTAAAAAGTCTCACAGATATCTGTTAAATTATACTTAAGCATTTTTGTTCTTTTGATGCTATTAAAAATGTAATCGTTTTCTTAATTTCATTTTCAAATTGTTGTTAGTGTGCAGAAATACAATTGATCTTATATCATGTAAACTTGCTCAACCTTATTTATAAGCTCTACTATTTTTTAGTGGACTTCTTAGGATATACTATACATAGGATAATGGCATCTGCAACTAGAGACAGTTTTTCTTTGTTTCCAATCTGACACCTTTGATTTACTGTCTTTTTGCCTAAATATCCTGGTTAAACCCTCTAGTCTATGTTGAATAGAAGTAGTGAGAGCAGACATCCTTATATTATTCCTACCTTAGGGGGAAAGATTTCAGCCTTTCACCATTAAGTATGATGCTAGCTGTGGGGATTTTTGTAAATACTGTTTTTCATGTTGAAGAAGTATCCATCTATTCTGAGTTTGAGTGTTTTAATCATGAGAAAATGTTATATCATGTTGAATGATTTCTCTACACTTTTTGAGACAATTGTGCGTTTTATCCTTTATTCTATTAATATGGTACACTACATTAATTAATTTGGGGACACTAAAATTCCTGGGATAAATCCTATTTGGTCATGGTGTATAGTCATTTTTATGTTACTTCATTCAATTTGCTAATATTTTATTGATGATTTTGCATTTATGTTCATAAGACTTATTAGTCTTAGTTTTATTTTCTTGTGATTTTTCTTCCTTGATTTGGTATCAGGGTAACACTGCCTTCAGAGAACGTTCACTCATCTCCTATTTTTGGAAAGATTTGAGAATAACTAGCATTCATTCTTGTTTAAATGTTTGGAAGAATTACCCTATTTATAAGACTATGAGAATTCTGGCCTAATTATATTATTTATGGAGACTTACTTAGAATGTCAAAACATTGTTTTAGCCAGAATGTACAAGACATTATTAATTTATGAATATTAATTTGTATATTGGGGGGAAAATATCCAGAGCCAGACTTGGCTTTTATGTCTCTTCAAATGGCCAAATAATTATATTTCATAAAATATTTTGGTATGCAGAACCACAATTTGCTCTCTGTGTTTAGCCCAACTCGCAAGATAAAGAAAGAAAGAAAGAAAGAAAGAAAGAAAGAAAGAAAGAAAGAAAGAAAGAAAGAAAGAAAGAAAGAAAGAAAGAAAGAAAGAAAGAAAAGAAAGAAGGAAGGAAGGAAGGAAGGAAGGAAGGAAGGAAGGAAGGAAGGAAGGAAGGAAGGAAGGAAGGAAGGAAGGAAGAAAAGAAAAGAGAAGCTTAAGAACTGCCCTGTTACAGAACATGTTCTATTTTTGACAGAAGACAATTAAAAAGGAACATATAATAATTACCACATATATTTACCCACTTAAAGAAGTAAGTGGCCTGACCTGTGGTGGCACAGTGGATAGGGCATCAACCAGGAATGCTGAGGTCACTGGTTTGAGGCCCTGGGCTTGCGTGGTCAAAGCACATGTGAGAAGCAACTACGTGCTGATGCTTCCCACTACTCCTTCCACCTTTGCCTTTCTCTCTCTCTATCCTCTCTCTAAAATCAGTAAGTAAGGTATTTTTAAAAGAAATGAAATAAAAGCATATTCATAGTGAAACCATTTAATCTTAAGGCATCGGATATTATAATTGACTTCAATTGTTTATTCAAAACACATGTTACCCTTATTTTCTTTTGAGGTTCCAATTTCTGTGTTCTCAGGATTGACCCCACCCTTTAAAACCAGGGATGAAACAATAATCAAAACATGGCCAATCAGAACACTAAACCCTAGCCATAGAAATTATTTTGCTGATATGCATGCTGATATGCCATAGAGATTATTTTGCTGATATGCATGTGGCCTACATTGGACCCATCAGAGCTCTCTTTTACTTTGGCTAAAACAATTTAAGAAAAAGAAGAGATGGCGGGATGAAAGATTTAGATAAATCAGAGTGTGTGAATGAGATTATCTTTGGTACCAATTTTGCATAGGGAAAGCATACCTGAGAGTGAAGCCAACATATAAAACAGGGGTCCCCAAACTTTTTACACAGGGGGCCAGTTCACTGTCCCTCAGACCATTGGAGGGCCAGACTATAAAAAAAACTATGAACAAATCCCTATGCACACTGCACAGATCTTATTTTAAAGTAAAAAAAACCAAAATGGGAACAAATACAATATTTAAAATAAAGAACAAGTAAATTTAAATCAACCAACTGACCAGTATTTCAATGGGAACTATGCTCCTCTCACTGACCACCAATGAAAGAGGTGCCCCTTCCGGAAGTGCGGCAGGGGCCGGATAAATGACCTCAGGGGGCCGCATGTGGCCCAGGGGCTGTAGTTTGGGGACCCCTGATATAAAAGGAATACAGAGCTACAGCCTGGAAAGGCTCAGATATCTGATGACACTCATCAGATCTTGGACTGAGCCATACCTGAAGCTAATGCATCCTAAAACATTCTAAATTATGCCAGCTAATAAATTCTTTGTTTGGCTTGAGCACTTTGGAATTGAGTTTCTGTCATCTGCTGCAAAACTGTTATCATAAACATACAAATAAAGAAGGTTTTTAGGAGACAGGAGGGGAGATAGTGAGGCAGACTCCCACATGTGCCCTGACCGGGATCCACCCAGGGCCGATGTTTAGTACTGAGCTATTTTTAGCACCTGAGGATGATGCTCCCTAATGGAGCCATCCTTAGTGTCCAGGGCCACAACTGAACCACTGGCTGAGGGAGGGGAAGAGAGAAAGAAGGGGGAGAAGGAGAGGACTGGGAATCGAACCCAGGACATCCATACGCCAGCCTGACACTCTATCCACAAAGCTACCATGCAGGCCCATAAATATATGAATAAAGAATTTTAAAGCCAGATTTTCTCTGCTTACTTATATTTAAGCATAAATGACCATCAAATTAAATAATTTTAATAGTTCAAAGTATTTGAAAAAAAAATAGTTCAAGTATTTGAAAAAATATATCTGATATAAGTTTGAAGATGAAGTTTAAAGAATAGTGACCTAGGGTTGAGAGGTACTATTATGAACAAAAATTAAAATAATATAGTTATATTTAGTTTCAAATTTAGGCCACATAAAATAAAATTTAACAATACAAATAGAATATGAATTTTTAAAATGAGAGTTTAAACTATCTCAACTCTATAAGGAAGCAAAAATAATCAATTAATTTATTTAACCTTATAATATAAAATTATTGATTGCTTTATCAAAGGATTAAGAAGAAACATGAGCAAATTGCAATATACTGGTATAGAAAATGTTAATTATAGAACTGCCTTGAATAGAGTGAAAAGATTAAAGGAATTACTTTTTTAAATTTTTACTGTTAAACAAACCTAATTAAAAACTTTACTAAAAAAAACCTTTAGGCCTAGGTAGCTTTATTAGGAAAAGGGAATGTCATACAGTATTCCATTTTGATGGCTTTTCTTTAAGGACAGTTCTCAGGCACAGTCTTGGGCATCTAAAACTCAGGTGAAATGCCAGAATTTACTGGCATAATAAATTAGAAGGCAGGGTTTTGGGAAACTATGGCAGCTGGAAAGTAAAAGTTAATATCTTGAAAAAGAAAGAGCTTTAAAAGGGAAAGCCCAGAGTTTGCAGATAATATATGTACAAATTTCTGGTCGGTTGTTAAATGAGATGTACCACATGT
Organism: Saccopteryx leptura; assembly: GCF_036850995.1. Classification (NCBI taxonomy): domain Eukaryota; kingdom Metazoa; phylum Chordata; class Mammalia; order Chiroptera; family Emballonuridae; genus Saccopteryx; species Saccopteryx leptura. The sequence goes on from NC_089516.1 coordinate 15,422,927, forward strand.
GCAAGACAGAGTACAGGCAGCACTACTGAGGCTAAAGGAAGTGACAGCGATTTCAGCTGCTGCCTACCACAGGGAGGACAGAGACAGAAATTTAAGTTCAGCAAAGTTCAGTGCCTGCATAAAGCAAAACAGTCAACACTACTTAGGGGGACGTGAAAGAATCAGCCTATAAACTATATCAATAAAATGTCTATGATGCAATTCAAACTACAAGGCCTATAAAAATATAGCGGCTCCTATAACCATATTCAAAGAAGTAAATGGAAATGAGCTCCTAATGAATAGAAAAAAAAGGATATTTCAACAGAGATTTAAAAACTACTTAAGATGAAACCAAACAAATTCTAGAACTGAAATTTACAATATATGAGTGAAAAGTTCACTTAATAGATTAAAACTGAGAGGAAAAGAGCCAGGAAATTCAGAGATAAATGAAAGGAACTTTCCAGAATCATTAGCTACCTAAAGGATAACACAGCAAATTAATGTGATATGGGGGCCTAGAGGGACAGGATAGAGAGAATGGTACAGAAAAACATAACTGAAGGGACTTCAAGAAATACCTGAAACTGCCTGCCCAGGCAGTGGTGCAGTGGATAGAGTATCAGACTGGGACACAGAGGACCCAGGTTCAAAACCCTGAGGTCGCCACCTTGAGCATGGGCTCACCAGCTTGAACACGGGGTTGCTGGCTTGAGCACGGAGTTGCTGGCTTGAGCCCAAAGGTACTGGTTTGAAGCTTGAGGTTGCTGGCTTGAGCCCAAGGTTGCTGGCTTGAGCAAGGGGTCACTTGCTCTGCTGGAGACCCCCAGTCAAGGAACATATGAGGAAGCAATTGACGAACAACTGAAGTGCCGGAATAAAGAATTGATGCTTTTCAGCTCTCCCTTCCTGTCTGTCTGTCCGTATCGGTCCCATTCCACCCCCTCTCTGTCACACACATACACACACACACACACACACACACACACACAAATAAATATCTAAAACTAATGCAAAATTGTTTTAGCTATTCTAATTCCTTTGGCTTTTCATATAAAGGTGAGAATTATCCTGTCTATAACTACAAAAAAAACATGTGGTGATCCATTTTTAAGTGAGAGGAGGGGAGACAGAGAGACAGACTCCTGCAAGTGCCCAGATGGGAATCTACCCAGCAATCTCCATCTGGGGCTGATGCTCTGCCCATTTTGGGCCCATGCTCACAACCCAGCTATTTTTAGCACCTGAGGCAGAGGCTTCCCTGGAGCCATCCTCAGCATCCAGGGCTAAGGTGCTTGAACCAATCGAGCCATGGCTGTGGAGGAGAGAGAGAGAGAGAAAGAGAAAGAGAAAGAGAAAGAGAGGAGGAGGAGAAGGGAGAAGCAGATGGTTCTCCTGTGTGCCCTGACTGGGAATCAAACCTGGGACTTCCACACGCCATGTCGATGCTCTACCACTAAAGCTAACTGGCCAGGGCCACCACACAGTGATTTTTTTAGGCATTGTATTAAACATGTATATACATTTGTAGAAAATGACTTTATTATGTTGAATCTTCCAATCTATCAAAGTGGTATATCCCTCCATCTACACATCTCTGTTTGGATTTCTTTCATAAGACTTGTGTAGTTTTCATCACACGAGTAATGCATATTTATTGTTTAATTTATATATAAATATTTCATTATTGAGTGAATGTAAATGGTATTAGCTTTTGAGTTTCAGTTTCCTCATGTTCCTTGCTCATCTATAGAAATACAACTGATTTTTGTGTGTTGATCTGGTATTCTGTGATTTTTAATAGTTAGTGGGCTAATATCATTTCATCTTGAGGGAGTTTTGGTTGGTGTCATTTTAAGGGTCAGAAATGTTACTACTACCCTTGCAGATTTTTAAAGGTTTGATCTATTCATATTTCTACATCTTCTCTTGTCAGCTTGGGTAGTTTATGCTTTCCTGGAAAATGTATTGATCCAGTCATTTCTGCTTTCCATTGCTCAGCTTTCTCTAAATTATCTTGCCCACTGATGCACACACACACACATACATATATTTGGCATATACTTTATATACTTTTTTCCAGTGTTGGAATTTCAATGTGGAAAGGTAGCTTAATTAGCCTAGTTTGCTACTTGATAAAATACCCCCTATACTTGTTCTTATTTTTTCTTCAATATCACCATCCTCCCTCTTTGTCTCTGATATAATAGAGATCTTAAGGCCAATCCTAAGCATTTCCTACTTCCTGAAGGCCTTTTTGGTAGCTGTATGTTCCCGTTGTCGTTGTCGTCGTCGTCATCATCATCATCATCATCATCTCATTCACACTGTAATGCAATGACACTTTCCCTCACATTGATATCTCCATTAGGCTTTGAACCCCTTGATACTACGGATTAAGCAAGTTCCAGTTTATAGTTCCTAAGAATAGCTATTTCAAGGCACCAATGAGACAGCCAATATATTTATCATGCTATGCATAAATGATACACTTCTCCAGTACCCTTTCTCTTTATATAAATATAGATGCACTTAACCTTGTTTCATAGATTTTAAACTTAGCTCATTTATTACATTCTATTTTTTCTTCACTTATGCAGAATAACTTGAATCAGGAAAACAGCTTCCATTAAAATGACTGTCTCTCTGAAATGTAGTACAAGTGTTTCATAACCAGTATAAAGACCTTAGTAAACTACCAAGGACATTTATACAGTACTAAATTATGGCTGGGATTTAGCACACACATTTGTTTTCTCCGTGAAACAGATGCTCTCGGTTATAACGAGAAATGGCTCCGTCATTAGATAATTAATTAGGCATTTGCTTAGTCCATTCAGGGTTCTCTGAAATCCTAGGACTCAGGTATTTTTTTCCATAAGAATTAGACTCTGTGGTCATTTCCTTACTTCTCTAATCTGTTATACCTAATTTTAGCTCCATCTGCAACATTTTATCTCATTACATTTGATGGTCATCGTGTATGAAAATAAAGCAAATGAAATATACATTTTACTAACATGGACTCACTGGTGGAAAGCTAGATCTGGAATTCTGAAAAAAAAGGAAATTTACTGAGTTTTGGAGACAAACAGCCAAGTCAAATATTGTTATGGTGCTGATTTTAACAAGGGTAACAAAGTAAAGATAATAAAAAGGTTTTAGGCCCTCACATTAATATTGATACATACACATGAATAAAACATGTGAATGATACCAGCAAGGTGCTTAAAACAAATTGGTGGCTTGAGCAAGTTAAAAGATACCATCTGTAATTCCTTTATACTATTTATTTGGTAATACAGTTTAATCGTTAGAGATAAACAACTTAGGCAAGCCCTCATTTTAATTACTGCAAAACATGACTTTGAGGAGTTAAAAAGATAAATAGAAAGTGTATTGCAGTATATTTATATCTATTAAAAATTATAATAATGTCTCCCCACCTTTACTCTTTTAAATACATAGAAAATTCGGTAAACTGAGATAATGAAGCTTAGATCATATGAATGCTCAAAATAACAGGTATAATCAATACTCCCAATAAATTTTAACTTAACAAGGCTTCAATAAAATAAAAATCCCGCCTAGTCTAAGAATCTGATAGAATAGCTTTTCAGAGCACTCACATTAGACTCCTGTTCAAGGCTTTAATTCTGTTAATATTTACAGCTGCTGAAGCATAAAGCAACCCAATGAATAAAACAGTGTTATTTAGCTCCCCAGTCATTTTCAACAAGAAAACAAATAAGCCCAATTTAATAGAAATTAGTAGGTTTCTGTTTTGTAAACATAATATGGAAATTTTTTATTGGGTTTTGTTCTAATTGACGTTTATGCTTTTAATTCCCCCAGGGTGGCTCTTTTGTTACAATGTTATGAAATGCTTCAGGATGGAGAGGTATGGTGGAATTAGCAAGTGCTTTACAGACTAATTGGGTTTGAATGCTGCTGGTTTGGTAATTTATTCAGCAGGTGACCATGGCCACATTAGTTGACCTGCCTGAAACTTAGTTTATGCCTATAAAATGGGGTTGTAAAAATATCTGAATTTATTGGAATGTTGTGAGTGTTCAGTTAGAAAGCACTGATTTGTGGTGAATACATTTCTCATCTAATGCCTGTCTAACCTTAGGAAAGGTAGAGCACAGATAGAGAAGAAAACATTAAAACTGAGTCAGATACTGCCTTGCATATACAACTCTCCCCCATTCATATGGTTTCTCTTATATGTAGAAAAAAATAGAAGAACAGTGTCCAGATGAAAACAACACATGCCTTTGAATCTAAGGTGCCAGCCATTATAAAATATGTCTTAATTTTAGAGAAGTTAAATGTGATAAAGTGTGAAGTTTGGAATTGATGATTTTTGGTAATAGTTAATATATATGTTGAGCACTTACAGTATACTAGACAGTGTTCTAAATGTTGCAAAAATATTATTTATTCTTTGTTAAAAAATCAAGTAAGTACTATCACATTCCCTATTTTGCAAAAATGAAGTAACCCATCCAAGAGCATTCAGCTTGTAGAGACAGCTGAGTTGTAACCAGGGAGGAACCCTGAGCACTGAAATCTACCTGCACCAAGCCATGGCCACTCTCAGGAGAAGCACACCTGACACGTGATTCATTCACAGAGAAGTTAAGGGTGGGAGAATTGAAGAAAGAGGAAATGGGAAGTAGTAAGTGATATTGTCTGTGTTGTCCATCATGCTTAAGTGTCTATTAAATGACCTAGGTATTGTTAACACCTAGAGTTAGAGAATTTGGGGAAAAAAGTGTAACATTGTAAGTGAGTTAAGGGGGCTTGAGACAGAGCAAAGTATTAAAATTTTTCAAGTGAAACAATTCAGAAAAAATATACCTCACTGAGGGGTCACTGCAGAACCACTGGTAACCACAGATTTGTTTACTATCTCTATAGTTTTGTCTTTTACAGAATATCATATAACTGAAATCATACAGTATGTGGCCTTATTAGATTGGCTTCTCCTGCACAGCAATTAAGAATCATCCTAACCTGGATAGATAGTTCAATTGGTTGGAGTGTCATCCCAAAGCAGAGAAGTTGCCGGTTTGATCCCCGGCCAGGGCACATACAGAAACGGATCAATGCTCCTGTCTCTCTCCCTTCCTTTCTCAAATAAATTAATTTAAAAAATTAAAACAGAAAGAATCATCCATGTTTGTTTGGCTTGATGGTTCATTCCTTTTTATCACTGAATATTATTCAATTGTATAAATGAACTTTGGTTTGTTTATCCATTCACCTATTCAAGGATATCTTGGTTGCTTTTGGTTTGGGGCAATTGTGAATAAAGCTGATATAAATTTTCTGTGTGGGTTTTTCTGTAAATATAAGTTGTCAAATCAATTGGGTATGTATCTAGAGGTATGATTGCTAGATTGCATGATAAAACTTTGTATTGGTTTCCTTTTCTTAGCTTGGTAACTTAAGGTAAAACATTGAGCTTACTTTCTTCACGTGTACAAAGGAAATTAACTCAAAAAATTGTATTAACTCAAAAAAGCTGTTGTGAGGACCAAGTGAACATTGAACACAGTTCGTGACTCTGTTGGAATTAATCAGTGCTAAGTTAAGTATATTTATTATCACTGATATTACTTTAAGAGATAAATATAAATTGCCCATTGTTCCTCAATCCAGACCCCAAAACTTGTCCTGACAGCATTCTCTTCTAAACTGTGAGTCAAAAAATCAAAGTGAGTCCATATTTCAAATACCTCTTTAATTAATTTTTTTTCAGAGAGAGATAGATAGACAGATGGACAGACACATGGACAGATGGATGAACGGACAGGCAGGCAGACAGACAGACACAGAGAAATAGGAAGGGAGAGAGATAAATATCAACTCATAGTTGTGGTACATTGTTAATTGATTGCTTTCTCATATGTGCCTTGACCAGGAGGCTACAACAGACTGAGTGACTGCTTCCTCAAGCCAGCAATCTTAGGCTCAAGGTAGCAACCTTGGGCTTCAAGCCAGCGACCAGGGGGTCATGTCTATGATCTCACATTCAAGCTGGATGACCTTGTAGTCAAGCTAGTGACCTTGGGGTTTCAAAAATGGGTCCTCAGCATCTCAAGTAAACAGCCTATCCACTGTGTCACCACATGTCCGGGCAAATCAATTTTTTAAAATTTTTATTAATTTTAATTTATTGTGTTTACATGGATTCAATTATCCTACTGTATATAACACCCTCACCGCCGCCACCATGTCCCTATTTATACCCCCTTTACCTCCCAACCCCCTTTCTTCTGGGATTTGCTGTCTTATTATCTGTATCTATATGTTATGTATATATAACCTCACTAATCCCTTCACCTTCTCTGATCCCATCTCCTCAGCCCCTTCCCTCTGACAGCTGTCCCTCTGCTCCCTGTGACCCCGCCTCTGCCTCTGTTCCATTCCTCAGTTCACTGTGTTCATTAGATTCCACATGTAAGTGAGATCATATGATATTTGTCTTTCTCTGCCTGGCTTATTTCGCTTAGCATAATCTCCAGGTCCATCCATGCTCTCGCAAAAGGTAAGGTTTCCTTTTTCACAGCCACGTAGTATTCAATTCATATTCCTCCATTTTTTAAGTCAATGACTTGATTCTAACCTTCATCGGTTTTCACTTGGATTACCACAAACGTATACTTTATCTCTCAGCCTTCTTTATCTCATTTCCTCATCTGTTGTTCATGCTACTTGTTCCCAAGTACTGATCATATTTGCATACAACAGTGTCTGACATATTGCAGGCATTTAATAAATATTTGTTGACTAAATAAATACATCATTTGTTGACTAAATGAATACATCATTCCCCAACTAGCACTCGTAAGTGATAAAATGTCCAACATTCCTTTATAAATAATGTAAATGAATGACAATTATGTTTTACATGTATGTATGAATATTTAAAAATACTTCCACACATTTTCATGTATGCATACTATTATAACCACTTCAAACTATCTTCAGGTCTCTGAATTTGCCACATGTATTTTGTTTGTTTTTTCTTGTTCATTAAAATATTTATCTTTGTAAAAAGAAATCAATCACTTAATAAAATGACATTGACATTTCAGGGCTAAAAAGGTAGGAAGATATGGTACATACATACAGTGCAATGTTACTGACATCTGCAACAGCATGGATGGATCTTGAGAACATCATGCCAAAAGCCATATGATTTCACTCATATGCAGGATATAAAACTAAAGCAACAAATGAACAAACAACTAAAACAAAAACCCATAGACACAGACAACAGTACAGTGACTACCAGAGGGGTGTGGGTGGGTGCAGTAAAGGGTAAAGGGGCTCAAAAGAAGGCAATGGAAGAAAATCTAACTGTGCATGGTGGGCATACAAGGCGATATACAAATAATGTATCATAAAACTGCACACTCTTGAAACATATACAATCTTATCAACCAATGTTCCTCCAACAAATTCCATTTTTTTAAAAAAGGGGGGAAAATAGTGGTCCAAGACCACTCAACATAGGTTGTCTGTTAAAGGGAAAAAAATCCCAAATACATGCAAACATACACATACACGCACATGCATGTAAAAGCAAAAAAAAAACTAAAAAACCCAGTATTTTTCAACAGTACAATCTACAACAAACACAAATTCATAATTATTTTAAAATACTTCTTTTCTTAATACCAAATATGCCCATCTTGTGTGTGTGTGTGTGTGTGTGTGTGTGTATTTCAATGGTTTACTGTTGAGTTTTTAAAAATATATTAATGTACTACATGCAACTCTTTCCTCTTGTAACAGCCTTTTATTTTATTATTTACCTTCATGTGACTAGCTTCTGCCTACCCAAAGAGAAGGAGTGTTTCTCTGCTGAATACAATTTTATACAGGGTGAATCCTGCCCGGTAGGGGGGTGTATTTAGCTTTTAACAGAACTAGGGGGAGTAAGTTTTTCCAGTTTTCACCAGTTTTTAGAATAAATTTGGTTAGGACTTATTTCAAAGTTCAGTTTAATTTTTTTATTTGTTCTGAACTCTGAGGCCTGTAAGTACAATGTAATTTTTAATTAATATTGAGTGCCTTTCCTACTAGTTGTGAGACCTTGAGGCCTATTATTAGAACTAATATTAATGGCCAAGCTAAATCTGAGAATAATTTTATGTAGTAATTTCTTAACAATTGCTATTGTAGTCTCATTTCTAGTAGGAAAAGCTTTTATCTATCCTGAAAACGTGTCAATAAAAACTAATAGGAACTTATATCCCTTTGCTGGTGGCTTTAATTTAGTAAAATTTATCTTTAAATGTTTACCTGGGAAAGTGTTTCTTTCCCTATTTTTTTATAATTTCTTTTATTTGCTTAGTATTTACTTAGGCATAGACTAAATATTTGGACACTATGCTTTCCTTGACTAGGGCTTTAGGCAAGAAAAGTCTTTTGTCTGGTATTTTTAACTATTTTTTTTTTATTCTTAGTTGTCCTCTCCTAGTAACTAAAATTTCTAAAGGCCCTACTGATTTTGGGGCTACTTTTTTGCTGCCTGATCAGTTGCCTACTTTTCTTTTGCTTCTATTGAGTCTTTTTTTCTGGTGCTGTGGGCAATGAATAAGGGCATAGTCTCTGGTAGCCAAATGGCTTCTAACAAGGCTAAAATTTCTTCTTTGTTTTAATGTCTTTACTAGCAGACATTAGAAATCTTCTCTCTTTGTAGATTGCTGTATGAATATGAGCAGTAGCAAAAGCATACCTACTGTCAGTATAACTGGAGATTGCTTTTCTTTTTACTATTTGAGGGCCTGGATAAGGGCTATAAGTTCTGCTATTTTGTGTGGAAGTTCCCTGGCTCAGCACCAGTGACTAGATGACCCAGTCTAGGGTCACTATTGTAGCTCCCAGTACCTTATTGGCGTCAGGTAGCTCAGAGTCCTTTAAGTCTAGTCAGGCAGTCTGTATGATGTTGATTACCTCCGTATAGTCACGTAACAGGGTGGCTGGGTCATCATCTGGGAGCAAGCTCACAGGGTTGATGGTGGCTGTTTTTTGGAACTTTATCCTGGATCTAGGAGTAGAGCTTGGAACTGGGTTACTTGGGTGTATGACATATATTTTCCTGGAGTGCCTCTTAGGAGCGCCTCAACTGTGTGTAGCATCATCATAGTTAGCTCTTCACCTAATGTGAGCTTTTCGGCCTCTCTGACAAGGATTGCAGCAGCTTCTATGGCTTGCAGGCAGGCAGGCCATCCAGCTGCCATGGGGCCTAGCTGTTTTGACAGGTATGCAACCAGTTGTTTCCAAGGTCCTAAGGGCTGAGTCAAGACCCCTTTTGCGGTTCCCCAAACCTCATGGATGAATAACTGGAAGGGCTTGGAGACATCAGGCAGGGCAAGAGCTGGGACAGATGCTAGGGCCCTCTTAAGGTCCTGAAAGGCTTTTTGTTCAGTCTTAGTCTATTCCAGGGGTTGTGACCCACCCGTGCAGGCATAGAGAGGCTTTGCTAACTTGGCAAAACCCAGAATCTATAGTCTGCAATATCCTATATCCCTGAGGAATTCCCTTACTTGCTTTTTAGTTGTTGGAGTGCGGATCCAGAGTATGGCTTCCATGCAGTCATGGGACAGAGTCCCTTCTCCCGCTTTGACCCAGTAGCCTAAATAAGTAACCTCTTGAGTGCAGAGTGGTGCCTTTTTGGCATACACTCAGTATCCTAGTGCTTGGAGTGAAGCGAGGAGGCCTCGAGTAGCCTGCAGCGCTCCTCCGTAGATGGTGCCAGTAGTAGGTCATCTACCTGGAGTAGGGTACCGTTTTGGTGTTCCTGCCGAAAAGCGCTACTGGCATTGCAGTGGAGAGCAATTGTATGACTACAGGCTGCTGATGGGCAGCCAGTCCAGGAGGCTTGGTTCCAGCCTAAACCTCTGGGAAACTCTCCTGAAGCTGCTGAAGAAGGGACGGGCTCTTTGTGTCTTCCAGCTTAGTTGATACCTGTAAAAGATATTACTTGGAGAAAGGGCAGTTTAAGAGTAGCTGCAATCTGACATCTGACATTTTTTTGTTGTTGGGCCCTATGGTTAAGGTTGTGTTTTCCTCTTTGAATGAAATTGTGGCCTGGAGCTTTTGTAACAAGTTCTGTCCTATTAGGGGGCAGGGATATTCTGGCATGACCAAGAATGAATGGGTGACATTTCCTTGCCTCAACTGTTTGCTGGGTGGTCCGTGGGTAGTATACAGTTTTCCAGTGGAGTTTTGTGTGTGGTGACAGGTCAAAGGAGCTCAGTTAAAACCAAATGAGTTGCTCTAATGTCTATTAGAAAGTCTACAGTGTTTTCCTATAATATTACCACAGACACCGTAGGCTTCCGGGTGCTCAGTGAAAAGCAGCCTTGGCCCCATCAGTCCTTGAGGTTCAAGATCTGGGAGAGTGCCTTGGCAGCTTGTAATTTAGGACACATATTTTAATGTCCTTCCTCTTTGGAAAATGCTTATTAATTCTTCCTAATTTGATTCTAGTTGGCTTTTTTTTAATATATTCTTTTCCTTGCCTTTCTCCCCTGGGAGTTCTTTTCCCCTATGTGAATTAGCCTCCTGGAGTGCTGCTATTACTACCTTAGTAATCTTTGTGTCTTGCTTTTCCTTTATTGTGTACCTTTTGTTAAAAACTTTCTGGGCTATCTCAACTAGCTGGGATTGATTTATGCCTTCGAACCCTTCTATTTTCTGGAGTTTCTTTCTAATGTCTGGAGCTGACAGGGCACAAAAAGCAAACTTAATTACCCTAGTATTTTTTGGTTTAGGATCTAGAGGTGTATAGACTCTATAAGCTTTCTGTAGTCTCTTTAAGAAAGCTGCGGGAGTTTCTTGAGGATTTTGAATAATTTTTGACATTTTAGACAAATTTATAGGTTTTTTAATAATTGCCCTGATTTCAGCTAACAGAAACTGGTGAAAAGTGTCCAAATCTTCCTGTCCCATGGTAGTAGTAGCGTATTATTTAGGCCGGACAACTAGAAACACCTTCTGAGGTGGTTTTGGTTGTCTTCCTTAGCTCTGTTCATTCCTAATATAGCAGCTTTTTTTTTTTTGCCTCAGTTTTGAGTTTTTCTTTAAGTCTTCCCCTTGGGTTTGGCTCTAGGTAAGAGGCTGTGATTTCCTGAGCCAAAGCAGAGGAGGTAGGAGGGGCTGTAGCAAGGGGGTAGCAGCCTGAATTCCTCCGGTGTGGTTTATAAAACAGGGGGCTGTTTGGAAATGTAAATGCCCCTGGCTTACTGAGCTACTAAAACCCTTTGTCCTGGCGCAGCACTTGAACCAAGAAAGAGGGCTCTTTGCTGGTCAATATAAGGGAACTGGTCGGGTGCCTGGGATTCCCAGTGCCTGAGGGGGAGGGGCAGGCGTTGAGAGCTGCATGATGATCTGCCACTTGGCGCTGCTTTTATTATTATTATTTTTCTGCTGCTGCGACTGCTGCTGCTTGTGCTTGGCTGCAGCCTGGCATTTTTTATTCTTCCCCTGTGGGTAGGTGCCCAGTGATAGTATTGTAGACTGTCCGTGCTTTTTTCCAGGTCTAGTAGTTCTTGATTTGGCCAATCTGCTCTAAGAGTTGGCTACTTTAATTCACAGAGAGTTTTTAATGTATCCTTTTTTTTTTCTCTCTTGCTTCCTAGTCCACTTTGTCCTCCTTAACAGTGTGTAAGATAGGAACCCTCTTTCTTGATTTGGGGGTGTTGCTAGTAAAATATGATGACCGTCCTTGGTTGTACAACCTTTCTTTAGGAAGGGGGATTTTCTTTCTAAGGGAGGAGTAGGATCCTCTACTGTTCTATGCAGGGGAACTAGTATGGGTGGCCCTGGGGCTTAGTTATTTTATATAGCTTTGATATTTCTAGCATCTAATAAGCCCTGTTTTGGCTACCCTACCCTGAATGTGGGCTATTCTAATTTATAAAGAGTTTGAAGTTTTTCCCCTTGGTCAGTCCCTGGAGCACTAAAGGACAAAGGGCTTCTAGACACAGTTTGTAGTTTCCCTTTTGACTACTTAATTCTATACCTGCCCTCCTTTCTAAAGGCTTCTTTGAAATGCCTTAATACACAAACTAAGGGAATCTTCTGAGTACTTGGCCCTCTCCCCATTCTTAAGTTCTAGGGTACTATCCTGTAAAATTCTAACAGTCAAAATGGCAAGGACAAGTACCAGGAATAAGGGGTGTTTAATTTTAGAGGTGTCGATTACTATACAAAAGGAGAGGTAGGGGCTAACAGAAAAACAATTTCCTCTGAGGAAAAGTTGGACAGAATGCCTTGAAGCCAGAGGTCTTGGATCCAAGAAAAGAGGTCTAGTGGGTCTGAGGAAAGTGGTCCGAACCAAAAATTTCACGAAAGATTTCTCGGAAGAACAAAGAAATTCTACAGAACAGACAATTTACCATTTACATTTATACTTGACTTTGAGACACAGTTCAGCGGACAAGGGAATGGGTGCCCCGTGAGAAGCCTCTCAGGTGCTTGCCTGGCTGCATCCCTTGCGGGAGCTTAGGTGCCTCTTAGCAATTGGTGGGTCCGTATACAGCCCTAACTTGGATCAGAGCGTGTCTGATACTACCCTAAGCCATATGAGGATCGCCACAGAACTGCAGGTTGGAGCCCACTTGGACTTTGTAGTTGGTCACTATGGAGTCACAAACTGGAAACTCAGGTGCAGGTGCCAGAGATCCCCATTCACACACCAATCAGGGATTTTTAGACAGAACAGCCGCAAGGAAAAGGTTGAACTCAAAGTCCTCTTCCCTTAACCAGAACTCTCTGCTCTACCAGAGAGTGCCTGGCACCTAACCAGAACTCTTTCCCTTGAGCTCTGGCTGCGTAAAACTCTTTCCCTCAAGTTCTGGCACCTAAAACTCTCCACCAACATCTTGGCCTTGGAGAGCCTGTTGCATGAGTCTGATCATGTCCAATCATCAGTTGCAACAGTCCTTGACTAGTCCTAACCTGGGGCCCAAAACCAAGATTCAACAAAGCAAAATATTTACTTTACTCACCTCCTGAGGTCAGAATTTGTACTCTTCAACTTTTGCCAAATGCTGGGGCTAGGGGTGTCTGCCGAGACGCTGTCCGAGACCCACAGGATAGCTGGAGCCCTGCAATGTCTCAGGGGGCGCCTCTCCTAGAGATCCAACAGGGTCGGGCAACCCCCTGAAGAGGTCAACTGGCCCCAGTGTGTCTCAACCCAATGAGAAGGAGTACCCGGGATCTCACTGGGGCCTCTAGGAATGTTGTTGTAAAGTGACTAGTGAGTTCCAAAGAGACACAAGTTACAGAAAAAATTTTGAGGAGTTTATTATTAAAAGCCAGCTGGTTGCATGGAACTCAATACAGACTCAAATCATGCAGCCCAAACAAGTTCAGGGGTTCGCTTTTAAAGGCATAAAACCACATTTTTGGGTGGGGGGAGGATTGCAGGATACAGGCACCTAGCTACGTGAGACTACAGAAGCGAAACAGGCTCCTTAAGCTAAGGTTATCTTTAGAACAATCTTGGCTGTGTGGTCCAAATTTCTTAACAGTCAGTGTCAGGCCTCTCAACGCCTGCATTTTTGCAGACTGTTGAGCCTGTATAATAACTTCCCTAAAATGGACAGAAATAGTAAAATGTTGAGGCTAGGGAGTCTAGTTTCATTATAGATTACATGTACAAGCTGGGCCTGGGTAGCTTACAATGCAAAGGGGGTTATAGGTTGGGTCCCTTATAATATTCTGTCTTTAGCTTTTGTTATTTTAATTATGATATGTCTTAGTGTGCGACTCTTTGGGTTCATCTTGTTTGGAATTCTGCAATTCCTGGACTTTGTCTTTTTCCTTCACTGGGTTAGGGAAGTTTTCAGTCATTCTTTCCTCAAATAATTACTCTATTCCTTGCTCTCTCTTATGCCTCTGGTACCCCTATGATGACTTCAGTACCATGTTGAGTAGATGTGGGGAGAGTGAGAATCACTGCCGTGTTCCTGATCTTAGAGGAAAACCTTTCAGTTTTTCACCATTGAGTGTGATGTTAGCTGTGGGCTTTTCATTGGTGACCTTTACTATGCTGAAGCATTTTCATTCTATTCCTAATTTTTGAGAGTTTTTATCATGAAGGTATGCATGCTGAATTTTATCAAATACTTTTTCTGTATTCATTGTGATGATCATGTGATTTTTATTCTGTGTTCCATTGATGTGATATATCTTATTAATTGATCTTTCTGTTTGAACATTCCTTTCATTCCAGTGTTAAATCCCATTTGGTCATGTTATATGGTTCTTTTAAAGTGCTACTACATTCATTTTGATATATTTTGGTGAGAGAAAACACTGCCCAACTATAGATCCATGGTTAATTCTTATATATCCTCCCAAATTACTCACTTTCTGTCACTGAAATAATTCTAGCTTCCTGATGTTTTCAATAAACCCAGTGCCATTCTCCCAACATTGTCTTTTTCCCCCCATATTCTCTGGGTTCCTGTAGTTGGAACAAACTCAACCATACAATCAGTCACTTCATAAAGTTACAAGAACTTTGTAGTGTTTGAAAAATGCTTCTAGCCTGATGAGGCAGTGGCACATTGAATAGAATGTCTAACTGGGATGCAGAGGACCCAGATTCAAAACCTCGATGTCACCAGCTTGAGCATGGGCTTACCAGCTTGAGTGCAGGGTTACTGGCTTGAACGTGGATCATCAACATGAACCCATAGCAGCTGGCTTGAGCCCAAAGGTCATTGGCTTGAGTAAGAGGTCACTTGTTCTGCTGTAGCCCCATTCAAGGCACATATGAGAAAGCAATCAATGAACAACTAAGGTGCTGCAATGGAGAATTGATGCTTTTCATCTCTCCCTTCCTGTCTGTCTGTACCTATCTGTCCTCTCTCTGTCACAAAAATAATTTAAAAAAATTAAAAATGTTTCTAAGTTAAGCATTTTTAAAACTTTTATATTCTCAAATTGTCATAGACAATTTCCAGTTCTAACCCTGACTCTGAATTCAGTTGAAAGTTCAAATCAAAACATGTCATAGCTTGGCCTGACCTGTGGTGGCACAGTGGATAAAGCGTCGACCTGGAATGCTGAGGTCGCCGGTTCAAAACCCTGGGCTTGCCTGGTCAAGGCACATATGGGAGTTGATGCTTCCTGCTCCTCTCTCCCCCTTCTCTCTCTCTCTCCTCTCTAAAAATTAATAAAAGAAAAATTAAAAAAGAAGAAACAACAAAAAACATGTCATAGCTTGATTTTTATAAACAAGTATCAGAATTTAAACTTTCTATGCCAGCCATTTAATCTATCCCAATCCTTAAATTAATATACAATATTATATTATATATACATTATATATTTATAATGTATTATATATTTATAACATTATAAATATTATTATATATTTATAACATTATAAATATTCCATTTGTGTATAAGATACCCATATATATGTAATGGTTAAGGAAAAGTTCTAAAAGGACAAACAAGTATTTTCAATAATTGTAATCTATGGAAGAGGCATAGGAATGGAGGGAGTGGCAAAAATGTTTTTTAACTTTTTATTCCATATACTTCTATACTGTTTAGGTTGTTCTTTCTTTTTCTTTTTTACAAAGGACATGTATTCCTGTAGTACATACATATATTTTTGTAAGTAATAAGGAAAACAACACTCCATTAAAATAAAAGAACAGGTCACACCTTGGCTGAGTAATACAGTTGGTTGGAACATCATCATTAAATGACGAGGTTGCGGGCTTGATCCCTGGTCAGGGCACATGCAAGAGTCTCCAAAAAATGCATAAATATGTGAAACAACAGAATCAATGTCTCTCTCTCTCTTTCTTTCTTGATTTCTCTCTCTCTCTCTAAAAATCAATAAATTAAAAGAAATTAATAGATCATGGAATAATTAATCTACTACTCATAAAGACAGATGATCCTTATGACTATCTCTTACTGCACATATTTAAATTAACGAGGGGCTGTTCATTAAAGGGGTTCTACTAGCCTCCTCTAAGTAGGGGCCCATAAGAATTTATAAATGACTTATCACAAATTCAATATTTCGGATCACCATAATTATATTCATATCTTTATATTTAACATAAAAATATAATGAACAATTATAAGCTGTAAAATTTCCTTGATATTCAAACCATAAACTCCCTATATTTTTGTTTTAGCTTGTAAAATGTAATAGGACAATCATGCACAATTCTGAGTCTGATCAACTAACCAGTCTTCCTTTCATCTAACCCTAACATAGGCTCTCCTTGGCCCTAAATATTTAAAACATCATGCACACATATTTTTTATTAAGAATTAGTTCTGGCCAGGTAGCTCAGTCACTTAGTACATCATCCCTACACACCAAGGTTGTGGGACTTAATCTCTGGTCAGGGCACATACAAGAATCAACCAATGAATGCATAAATAAGTGGACCAACAAATTGATGTCTCTATCTCTAAAAATCAGTGGATAAATTTTTTAAAATAATTACAATTAAGAATTAAATTCCTTAATAAATTGGATGTTTCTCCAAAAATGTGAACTTAAGTAATGCTGGTACTACCTAACCTTCAATAAACAACAGAACACACATTCAATTAATATAATATAGGTGGTGACATAAGGCAACATACAGTTAGTTACTAAGGATGCTTGGATTTAAACTCAGAGTAAAAATAGTGGTATGTGCCTATTTGTAACACTTTCTTAAACATGCATTAAAGCTTATGGTAATGGTTAATGTCACATTAGCTCTGACAATGACTTCATTAAGCTGCCCAACATTTCCATAGAGCTACACTTAGTAGCTACACTTAACTATGATCATTTTGTAATTGCCCTACAAGTTACAGGAACATCTTTCTAGGAAGAAAAGGCACCTTCCAAATCTAATTTTAATAATCAATATTACCAAATATGGTATAGATTCAAAGACATAGGAAGAATGACTGTGTCTAAAACATGCACTTCTATCATTCAGAATCCTGGAATTCCAAAATTATACATTCTCTCCTCATAAGCTCAATCATGACTTTTTCTTCTATTAAATATCAAATCGTTTTTGAAAAAAACATAGTAGAGCTAGCTGGTCAATAAATAACATTGTGGTTAAGTTTTAGATAATTTTCTCTGTGATGTTTTTACTAGCCCTAAATAAAGGCAACATTTAAAAGGAATCTATCTTGGTCCTTGTATATAATAAATGCTTAATAAAATTTTGTTCAATGAACTGAGTAAACTCTCACTACCTGCCTACTCTGTATCTGACACAATACTAAAAACCAAGGAAACAAAGTTGTCTGAAGGATAATCCTTGACATTAAACTCTAGAGACAGTTACACATCCAACTAAGTGGATTAGTGTGGCAATATGTATAAAATTCTACTCAGAAAAAAAAGAAATTCTGTGAGGTAGGTGTTACAGGAAACAGTAATTGATTCTGGCCTTGGAGTATCACTGGACAGGTTTATTAAGGCTGAATTCATTGTTACAATAAAGACAGAATAATTTTAGTACATATTCTAGCTAATTTTTAGATCTGACACTTATCTTAAGCTGGAAGAAAGAGTGAGATCTCTTAAATTTTTTTTTATTATCAAACTAAATTTTGCATATATCAAATTAGCTGATTCATCCATAGTAAAACTAAACTGTAATAAAGTACACATAACACAAAATTTGCCATCTTAATCATTTTTAAGTATATAGTTTAGTAGTATTAAGTATATTCACATTATTGTGCAACCAATCTTTATCTTGCAAAACTAAAACTCTATACTCATCATGCAACAACTTTCCATTCCCTTCTCCCCTAGCTCCTAGCAACCATCATTCTCCTTTCTAGGAATTTGACTACTCTTAGTACCTCATATAAGTGGAATAACACAGTATTTATATTTCTGTGACTGGCATAGACAAAATGGCAGCACTGGTTAATTCCACCAAATGTTTAAAGAATGAATGCTAGTTCTTTTTGAGCTTAAAAAAAAAAACTGAAGAGGAGGGGAAACTTCCAAACCCATTTTATTAATTCAGCCTTACCCAGAGACAACAGCAAGATAAAGACATCACTGGAAAATATTATAAAACTACATGCAATATCCAAGGTAAATACAGATGCAAAAATCCTCAACAAAAGACTAGTGAACTGAATGCAGTAGCACTTTAAGAGGACCATATAACATGACCAAATGGGATTTGCCCCTGGAATGAAAGGGATGTTCAAACACAAACACATCAATGGAACACAGAATAAAAATCACATGATCATCACAATAGATACAGAAAAAGTATTTGACAAAATTTAGCACCCTTTCATGATAAAAATGCTCAAAAATTAGGAATAGAATAAAAATGCCTCAATATAATAAAGGTCACCCACAGTGAACATCACACTCAACATGAAAAACTGAAAGCTTTTCCTCTAATATCGGGAACAAGGCAGTGATTCTCACTATCCCCACATCTATTCAACATGGTACTGAAGTCCAAGACAGAGAATAAAAAGATATAAAATTCCCAAATTAAAAAGGAAGAAGTAAAACTTTCCCAGTTCTCAGAAGACATGATTTTTTATATTAAAAAAAAAAAACCTAGAGACTCCATAAAAATTGTTAAAATTAATAAAAAGTTAAGTTAAATTTCAGGGTACAAAATCAACATGCAAAAATGAATTACACTAACTGAACTAGTTGAAAAGGAAATTAGGGAAACTCCCATTTATAATAGCATCAAAAAGAATAACATACTTAATAATATATTTATTTAAAAAGTTGAAATATTTGTGCACTGAAAACTATAAATATTTGATGATAGAAATTAAAGAAGACATAAATAAAAGGAATGGCATCCCATGCTCATGAACTGGAAGACTTGAATGTTCATACTACCTAAAGCTATCTACTTATTTAGTGCAATTCCCCTAGAAACACTAATGGAATTTTTTTATATAAATAGAAAAAAAATTCTAAAACCATATGGAACCCTGAAATATCACAAATAGCCAAATCAATCTTGAGAAAGAACAAAACTGGCCTGACCAGGCGGTGACGCAGTGGATAGAGCGTCGGACTGGGATGCGGAAGGACCCAGGTTCAAGACCCCGAGGTCGCCAGCTTGAGCACGGGCTCATCTGGTTTGAGCAAAGCTCACCAGCTTGGGCCCAAGGTCGCTGGCTCGAGCAAGGGGTCACTTGGTCTGCTGTAGCCCCCTGGTCAAGGCACATATGAGAAAGCAATCAATGAACAACTAAGGTGTCACAATGAAAAACGGATGATGCTTCTCATCTCTCTCCGTTCCTGTCTGTCCCTCTCTCTGACACTCTCTGTCTCTGTTGTCTCTTAAAAAAAAAAAGAACAAAACTGGAAGCATCACACTTCTTGATTTCAAAATACATTACAAAGCCACAATAATCAAAACAGTACAGAAGTGGCATAAAAATAAACATAATTGTGACTATTCCTTACACTTCCTATTTCATAGGGATTTAGATAAATGAACACATGTAAAGACTTAGAATGAGTAAAATAAGTAAATCAGAAAAATCCAGGAACTGTATGATTTCATACATAGGTGGGATATAAAACTGAGACTCATGGACATAGATAAAAGTGAAATGGTGATCAGGGAGAGGGAGGTGGTGGGGGTAACAGTGTAAAGAGGGACAAATATATGGTGACAGAAAATGATTTGACTTTGGGTGATGGGTATACAACATAATCAACAGTTCAAATGCTATAGAGATGTTTACCTGAAACCTATGTACTCTTATTGATCAATGTCACCCTGTTAAATTTAATTTTTTAAATACAATTAAATAAAAAATTCTTAGAATGATTTCTGATATAGGGTAAGCACACAGAAAATGTTTCCTATTATAACCACAAAGTTGTTATAAGGATTACATTAGATTTTCAATGTTTTCTTCCGTCGAATAGCTGTTGAGCACCTAAGTGCCAACCACTGTTTCACTCTCTGGGAGCAGAATAAGAAATAAAAAGGACAAACCTTTGCCTTCACAAACCTCACCTTCAACATGAATTTTCCTCATACTACATTGTTTAAATGCTTCTCTCTTTCGATATATGTAAATTCCTATTTAAATGGATATAAACTGCAATTCACCCTTGTGGTTACAACAGATGAAGGCTGGCCGGTGCAAATTACTGCTCCATTCATAGACTTCTGTCACCTGCTGAACTATTATTTCTAGCACTTTCCAACTTTTCAAATAATGGCATTCTTCAATCTTACTCAATATAATTCTTGATACTTCCTCCCCTGAAAACTTTTATACCAAGCCTGATCCTCAAAATATATCTACATTGGGCCCTGGCTGTTTGGCTCAGTGGTAGAACATTGGCCTGGCGTGCAGGAGTCCCAGGTTTGATTCTCAGCCAGGGCACACAGGAGAAGCGCTCATCTGCTTCTCCACCCCTCCCCCTCACCTTCCTCTCTGTCTCTCTCTTCCCCTCCCACAGCCAAGGCTCCATTGGAGCAAATTGGCCCGGGCGCTGAGGATGGCTCCATGGCCTCTGCCTCAGGCACTAGAATGGCTCTGGTCACAACAGAGCAATGCCCCAGATGGGCAGAGCATCGCCCCCTGGTGGGCATGCCGGGTGGATCCCAGTCGGGCGCATGCGGGAGTCTGTCTGACTGCCTCCCCATTTCCAACTTCAGAAAAATACAAAATAAATATATATATCAATGTAGATATATATATATATATATCTACATTGATTCAACTTCCAGATTAATTATATTTTTAACTTTATTTAGAAATTAAATTTAATCGGGTGACATCCTTAAGAGTCCATAGGTTCCAGATAAACATCTCTATAGGATTTGAACTGCTGATTGTGTCAGGGGGCTTATTACCTAACCATCCCAGAAATAATTATGCTGTATTTACAATGTTATAAAGAATATTCCCAGTATTTCTTTTAATTAATGAGGTGGATAAATACTCTAGAAATTATAAATGCCAAATGTGACCAAAGAAGAAAGAGAACACATAAAAATATCAGTAACATGTGGAGAAACTGAACTGTAGGGAAAAACAGAACATTAGCAGTTTTTATTTTATAAAAATAATAGGGTGCACAGGAATATATTGTAGAATTGGACACCTAAAACCTGTATAATTATGTTAACTAGTGTCACCCTAATAAATTTAATTAAAAAAAGAAAGAAAAAACTCAGTGTGGTGATTGCTGGGGATGGGAGGAGGTACAGCAGGGTATGGGGGGATAAATGGTGATGGGCAGAGACTTGATTTGGGGGAGGTGAAGACACAATATGGTATACAGGGATATGTCATAGAATTGGGCACCTGGAACTCATATAATTATGTTAATTAGTGTCACTCTAATAAATTCAATTAAAAAATAACAGGGACAGATGATTTTACAGGCATGTTTTTATTCAACAGTTAGGAAACTTACATGCCCTATCTTATACAAACATTTCAAGTTAAAAACATGAGAGAAAGCTAATTATATCATTTGATGTGGCTAATATAACCTCAATAGCAAAACTGAGCCAGGAAAGTAAGAAAAAAGAATTACAAACATTGGTAGAAAACCCTAAATACATTTCTAGCAAAGGGAATTTAGCATTGGGGGCAGGGCAGGGTGGGGAAATGTCTGAATAAGTGTAGTGAAAAAATAAAAAATTCTATTTAGGTGAGAGAATAAGCATGATGTTTATGATGTGCAGCCCCTACTGGGGCCTCGGCTGTCCAGCACACTGAAGGAGGAATGTCCACTACTGCTGTCCCACCCTACCTCCCTGGGAACTGCAGCTCACACAGGTTCTCCAGCCACCTTTGGGCTACTGTGCTGAATTAAAATTCTCAAGGTGTCAAAGCATTATAGTTATTTGGGATTCCTTATGCAATAGGTAGAATAATCCTTTCCTTACTATGTGCCACACTGTCTCCTGCATATGAAAATATGGCTTTCTCTATCCTAGTATTGCAACTCACTAGTCTATTTGACAAAAGCCCCTTGGAGGGTGACTGTCCAATCTGGGAACTGCTTCCTTTCTGAAACTCCACAATTAAATCAACCCCATCCCTCTCTCTTCCCCAATTTTAGATTCACTCATTTTGCCAATTAAGACAATCCTTCCAACTCTAACAGCTTACCTTCCTTAACTTAAACCCCAGCTCTGAGCCCTGATCCCAACTCCTGATTCACACCATGTCCCCAGTCCCCCAGCCTACCATCAACCTCAGGCTCCACATAGCAGACACACAATGCTAAGATTTCTCGATTAAAAAACACAAAAATTATAGGAGAAAGGAACCCCAGTGGCCACTGTTAACATTTTTCAAAGGCTTGGTGATTTAAAATCTTCTAGGGCTAGTCTTAAGACTCAGTTTCCAATTTTTAATACAAGTGAACAAACCTAATGTGACAGATACTTTTTCTTGCAAGAGGCTTTCCTCACATTTTTTGAAATCAACAAAATATCAAAGTAGCCTTTCTTAAAGTTTCTGATTTAAATGTTAAAACCTCCTGGTTTAAATAAATATACAATACTCTATCTTTCATAGCTCTTGAACCCAATGCCAGTTAGAGCAGGCACTGTTATCTGGTCTCTTCCATCTGTTCTCATTCTCTTATTTTTGCTCACTTTTGTTCAAATAGCTACCCTCTTCCCCAGGGCCATGTGTTTTGGGAACCAGCCCCAAGAGATGGATCTCCTTTGGACTGAAGCTATAGTTGTGGTACCACTTTGGACATGGACTTGTCACATAATTCTAGTAAATGAAACTGAGAGGAAATCTCCTCAATGGCAAAAGGAGAATGCATTTGGGGGAAGTGTTTCAGTTCTTTTTCCTTTCTTTTTCTTTTCCAAGTAAGAGGAGGGGAGACAGAGAGACAGATTCCCACATGTGCCCTGACTGGGATCCACCCAGTAACCCCCATCTGGGGCTGATGCTCTGCCCATCTGGGGCTATGCTCACAACTGAGCTATTTTTAGCACCTGAGGCAGAGGCTCCATGGAGCCATCCTCAGTATCCAGGGTCAATGCGCTTGAATCAATCAAGCCATGGCTGCTGGAGGGGAAGAGAGAGAGAGGGAGGGGAGGGGGAGAGGTGAGGCAGATGGTCACTTCTTTTGTGTACCCTGACTGGGAAATTGAACCTGGGACATCCACAAGCCAGGTGGACACTCTACCACTGAGCAATCTGGCTAGGCCTTGCTTTTTCTTAAGGAGACCTAAGAAGGCCAAAGAATGTTTCTCTGGACATTTTTGTGTTTGGCGGTGATGTCTGGAACTGTGGCATCCATCTTATTATTATAAGGGGAATTAGCCTGAGGACCTCCTTGGAATAGGAAAGGTGACAAAACAGACATTGGAAAAACCTGATCCTTAAAGTGGCACTGAGCCTCTGAAATAACCAACTACGGAGCTGTCTCTTGATTTTTGGTCAATAAAATAAAATAGTATTTCCATACTTTTAACATTTCTTTGAGTTTATTTGTGTTCTGCCTGCAATCAAAGGTAGTCAAATTGATACAGCAATTTTAGAATAAAAATGTTTTCCTGCCTTCCTCTCCTGATCTGTTGCTCACAGATGACTGAGTTAATAACACATTTAGTTTTCACGCAAGAATGTTTGATATAAAATATGTGAGTTTTCACTTATGTGATTTTGTTTTTCTTCAATAAGAGAAGCCAGCCTAAGAAATTGGGATCCATAAAGAAAGGCATGATTAATAACCTTGCCTGATGTTTGGCTATCTCTGCAAAGCCCAACAAAGAAATCCCCCCTGGACACCTCAGGTTTTATCTATTCTTTTCTTGGTAACTCACTATCAAAGACAGAATTCTTGATTAAAAAATGAAAATGGATTCTGCCTTTAACAAGATCAGAGGCACTAACTAACAACAATGCAAGTTACATCTAAAGCAAATGAACACTAGATGTATGGCTCACCAGAAAATATGGATAAAGAAAGAGTTCAGCATTGTTTATCCCTAACTTTTAAAAAGTTATAATGGAAAATAAAACCATTAAAGTAAGATCAAATTTAGAGCCTGCAGAACAATATCTTTTTTTTTCATCTCAGCTTAGAACACTAAATCAGAAATGACAATTACTTTTGCCTATGCTTATCTCAAAGACAGCCAACTAATGTGACTGGATGTAAGCTTATTCATCCTCATGAATGTAAATACAAGATTTAGAGATAGTGCACTGTCTTGTGCATCTGTCTCCTCTAAAGGTGGTAGTCTATTCAGTTTAATAAGCTCATACGTAATATCTTCAGTGGTCAAGTCTATGTGCTAAGTTTTTGAGGGACAGAGAGGTGGATGGGTATGAGGCGAAGACAAACAAGGAAATTGATGGGTGAGGAATCCAGTTCAAAAAGTCTGCAAAGTTCATTAGAATGTTAGTTTCTGATGCTATTTAATGCTAAATCTAAGCAAGCTATCAAAGGGCAAAGAGAAAGGAGAAGCTATCTTCAGCTGGGGAAGGAGGAAAAATTTCCATGAAAGGATAACATTTGAACCTTGGGAAAATATGCAGGGCTCCAGTAAGTAAAAAAAAAGGGGGGGGGGAATGAGGACTTTTCCTATCTGATGAATTAGGTGAAAGACTATATTGGGGAAAATATCAACCAATGGGAAACTTTTAAAAACCTAATGTCTAATATGTATACCAAACTAGAATCTGTAAGGAGGGAATCAGGCAACACAATTTTATAAAATGTTGTGCAACCAATACCAAGACTGCACAATAAGGACCTCTCTGATCTAGGCTCTACTCTCTCCTCAATACTTATCGCCTGTCACTCTGATTGCTCATGGTGCTCCACACATCTGAGCTGTTTTTCCTCCTGACACACCTCCCCTGGCTACTTCTATCCATTTCAAGGGACTGAAATGTGATTTCTTCTGTAAATATCCCCAACTCCTGAATCAAAATGAGATCCTGCTAAAAATACCCACAGTTTTCCATTCAGTTCCTTCTTAGTCCTTATCACAATGTATAATTATATGTATATTTGTGTGACTGTTGGTTCAAGACTTTCTGGCACCTAACTAAAAGGGACATGATGGGGAACCATGTTAGTTAGTTGCATTTGCTCTCTGTCTGCAATTTCTAACACAATGGCTAGTGGATAGTAGGTGTTGCAGTAAAACGTGAGCTGTGACCTGAAGTTCATATATTATTGTAAGCCAATGATTATTAAAAATAAATACAAATTTAAAAGTTATGGTATGAATTAATGTTAATGAACACATCAGGGAATGAATCAGCTATTTTAGGGCACATGAGCAGATGTGCAAGCTATAAATTGTGGAATGTATGAAGGCACTTTATCAGAGATTCTTTCCTGTAAAAATATCAGCCACCCACCCACGTCTTTACTACCTTGCTTTATTTTTTTCACAGCAGATATCACCATTGACACATTTATTTATTTGTGTAACATCTGTCTTTTCCTGTTGGAATTTTGAGGTCTGTAAGAAAAGCCCTTCTTTTCTTGTTTACTGCTGAGTCTTCAGTATCCAGAATAATGCCTGGCATATATCAGGTGTTCGATAAGTATTCATTAAATAAATGACATGGTGGATGTGGTTTGTTTTTGTGAGTTCCAGTGAACAACCATCCAGGTTGGCCTAGAACTGATGTGGGGCTTTCACTGCTAAAATCTGGAAAGTATGGGCCAACTGGGATGAGCTGCTCAGTCTAGACTGCAAGTACATTAGTAGAGATTGGGATCTGTAACGGGGAAAAAGGAAGGATCAGAATAAATCCAGAATGTTCAGAACCAAAGGAGGTGATGGACTTGCATGTGTATCAGTATTTTGGGGAGGATGTTAATTAGAATATGGGCAGAGTATACACGATGGATTAGATTCAAACAGTAGGAAGGGGGAAGAAGTTCTTTTGAGGATGCTTTTTCAATTGCTCAAGAAACGGCAATAAAGACCCATGCAAGAAAAGGGGGCTAAAATACAGAGGGGGTGGCCTGATAGCTAACATGAACAATGACTGCCAGTCAGGGCTAATGGAGAGAACGTGATTTGATGAGTGGCTTCAGCCTTCTGTGGTTGGGCTGGGAGGGCAGTGAGATCTGGCAGCATTGCAGAAGAAGGCATGATCCTCATAGCTCTGTAAGGCTTGGTGCTTTATTTGAGCTCTAAAAAAACTGAAAGTGTCATATTGCCAATGTTAAAGAGTGACTCAGGTACCTGAGCAAGACTGGGTTGAGATTTCCTTAGAGGCATTTTCTTATCTATCTTTTTGCGATGCATAGACGTCTGACAAGTACATACCTATGGAGTGTGCACTTTTTCCTTCCATGCTGCTGATTTATTCAAGGCAATTTCCCAATGCCATTCCTACAATAACCGAAATTCATTTTATGATTTTTTTTTTGTTAAAAAGAAATGAGAATTGTCTACCTGACTGATGTAGTAAAAAAACTACTGAAAATGCCTTATCCAAAAAGGTTATTTAGTTATGTAAATACTTCTAAATGTCCTATTCTTATGTACTACAACATCAAATAAGTGTGTGTGTTTGTGAGAAACAGAGAGCAAGAGAGAGTGAGAAAGAGAGAGAGAGAGAGAGAGAGAGAGAGAGAGAGAGAGAGAGAGAGAGATTCATTGAGCACAAAAATGAATTCAGTTTGTCTGGCTAGTTTGTCTGTTACTGCCTTCCTTATCAGTTGGTTTCCTCTCAAAGTTGTATGTTTGGTAGGAAATACTATTTTTAATTAACAATATTGTGCACAAGCCTGTACATATTATGCATGTCCATCTGAAGAGAGAAATGGAGAACATGCATCATATTTGAGTTTACAAGATATGGGAGGTGATAATAATGATCCCAATTCTTCTTTCCTCTTTGAGTCCAGGCCATGTTCAATGTGGCTGTCTAGCTCTCCCTGGTAAAGATTTGAAGTCTATTTCCCAACCTCTTGATTTTACATTAGACCACACAACTTGTTTTGGCCAATGGAATGATAGCAGGTCTTCTGTGTGAAAATTCTAGACAAACTCTTTTATAATTCGGCTTTAATCTCTTGTACTTGAGATATTGTCATGAGGAAACATGCCCAGGTTAGCCTGTTGACCTCAGGAGGAGGATGAAAGAGCTGCTCCAGCAAATTTACAACTATCAAGCTTAGCCTAGATCAGACCACCTACAAGCCTACACTTAGACATAAAGGGAACAAATGCTTATTATTACGTGCCACCAAGATATTTGTCATTGGTTGTTACAACACATATTGTTATAAGGGTTGGCCACTCAAGGAAACTAAATATAGTGGTTTTAGGAGAATTAATCATTTGTACCACCCAAATAAAAATGACTAACTCTAGGTATTTAGAATTCACATGAAAGAAAAGACTAAGAAGTGATATAGTTTTATTTTTATGTACCAACTGCATTTTATAGAAATACAAGTAACTTCCAAAATGTATTTCTTGACAGCTTAGATAATTACAAATTCAATTTATTTGGAGGAAAAAGTTACATAAAAGGTTTTTGTGAAGTTTTTAATTTGCAAAAGAAAATAGGATGTTTGATAGCAAAATGCCTAAGAGCCAATTCCCTGTACTAAATTAATTTGCTTACCAGGTATGTGACAACAAAGCCCCTATTTTCATGTTAGCTGGGAGCTTCCTTCTTCCTCCGCTCTTCACCCTGTCTCAGCTGATCTCACTATGGTAATGGGTACCCTCCAGGTTGGGAGCCCCCGCATACATCACCTAAATCTGGTATGTGTCAACAAAACCATATAGTGGTAAAAATAAAAGCCATTATGGCTGAAGGAAAAGACCAGGTGGTGGAAATAAAGAGAAAATCACACTTGATTACCAGTCCTCTTTGCTTTACAACAGTGCTCAGGAGTCCCCTGTTCATTTCAGATGCATAATCTCCATTGTATCTTACTATTCTTGCCCCAACTCCTGTTGCTCCTTCTTTGAGCCCTTCTTCTGTACCTTGCTTTTGTTTAGTACATATCCAAGACATGAAAACCATCATTATATAAGGCTTAGAAATGAAGACAAGATGAGTGTGCCTTTCCATTTTAGTTGCTTTTGGTGCATTTTTGGAATGGAACTCAAACTTACTTTCTGATAGATAACCGCAGGTTAGTAACTATTATCCATATACCATTTGACTATCTGTGTCTTATGTTATAAATCAAGAAAGTATAAAAACATATCTATACTCAGATATGTCATTTCTGATAAACTATGAGAATGACACCCTGAATATTGCAAAAACAAAACTTTAAGGATAAGAAAAATAACAGCTCCCTGTGAGGTCCAGGTTATTCATGTTCTCAGAGAAGACTGAGATGTTCCCAGAGATTCAACATGTGCCCCATTCCCAAGTGTAAAGGGAGAACAAAACTGAATGTTCAGATTTTACTTTTGTGAGGATGACTTTTGATCTTTACCCATAATCTTAACAGATAGAATACAACAATTACTCTATCAGCTATGGTTTTGAGCTATGTAACATGGATAACAGGAAATGTCTTCTGTTACAGACCTAGAACAAATATTGTTCTATTTCAAAACAAGTGTTACATAAGAATACTAATAGAAATCTTAAAAAGGACAAAATATTTTTGTGTTATAAAATATTAATTCCCTACACATTCTGTTAAAGATCAGGCAACATACCAAGTTCAAAAATTCCATCAATTCCAATGATATTGGCAGTAGTGACATCACATTTATATAGTAAGTTCCTCTTACTACAACTATCATCTTCTATGCTATAGCTTTTTAGTAATTAAGCTAAATATCACTATACAGTTGATATATTCTGTCTACTATCCTGTGCATCTCAATGAAAGCCTTAAAAATTACAAGAAATAAACAAAGACAAGCCCATTTTGTAGGTCCATGACATGTCTATCTCTGTAAAACCCTCTGTCTGAGACATAACTGGAATCTAAAATATGGGTTAGGATTCAAGGTTACCATAACTGGTTAGGCCACAAAAAAGGGTTTAGGGACTTCTGATTCTAAGTTGGTTTTTGTTGTTTTGGTGAAAAACTGTTATTCCTTCTTTCTTTGAACTCTGTTGATAGGCCAATATAAAATCAAATCTCTATATGCACAATGGAAGACACGAACACAGGTTAAAATATCAAAGAAGAGCACAAACTTTGAGTTTCCTGAGTTCAAAGCCACTTTATATTACCAGAGATGGTCCTTGCCCAAAAGAAATTCTGGTGATGGTCCTGTCAGTGATCTGTTCTCCAAAATAATAGTTGAAGTGTTGTCATTTTTATCAGCATCACTAATTTTTGAGTGACTTCTGTCCTCAATATCTCTAGTGAGTCAGAGTTTCTGAGATTACTCAGATACAGGAAGCTCCTAGCATAGGGAGTCTCCATATGCCATTATTGAAAGTAGCTCTAATATGTTTCTCTATTCATCGTGGAGACTCCCTTGCTTCCTGGAATAGCTCCATGGCCCTGGGGAGCTGAATCACCTGATATTTCTCTCTTGGCACTAGTTCTGAGGAACAGTTCCCGGTAGAGCTCTCAAAAAACCTCATGGTTGCAGACAATAGCATGGGGATTACAAGAGGAAGGGGGTGAGAGGGTAGAAGGGGGTAAAGGGGAATAAATGGTGATAGAAGGAGACTTGACTTGGGGTGGTGAACACATAACACAATATACAGATGATGTGTTATGGAACGGTACACTTGAAACCCTATGGAATGCTATTAACCAATGTTACCCAATAAATTGAGTAAATTAAAAAAAAACTTAAAGAGAGATCAGAAAATTATGCTAAGTGAAATAAAACAGGCAGAGGAAGACAGATACCATATGATCTCACTTCTGTGTGGAATCTAATGAACACAATAAACTGAAGAACAAAATAGAAACAGAGGCAGAGTCACAGGGAACAGATGAACAGCTGTCAGAGGGAAGGGGACGAGGGGACAGGATCAAAGAATGTGACGGGATTAGCCAAAATTATATATATATATATATAACACATATATACAGACAACAGGGTAGCAATAACCAGAGGGAAAGGGGGATGGAAGTAGGGGGAGGGGAGCCAAGGGGGTAGAACAGGGATAGAAAGAAACTTTGTATGGGGCATGGGGGACAAGATGCATTGTGTAGAGGTTGTTATACTGAGTGGGACACTTGAAACCATTTCAACACAATAAATTAAACATTAAAATTTTAGGCCCTGGCTGGTTGGCTCAGTGGTAGAGCGTCAGCCTGGCGTGCAGAAGTCCCGGGTTCAATTCCCGGCCAGGGCACACAGGAGAGGCACCCATTTGCTTCTCCACCCCTCCCCCTCTCCTTCCTCTCTGTCTCTCTCTTCCCCTCCCGCAGCCGAGGCTCCATTGGAGCAAAGATGGCCCGGGCGCTGGGGATGGCTCCTTGGCCTCTGCCCCAGGCGCTGGAGTGGCTCTGGTCGCAGCAGAGCGACGCCCCGGAGGGGCAGAGCATGGCCCCCTGGTGGGAAGAGCTTCGCCCCTGGTGGCCGTGCCGCATGGATGCCGGTCGGGTGCATGCGGGAGTCTGTCTGACTGTCTCTCCCCGTTTCCAGCTTCAGAAAAATACAAAAAAAAAATTAAAATTTTAAATTAAAAAAGAGATGGTCAGTAAAAGTCACCATGCTAATAAACCTTACAAAGAATTCAAAATCCTCTATTGTTGTAGTTGGAAATTGTGGGTGACAACTGCACAGGATTACCACACCACTCATTGCTGTCTTCATCCCCCTCTCTGTGTGTTCTTTGATGTGGCACAGGTCTGTTATCTCAACTTCAGGATAGAATGGACACTGCCTACTTGCAAAGGTTGGACCCCCAGTGGTAACAATTATACTTCTTCACTCATCAGGGTAAAAAATACCAACTTGGAGAGCAGGGGAACATTGCTGCCACTTGTAATGGCTTAAGGGACCCAGGCCAGTTCTTTGATTTAGCTACCAGCTTCCTGTAGTCTTCACAACAAGAGAGATAACTTGACCCTCAGCTCTATTGACAGCTTTCAGAAATGGGCCGAGTTCTTGTTAGTTTTCAGATCTTATAAAAATTATAAAGCCTGAGGCTTTAAAGAAAATTCTTCCATTTAAATCTAGATCTTTGCAATCCTATCTGACTTTAGAACATAATCTGGGTTGGCAGGGAAACAGGCAAGTGGGGAGGGGAATGTTTACCCCAGGGAAGAATGCAGATTGTGTGTATAAATTTTGGTGCTTGCAGCACTGCGTTCTGATAACACATTTGTTTATGATGATGAAGTTCTGAAACTGATTATGTGTAAGATCAAAAACCAGCATACTACTTCAGTTGCCTTATCACTCTGATTTTTCAGGCAAATTACCTATCACGCTTACTGTCAGTTATTATTTGAGGTGGGGTAGGTTTTAGCAATGGAATTAAAGTTTAGACTTAGTTGCTGGAATCTATGATATGAAGCTTTTCATACTTTGCAGTAGACTTAAACCAAAGCAACTGAATTGAGACAGTTTATGGCCCAAGGGACCCCATATCCCACCTTATGAATAAATTATGGTGTGGAATGATTTATATCTCTAAATAATTGAAATACTCCTTCCTTGAGGGAAAGAAGGGCTCCATATAATTGGGTGTCCAATAAACTCTAAAATTAAAAGCAAAAAAATAGGAACGTCACTACTAACAGATATACGGTGTTCATGGTTAGAAAGATTCACCATTGCTTAGATGCCAATTATCCCTAAATTGATCTATGTATCTATGGAAAAATAAAACAGTGAAGTAGTCAGAAGGATTTATTGTCTACACAAGCCTTTATATTCTAGGCAATAATGTTCCAAGGCTCTTGGTTTACTTTGATATATGATCTAGATGATTCAGTGAGTCAGGATGCTCTTACATTCAGACTTTACCAACAGGCTTCCTAAAATGTTTACTGAAACCACCAGATCCCCATGTGGTAGATTACATCATTGACTCCAATGCTTTGCTCTTTCTGATATCCAAACCCTGTGCCACGTGACTGCAGTTCTCCCCTGCAGGTATATGAGTCAGCAGAGCAGAGTCGTGAGAATAAGGCTGTTTTTAGCCTCCGAGTTTTGGGGTATGTTATGCAACATCATTGTGGCAATGCTGATATACCCCATGATGAACTTCTAGATAGCACAGCTTCGAAATATGTTAAAACAGGAAG
Source organism: Saccopteryx leptura (assembly GCF_036850995.1). Taxonomy (NCBI): domain Eukaryota; kingdom Metazoa; phylum Chordata; class Mammalia; order Chiroptera; family Emballonuridae; genus Saccopteryx; species Saccopteryx leptura. The sequence continues at coordinate 15,455,121 of NC_089516.1, forward strand.
CATTTTATCACATGTGTGTCTAACACTGTGACAGATAACATATTATGTGAAACAAAAGACAAATTCCTGTCCTTGATGAACCTTTAATCCGAAGGTAAGTATATTTCCTAATCTAACCAATACTTACATTGAGGAGGCAGGTTTCTGTGCTATTTTATTGAAATGGTTCATGAATATGCTATTTGGTTGTTTTAAGTATTTCAGTTAGTTATCACCTTGCTGTACTTCTGCCCTGAGGCTTAAAGTTAACAGCATAATTTAAAGAGAAAGAAAAAAAAGACACTCAAACATTATTCTTGCTGAAGTAATGATGGAGATCATCAAAACTGTGTCAAGGACACACCTGTCAGATATTCTGTATTCTAACCACACAACTTCCAGGCAGCAAGAACAACCCTGGGGGAAAACACAATTTCCATACAATGTTTATCAGGGAGCACTTTCTTATATAAACTTTTCTCTACTGATGTCCAGTGTCCAAAAAAAAAAAAAAAAAAGGTTAGTTTTTGAAAAGTTTGCCTTACTCTCTCTATGGCTTACATAGATAATGTGAATGAGTTTTTCAACTTCCCAGAGTAACTTTTCTCAAACTTCACGTGGCCAATAAATTGCTCAATAATATTAGTGTAGGCAGCATTAGTTTATTGAGGTATAATTTACATGAGATAAAACACAAAGATCTTAAGTATTCAGTATGATGAGTTTTGACAATTGCATAAACATATACAGTGACCATTCAAAACAAAATGACAAAATGGAATGTTTCAATTACCCCAGAAAGTCTACTTTTGTCCCTTTGGAGACAATCACTTTTGATGTCAATCATCATAGCTTATTTTTGCCTGTTCTTGTACTTCATGTAAGTGAAATAAATAGAGTTGGTATTCTTTTCATTCAACTTCAAGTTTTTGTTTGTTTGCTTTTAGGTTCACCCATGTATTTATTGCTTGGTGACTTTCTCCTTTTAAATTGCTGAATTAGTATACTACTACTAAGATATACTTATCCATTCTCCTGTGGATAGACACCTGGGTTCTCCCCTATATTGGCTATTATGAAAAGGCCGCTATGAACACTTGTATACAAGTCCTTCTGTGTATATAATTTTCATTTTGTGTGTATGTGCAGATACCGGTAAGTTAAATTTGTTTGAGAATGTGCTGCACCTATAGATAAATTTTGAGAGAATGGATATCTCAAAAATATTGTTCTTTCAAATCCATGACCATGGCAGTTTTACTCCATTTATTTAGATGTACTTTCATTTCTTTCAGAAATTGAGAGAGATGCATGTCTTTCCTTAAACATATTCTAGGTATTTTATTGTTTATGGGCTTTTGAATTTTAAAAAATTTAATTTTGCAAATGTTTATTGAAAGTACATAGAACTACAATGGCTATATATAAGGAACTTATATCCAGTGGCTTTAATAAGTTAACATATTAATTCTAGGTTTTTCCTTAGAAGATTCTAGCCTGACCTGTGGTGGCGCAGTGGATAAAGCGTCGACCTGGAAATGCTGAGGTCGCCGGTTCGAAACCCTGGGCTTGCCTGGTCAAGGCACATATGGGAGTTGATGCTTCCAGCTCCTCCCCCCTTCTCTCTCTCTGTCTCTCTCTCCTCTCTCTCCCTCTCTGTCTCTCTCTCCTCTCTAAAAATGAATAAATAAAATAAAATAAAATTAGAAGATTCTATAATGTTTTCTACATATACAATCATGTCATCTATAAGTAATGACAGTTTTCCTAGTTTGTTTCTAATCATTACACCTTTCTAGATCTTTTCATTGTCTTATTAAGGTGGTTAAGATCTCTAGCATAGCCTGACCAGGCAGTGGCGCAGTGGATAGAGCATCGAACTGGGACGTGGAGGACCCAGCTTTGAAGCCCCGAAGTCGCTGGCTTGAGCGCAGGCACATCCAGCTTGAGCCCAAGGTCACTGGCTTGAGCAAGAGGTCACTTGCTTTGCTGTAGCCCCCCAATCAAGGCACATATGAGAAAGCAATCGATGAACAACTAAGGAGACTAAGGAGCCGCAACAAAGAATTGATGCTTCTCATCTCTCTCCTTTCCTACCTGTCTGTCCCTATCTGTCCCTCTCTCTGTCTCTTTCTCTCTGTTTCTGTCACACACACACAAACAAAAAGATCTCTAGCATAATGTTAAATAGAAATGGTTAAAGTAACTATTTGTGCCTTCCTCTGTATCCTAGTGGGAAAATATTAAATCTTTCACCACTAAGTATTATGTCACTATGGTCTTTTTCTATATGCCCATTATCAGGTTAAGGAAATTTCTTTCTATTCCTTGCCTGTAGAGAGTTTCTTCTTTAAAAAATCATAAACATCTTCTGACTTTTAGTGAATGTTTTTTTCTGCATCTTTTATCCGATGATTGTATGAATTTTCTCCTTTATTTGGCAATTAGGCACTTATATTGATTTATTTCCAAATATCAAACCAGCATTGTATTCCCAGGTCAGAATAAACAAATATTATTAGGTATAAAGAAGAAGATAAGCTAGTAACAAAGGAGTCAATCCATCAAAAATGATCAGACCCATATCTGTATGCACCTAACAACATAACTTCACAATTATCAACCAACCTGAGTTAACTGATATCTTTAAAACTCTCCACCCAGCAATGATAGAATGCAAATTCTATCTGTGTAGTTGTTGATAGGAGTTTTATTTTTTCTACCAAGAACAGAAGAAATGTCCACCCAATGTTAAATTTTTCTCTAAATGTTTTAACTAATGAATATTTTATGAAACCAATTTTGATATTAAAAAATATAGCTGAACAGTATAAGGATTACATGGGATCTCACTGTATTATTTCCTACAACTCCATGCATGTTCATAACTATAGCAAAATGAAGAGTTCAATTAGAAGGTTTAGAATATTCTAAATTTTTCTAGGGTGCCTATAGCATTTCATACTCCCAGCACTGATGCATGAATTTCTTCACATCTTTGCCAATATTTGATACTATGACTTTTTTTAAATTTTAGCCATCCTAACAGGTGTATAGTGACATATTATTGTGGTTTGCTTTGGCATTTCCCTAATGGCTCAAGATGTTGAACATCTTTTCATGTGTTTATTTACCATCTGTACTTTCTTCTTTAAAAAGGACAACTTTTTTTTTTTTTTCTGAAGCTGGAAACGGGGAGAGACAGTCAGAGAGACTCCCGCATGCGCCCGACCGGGATCCACCCGGCACGCCCACCAGGGGCGACGCTCTGCCCACCAGGGGGCGATGCTCTGTCCCTCTGGGGCGTCGCTCTGCTGCGACCAAAGCCACTCTAGCGCCTGGGGCAGAGGCCAAGGAGCCATCCCCAGCGCCCGGGCCATCCTTTGCTCCAATGGAGCCTTGGCTGCGGGAGGGGAAGAGAGAGACAGAGAGGAAGGAGGGGCAGGGGTGGAGAAGCAAATGGGTGCTTCTCCTATGTGCCCTGGCCGGGAATCGAACCCAGGTCCCCCACACGCCAGGCTGACACTCTACCACTGAGCCAACCGGCTAGGGCCAAAAAGGACAACTTTTGAGAGATCAAAGATGCAATGGAGTAGGCAGACGTACTAACTTTCACTTCCCAGAAAAAAAGTGGATTACAACTTAATTTTAACAACCATCATCTGGAAAAACCAACTTTGGACTAAACTAAGAGGACTCTTTAACCAAGGAACGCTGAAGAAGCCACACTGGGACTGGTAGGAAAAGTGGAAACATGGAGGGCTGCCCAGCTCCTGGGAGTGAACGGCAGCCTAGAGAGATTGGCGTGGGGGAAGTGAGTTTTGCAGAGGGGCGGTTGTCCTGGGCCCCAGAAACAAAGACCCAGCCTGCAGTCCCAGAGCATAGAAGAAGTGTATGGACAGTATTTAGCTGTGAAACAAGTCAGGATACTGTTTGTGAGAAAGAGACAGATTTCTCAGACCCAAAATTCTTTTTAAAGGGACCGTGCAGAAAACGTCTTTCACAACCACTCTCCTGGGGCTCTGGGGGATGGGGAGAGAGTAGAAAACTGGAGTAGCAGGAAGAGAGTGTAATCTAGGAGTCACAGGGAGAAATACTTTGAGGGACAGCTACCCTAACGCCTGGGCTGAATCACTCTTCAAATCTGAAGTGAATATTTCCCCGGGAACCAGCAATAATAGCAAAGGGAAGTGGGACACCAGCCAAAGAAGCTCTCCTACAGCACTCAGAGCAGAGTTGCTTAGAAGGTGGAGCCTTCAGTAATACAGTATTGAGTGTTAGGGTCTGAGTTGCAGCACCCCCAGCCACACTGCTGAGGGCTTGCAGGAGTGCAGAAGGTGGCAGGACATGAAAGCATGGTCCCTTCTGGGGAAGAAGCTGGCAACGACTGAGGCCCACTGTGAGCTCAGTCTCACCCCGGCAGGAGTGGGGAAGACACACAAAAGCAGTCCTGCCTGGCTTCAGGCTAGGCGAGCAAGAGCAGCCCCACCTGCAATCCCACCTGCAGGGGAAAGATGAAAGCCTGGGAACTGCAGAGACCCATAGACCCGTAGCTGAGCACAGGCATGCAGCCTCGCCTGGCCCACAGAGCCAGGGCTCACACAATGCATGAGCACAGCTTCACCTGCAGGGGCAGGGCAAAAGCCTGGAAACAAATGGAGACCTGCAGCTGCGCACAGGAGCACAACCGCTTCTAGCCCGCAGAACCAGGGCTTGTAGCCGATGCACAAGCATAGCACCGCCTTCTGGGGCAGGGCGAAAGACCAGGAACAAGTGGAGACCCATGTCTGAGCAAAGGTGCTCACTCCTGCCTGCAGTGCTGAGGCTTGTGGCCCAGGTGCAGCATGCAGCCACATCCATGGGGAGAGGGCAAAGGCAAAGGCTGGCCGAGGCTTGTAGACCCAGGCACATGAATACAGTCCCTCTTGCGGAGGGGAGTCAGAAAACACAATGACAGCTGGCCAGCGCTGGCACGCCCATACTCAAATGCCTGAGGGAGCGGCAGTGGGTGTGGCGGGCCTGCAGACAGACCATACCTAGGGAACACAGAGGACATACCCATTGGATTCCAGTGGCCACATCCTTCTTATATGCAGACAAATTGGGAAGGTAGAGAAATACAACCCAAATGAATCATGAGAAATCCCCAGAAAAGGACTGGAAGGAGTCAGATATAACCAAATTACTGGATGCTGAGTTTAAAATAATGATTGTTAGGATTGTCAAAGATCTTAGAACAACAATAGATGATCATAATGAACATCTAAATAAAGAGATAGCAAGTATAAAAAAGAACATTGAAATAAAAAAGTCAGGCCCTGGCTGGTTGGCTCAGCGGTAGAGCATCAGCCTGGCGTGCAGGGGACTCGGGTTCGATTACTGGCCAGGGCACATAGGAGAAGCGCCCATTTGCTTCTCCACCCCCCACTCCCTCCTTCCTCTCTGTCTCTCTCTTCCCCTCCCGCAGCCGAGGCTCCATTGGAGCAAAGATGGCCTGGGCACTGGGGATGGCTCCTTGGCCTCTGCCCCTGGTGCTAGAGTGGCTCTGGTCATGGCAGAGCGATGCCCCAGAGGGGCAGAGCATCGCCCCCTGGTGGGCAGAGCATCGCCCCTGGTGGGTGTGCTGGGTGGATCCCAGTCGGGCACATGCGGGAGTCTGTCTGACTGTCTCTCCCCGTTTCCAGCTTCAGAAAAAAAAAAAAAGAAAAAAGAAAAAAAGTGGTCAGTCAGAAATGACAAATACAATATAAGATATGAAGACCACAATGGAAGGAATTAAAGGCAGGATGGATGAAGCCAAGGATCGAATCAGTAAGTTAGAGGACAAGATAAACAAAGGCACAAAAGCAGAGCAGCAAAAAGAAAAGAGACTCAAAAAGTCTGAGGAAACTCTAAGAGAGCTCTGTGACAACATGAAGAGAAATAACATCCACATCATAGGGGTTCCTGAAGAAGAAGAGAAAGAACAAGGGATAGAAACCTTGTTCAATGAAATCATAGCTAAAAACTTCCCTAAATTGATGCAGGAAAAAGTCACACAAGTTCAAGAAGATAGAGAACTCCATTAAAGAGAAACCTGAAGAAATCTACACCAAGACACATCATATTTAAAATGCCAAAGCTAAGTGATAAAGAGAAAATATTAAAAGCTGCTAGAGAAAAAACAGTTATCACCTACATAGGAGTCCCCATAAGTATGACATCTGACTTCTCAACAGAAACATTTGAGGCCAGAAGGGAATGGCAAGAAATATTCAAAGTAATGCAGACAAGAGCCTACAACCAAGACATCTTTATCCAGTAAGGCTATCATTTAAAATGGAAGGAGAAATAAAAAAACCTCCCAGACAAAAACCAAACAAACAAACAAAAAAAAAACTCAAGGAATTCATTACAACCAAACGAAGGCTGCAAGAAATGTTAAGGGGCCTGTTGTAAACAGAGTGAAAAGGGAAAAGAATAGAGTAAAAGAGGAATAAAGCTTTAAAGAATAAAATGGCAATAAACAACTACATATCAATAATAAACTTAAATGTAAATGGATTAAATGATCTGATCAAAAGATATAAGGTAGCTACATGAATAAGAAAACAAGATCCATACATATGCTGTATACAAGAGATATATCTCAAAACAAATGATACACATAGGCTGAAGGTAAAAGGATGGAAAAATATATTTTATGCAAATGAAAATGAACAAAAAAGCTGGGGTAGCAATACTTATATCAGACAAAATGGACTTTAAAACAAACACTATAGTAAGAGATAAAGAAGGTCATTACATAATGATAAAGGGAGCAATCCAACAGGAAGATATAACTATTATAAATATCTATGCACCTAATATAGCAGCACCTAAATATATAAAGCAGACTTTGATGGATATGAAGGGCAAGATCAACTGCAATACTATAATAGTAGGGGATTTCAATACTCCACTAACATCACTAGATAGATCCTCAAGAATAAAAATTAACAAAGTAATAGCAGACTTAAAGGACATATTACATCAACTGGATTTAATAGATATCTTCAGAACCTTTCACCCTAAAGCAGCAAAATATACATTTTTTTCAAGTGCTCATGGTACATTCTCTAGGATAGACAACATGTTAGGGCACAAAAGCGGTCTCAAAAAATTAAAGAAGATTGAAATCATATCAAGCACTTTCTCTGATCACAATCACATGAAACTAGAAATCAACCACAACAGAAAAACTGAAAAATTCTAAAACACATGGAAGCTAAATAGCATGTTATTAAATAACAAATGGGTTAACAATGAGATCAAAGAAGAAATTTTAAAAAATTCTAGAAACGAATGATAATGAGCATACAATAATTCAAAATTTATGGGACACAGCAAAAGCAGTACTGAGAGGGATGTTCATAGCACTACAGGCATACTTTCAGAAGCTAGAAAAAGCTCAAATAAAAACCTTAACCATGCATCTAAAAGAACTAGAAAAAGAACAGCAAGTAAAACCCAAATGTAGTAGAAAGAAGGAAATAATAAAAATTAGAGCAGAAATAAATGATATAAAGGCTAAAGAAACAATACAGAGGATCAATGAAAGCAAGAGCTGGTTCCTTGAAAAGGAAAACAAGAACAATGAATCCTTAACTAGACTCATCAAGAAAAAAAGAGAGAGGACTCAAATAAATAAAATTAGAAATGAGAGTGGAAAAATAACAACAGACAAAACAGAAATACAAAATATTGGAAGAAAATACTATGAAGAACTGTATGCCAAAAAATTAGACAACCTAGGTAAAATGGACAAATTTCTTGAAACATATAATCTTTCAAAAATCAATCTGGAAGAATCAGAAAACCTAAACAGATCGATTACAACAAATGAGATTGAAACAGTTGTGGTTGGGTTGCATTTCTCGGGGATTTGGCATGGTGATGGGGCCAACTTGGACTTGGTGAACATGTTAGGGACACTGCTCTTTTGTGGATTCTTGCTGTATTGGCCGGGAGTTTGCTTGGAGGCTTTTAATCACTGTAAAAAAATGGAGGACTGGATGAAGAAGAGGGGGCACATATACACCGTGGTATACTGTCCAGCTAGAGGAAATGATGACATTGGATCACTTGCAGGAGAATGGTGGAATCTTGATAGCATTGTGCAGAGTGAAATAAGCGAATCAGAAAAAAAGCGGGAACTGCAGGATTCCATACATTGGTGGGACATAGAGGTGAGACTAAGAGGCATGGACAGGAGTGTGGTGGTTGCAGGGGGTGGGGGGAGGGAAGAAGGGAGAGGGGGAAGGAGGGGGGAGGGGTACAAAGAAAAACTGGATGGAGGGGGACGGAGGACGATCTCTCTTTTGGTGATGGGTATGCAGCAGAACTGAATGACGGGATGGCCTGGAAATGTTTTCTTTGAATATATGTGCCCTGATTTGTTGATGTCACCCCATTAAAATAAAAATTTATTTTTAAAAAAAAAAGAATAACAGCTACCTTTGGGGAGTGATATTAACCAGGAGGGACATGAGGAGCCCTTTGATATGTTAGAAATGTACTTTCTCTTAATCAGGGTTATAGCTACAGCTGTATAAATATATTAAATTTATTGAATAATATATTTAAAACCAGTACTTTTATGTATGTTATATCCCAATTTAAAAATGAGCAGGAAATACTTTGTTGAACTAGTGAAGTGTATGTCAAGCAGTGTCTATAAAAGAGTTTCAGAAAAAAAAAAAACTCGCAAAAAAGAAAAGTCCTGAGCCTGATGGCTTCACAAGTGAATTCTACCAAATATTCAAAGAAGAACTAACTCCTATCCTTCTCAAGCTATTTCAAAAAATTCAAGAGGAAGAAAGACTTCCAAGCTCCTTTTATGAGGCGAGCATAATTCTGATTCCAAAACCATGCAAAGACAACACAAAGAAAGAAAATTATAGGCCAATATCCCTGATGAACTTAGATGCTAAAATCCTCAACAAAATATTAGCAAACCGGATCCAGCAATATATGAAAAAATCATACACCATGATCAAGTGGGATTTATTCTGGAGAGGCAAGGATGGTACAATATTCACAAATCAATCAATGTGATTCATCACATAAACAAAAGAAAGGAGAAAAACCATATGATAATTTCAATAGATGCAGAAAAAGCATTTGATAAAATCCAGCACCCATTCATGATCAAAACTCTCAGCAAACTGAGAGTACAGGGAACATACCTCAACATGATAAAGGCCATCTATGACAAACCCACAGCCAACATCATACTCAATGGGCAAAAATTAAAAGCAATTCCCTTAAGATCAGGAACAAGGCAGGGGTGCCCCCTTTCACCACTCTTATTCAACATAGTTATGGAAGTCCTAGCCACAGCAATCAGACAAGAAGAATAAATAAAAGGTATCCAAATTAGAAAAGAAGAAGTACAACTATCATTATTTGCAGATGATATGATATTGTATATAGAAAACCCTAAAGTCACAGTCAAAAAACTACTAGATCTGATAAATGAATTCAGCAAGGTGGCAGGATATAAAATTAATACTCAGAAATCAGAGACATTTTTATACACAAACAATGAACTCTCAGAAAGAGAAATTAAGGAATCAATCCCCTTACCATTGCAACCAAAAAAATACAGTACCTAGGAATAAATTGAACCAGGGAGATTAAAGACTTGTACTCGGAAAATTATAAAACATTGATAAAAGAAATCAGGGAAGATACAAACAAGTGGAAGCATATACCGTGCTCATGGTTAGGAAGAATAAACATCATTAAAATGTCTATATTACCCAAAGCAATCTATAAATTCAATGCAATACCAATTAAAATATCAATGACATACTTCAAAGATATAGACACATATTCCAAAAATTTATATGGATCCAAAAGAGAACACGAATAGCCTCAGCAATCTTAAAAAAGAAGAATTAAGTGGGAGGTATCACACTTCCTGATATCAAGTTATACTACAAGGCCATTGTACTCAAAACAGCCTGGCACTGGCATAAGAACAGGCACATAGATCAATGGAACAGAACAGAGAACCCAGAAATAAACACATAGCTCCACAGTCAACTGATATTTGACAAAGGAGGTAAGGAAATACAATGGAGTAAAGACAGCCTCTTTAACAAATGGTGTTGGGAAAATTGGACAGCTACCTGCAAAAAAATGAAACTAGATCACCAGCTTACACCACTCACAAAAATAAACTCAAAATGGATAAAAGACTTAAATGTAGGCAGTGAAACCATAAGCATCTTAGAAGAAAACATAGGCAGTAAGCTCTCGGACATCTCTCGGAGCAATATATTTGCTGATTTATCTCCACGGGGAAGTGAAATAAAAGACAGGATAAACAAATGGGACTATATCAAACTAAAAGGTTTTGCACAGCTAAAGACAACAAGAACAGAATAAAAAGACAAACTACACAATGGGAGAGCATATTTGACAATACGTCTGATAAGGGGTTAATAACCAAAATTTATAAAGAACTTGTAAATCTCAACACCAGGAAGACAAACAATCCAATCCAAAAATGGGCAAAAGAGATGAATAGACACTTCTCCAAAGAGGACATACAGATGGCCAATAGGCATATGAAAAAATGCTCAACATCACTAATCATTAGAGAAATGCAAATTAAAACCACGATGAGATATCACCTCACACCAGTCAGAATGGCGCTCATCAACAAAACAACACAGAATAAGTGCTAGTGAGGATGTGGAGAAAAGGGAATCCTCCTGCACTGCTGTGGGAATGCAGACTGGTGCAGCCACTGTGGAAACAGTATGGAGATTTCTCAAGAAATTAAAAATCATACTGCCTTTTGACCCAGCTATACCACTGTTAGGAATATATCCCAAGAACACCATAGCACTGTTTGAAAAGAAGAAATGCACCCCCATGTTTATGGCAGCATTGTTTACAATAGCGAAGATCTGGAAACAGCCAAAGTGTCCGTCAGTGGACAAGTGGATTAAAAAGCTTTGGGATATATATATATATACACACACACACACACATACACAAACACACACACACACACACACACACACACACTATGGAATACTACTCAGCCATAAGAAATGATGACATTGGATCATTTCAGCAACATGGATGGACCTTGATAACATTATACTGAGCAAAATAAGTAAATCAGAAAAAAACTAAGAACTATATGATTCCATTCATAGGTGGGACATAAAAATGAGACTCAGAGACATGGACAAGAGTGTGGGGGTTACAGGGTGGGAGGGAGGAGAGAGAGGGGGTTGGGCGAGGTGAGGGGCACAACGAAAACCAGTTAGAAGGTGACGGAAGACAATTGGACTTTGGGTGATGGGAATGCAGCATAATCAAATGTCAAAATAACCTAGAGATGTTTTCTCTGAACATATGTACCCTGATTTATCAATGTCACCCCATTAAAAAAAGAATTTGTCTCACGGCTAATTCAGTATAAGGATGCTAATTCTGCTTCTCAGGCCACATCCTGCAAAAGGGGCCCCAAGAAAATTGGTGATTTGGCTCCTCTGATATTTCCAATTGGATTTTAAAAAATAGGTCAGGAATGCTCTGAAATGAAACTAACAATACATGGGCATAAATTTAAAGGACTTTTAGAGACTGGAGCTGATGTATCTGTTATTGCTAAGCTACATTGGCTTCCTTCCTGGCCCACTCATGCAGCAGCCACAGAATTACAAGGTATAGGACAGAGTAAATCCCCTCAAGAAAGTTCTAGTTTTTTACATTGGGAAGATTAAGAAGGTAATTCTGGATTTTTTAAGCCTTATGTGCTCCCTGGATGGCCAGTTAATTTGTAGGGTAGAGATGTTTTGAAAAATATGGGAGCGTTGCTTGTCAGTCCTAATGGTTTAGTCAGTACCCAGATGCTTGATCGGGGATTTTTGCCCACTAAGGGACTAGGGAAAGAACAGCGAGGAATTCTCACCTCCATAGAAGTGGCACCCAATACCAGAAGGTGTTGATTAGGAAATCAAAATTTAGCATAAGGGCCTTGGTAGCTCCTGCTACCCCAATAATGCATTGTGCAGACCCAATTACTTGGAAATCAGATAATTCTATATGGGTAGACCAATGACCCCTTTCTCAGGAGAAACTTAGGGCAGCTCTTCAATTGGTACAAGAGCAGCTACAGCTTGGGTACGTTGAACCATCTAATAGCCCATGGAATACACTTCCATATTTTGATCTTGTCGCCTCCTGGATTATCAAGGGGCAGAGGAGACCCTTACAGCTTATAGGTTTTGAGCCTCAAAATTATTGTCGTTCCTTTTTTCAAAGGATCAACAACAATGGCTCTGGGAAACTTCCACTAAATGGCAAATCGATTTTGCAAATCAATGGACTACTTTATACTGAAACAGTCAACTTAAAATCAGCACAAAAACTAGGATTATATGCCATGATCATGGCTTTTCAGCATTTGCCATATTCCTCCTTTAATCTATATACAGACAGCATCTATTTACTTATGGTTTTTTCCACTATAAAGATTGCTGTCTTAGGGACAACTGTTGATGAACTATTTCAGCAGTTCCTTCTTCAAAGACTTGTACGTCAACATAGAGCTAGCTCCATGTTTTATAGGACATACTCGAGCTCACTCCATGCTCCCTGGAGCTTTAGCACAAGGAATGCCCTTGTTGATTAAGCTACCCAAAAGAAAATTATTTGGAGCAATCATGACAGATTGAGCAATTCAGTCTCATACTATTCATCACCAGAATGCTGCAGCCCCGTGTAAACAGTTTCAACTTTCTCGGGAAGCAGCATGGCAGGTTGGTAAATCCTGTCCAAGGGGTCCTATACTACAATCTGTCCTTTCATTTGGAGTTAACCCGCAAGGACTCCTACCAGGACAACTTTGGCAAATGGATTTACTCATATACCTTCATTTGGCAAACAGTCCTATGTCCACATTACACTGGATACCTATTCTGGATTTATAGTAACCTCTGTCAGAACAGGAGAGGTTGCTAAACATGTTATAGCTCATTGTCAGTATGCATTTTTCTATTATTGGATTTCCTAAACTGGTTAACCTGACAATGCTCCTGCATATGGAGCAAAAGCATTTACTGTATTTTGTCATTCTTACAATCTTTAAAGTCAAGGTATTATTAAAGTGTACCCAGAAAATATTTTAAGGTCAATTTAAAAAATTTTAAAAGGGGAGAGTCATATCCTGGAACTCCTACGGGTCTACCATATCAAGCTTTTTCCTTAAAAAAATTTTAAATTTCTTTTGAATGCTGATGAACAGGAGACACCAAATCTTTTTCTCCTGCAAACTACTACCTTCTTTATTTGATCCAGCTAATAACACTGTTCTGTCTTTTTCCAAATAGCTCCAGATATACGGGAAAGGTTTATATAGGCGGATGGGGATCCTCAAACCCCTCAGCGAGATCTTCTGAGCATGGCTTTTAAGGTACCAAGAAGCATAAAAAGCCCAACAGAGATCAGGTGAACTACCAGCTTTTAGGATATGCCCTTAAAGGCTCCAACAGCCCAAATGGGTCTCATAGGATTCCATCTGGGTCCTGCTTCAATAGTAAATAGGAAGGTCATTGAGCTAAAGCCTGCCAGGCTTACATGCCTTTGCTGTGAGGAAAAAGGGACACTGGAAGGTAAGCTTCCCTCTCACTCCTCTAAGGGAGGGTTCAGTCTCTTCCAGCCCTGCTCCAGCCACCTATGACCTATCCTTGCCCAGAATGCTGGGGTTTGCCACTGAAGGCTGAAGGTGTCCAGGGCCGTTGGCCCCATCTATGACACTGTGGATGAGCCTAGGGTATTTCTTCCAAGAAGCAGGTAAACTGATCTCATTTACACAAGGGCCACTTAACTATGTCTTGCCTGAATAGTCAGGTTTTTTATTCTTCCCTCGAAGATCTCTGTTGTGGGTGTTGATAGTCCTATTTTCTGCTGCTTTGTTTAATATATAGTGTTTCCTTTATTCCTCCTACCTCAATGCCCCACTCATATTTCAGGCTGGGACCTACTCCTAGTTTAGAGCTCTCTTTCTCCCTTTTGCCAACTTCTATTATGAATTTACCTTTGCCACCCAGCTTAGTGTATCCCAAGGTTCTCTTTACCACGCCACAGTTGCAGAGCTTCAGGGAAAAGCAACCTGGTCTCATCTCTCCAGGCAGAGGAGAACAGAAGCTCCATGTCCACACATGCTGCAGATGGCTTTTCAAGTCTACCTGAATCATTACCAGCTAGAAGCAGTGGTCATTGGGACTTGGACGTGAGCTGCAAAGTATAGAATTGTGACAACAATTCCAGTGCCATGCGGACTTTTCCAGGATGTGGACTTTTCCTGGACTCCTGCTCCTTGTGACAGATCCTAATGGACTGAACTGGGGTTGGGTTGCATTTGCAGGGATTTGGAATGGTGTTGGTGCCAACTTGGACTTGGTGAACATGTTAAGGACACTACTCTTTTATGGATTCTTGCTGTATTGGCCAAGAGTTTGTTTAAAGGCTTTAATCACTGTAAAAAAAATAGAAGACTGGATAAAGAAGATGTGGCATAGTGTATACCCTATGGTATACTACTCAGCCATAAAAAATGATGACGTTGGATCATTTACAACAAAATGGTGGGATCTTAATAACATTATACGGACCGAAATAAGTAAATCAGAAAAAAACAAACAAACAAGAACTACAGGATTCCATACATTGGTGGGGCATAAAAATGAGACTAAGAGACATGGACAAGAGTGTGGTGGTTACGGGGGGTGGGAGGGAGAGGGGGAGAGGCACAAAGAAAACTAGATAGAAGGTGACGGAGGGCAATCTGACTTTGGGTGATGGGTATGCAACATAATTGAATGACAAGATAACCTGGACATGTTTTCTTTGAATATATGTACCCTGATTTATTGATGTCACCCCATTAAAATTAATAAAAATTTATTTATAAAAAAAATCTGAAAAAAAATTTCAAATGTTCATCATCTACATTATCTAAATTAGTTTTCAGTGAGGCTACAGGTAAAATACATCCTATGATATGCTATATATTTTTTATTTGTATCCTTTGGCTTTTTAGAGTTGCCAACTTATTTAACTTTGACTCTGGGCTTTATGAAGCAAAAAGAAAATGCAAGGGACCTTACCTCATGCCATTCCTTAGGTCCTGAGTGCTTTGGTAGATTTGCCATCTCCTTTCATTCTTTAGAGTCTTATTATGTCTATTTCTATATAATATCTAGGGGTTTTAGTTGAGTGTAGTGAGAGGAATAGGAAAAGTAGATCTACTCCACATTTCTGGAATTTAAATCCAGAAAGCATATTTTCAAAGGAGATCCAAGATCTATTACATATGAAAATCTATTCTTGTGATTTTGCTGACAAATTCTATGTAGCTATATTTTTTTTGCCAACAAGGAGTTTCAGCTTGTTCCATTAGTCAGCAGTATCAAAGTATATATTAAAATTTTGATTGATAGAATAAAAAACACTTTATTTTATTATAGTAAACTTTGGAGCATTTTGAAAAGGCTACTGTAGATAGTAAAAAAAATCATATTTAATGTATCCTGGTCTTCAATTTAAATTCTTGGTTAATGGAGATTAATTTTTGAGAAGTCTATGTTAACTTTTGAACTTATCTGGAAATTATTCTGTAAATTAATATTCAAATAATTAAGGCCAATGCCAACTAATAGCTCCTCTAATCATTCATCATTAATTGAAAAAATGTAATAAAAGTAGAATTACTGATCAAAGTAAGTATACCAATTTAGAGAGAAATGTAATTTTTATTAGTTTGGCATGAGTTATTCACATAGGCTTGAAGAATAACCCTTATTTGGGCTCTACATTCCAAGAATGGAAGCACGAGTCAGAAAATTTAGCCAATTAGAGTATATTTGGCACAAATTAATTTGTAGTTTTCAGAGATCCCAAATATGTGCCAATTACTACATATATATGAAGTCCCATGCATAGTGTTCTGCTATATTTTGAAAAGCACTGAGAAAATGTATTACTTTTTAAAAATACTAAATTACAGATAGATTACTGAAGCATTTCCTTCTACTTTTGAACTTTTCATTTAGAAAAAGACTTCAAACTTGCATAAAGTTGCAGGAGCAAAATAATAAATCCCCAAATACCCTTCACATACACTCTGTAATTGTTAACACTTTGCCACATCTGTTCCCCCCATATTTAAGATAACAAGTATTATACATTATATTATAAAGAGTATATCCATATACTATAGTGTAGTAAATATTATTAATATTGTTATTATTTTAGTTTTGTTGAGTTTTTTAATTCAATATTTTGTCAGCAATATGACTCTTTACCCCTTATTACTTTAGCACTGAGAGCCTTAGGAAAATGCACATTCTCTTAATAGAACTACCATCAGTTTCGAGACATTAATACTAATGCAATAACATTATCTCATATACGGTACATGTGTCCATACTCAAACTTTGTCAAGTGTTCTAACATTCTTTTATTTGTTATCTCCCCCCATGGTCCAGGATCATCATTGCCTTTAGGTGTCATGTTTCTTTAGTCTCTTTTTGTATGGAGGAGTGTCCCTGAGTATAGATGAGTTATTTTTTTATTTAAAACAATTTTAGTGAACTTACTGAGATGGTATTGGCTCACACAACTGTACAAATGCACATGTATACAAACCCCCATCTGTCCACCTCTATGCCTCTACCTAGCCCTACCCCCTTTCACCAAACTGTTGTCTTTGTTTATGTGTTACATATATATGTTCTATTTGGCTATGCCCTTCACCTTCTTTCATCCAGTCCCCTCAACCCCACCCCCTCTGACAGGAAGGACTCATGAAACAGATGAGTTATTTTGTAAATTGACCCTCAATTTACTTTATATGATCCTCTCTCATATTTAGATTCAGATTCACACATTTTCAGCAGGGACAGTATGCATATGGTCCTGTTTCTAGTGCTTTGTATCAAGAACTACACAATATCTGTTCGCCTCATTACTGGAAATGTTAACTTTGATCACTTGATAAGGGGTATATACACCAAATTTCTTCACTATAAATTCCTTTTGTAGTTAATAAAAAAATCATTGAGGAGATAATTTTAGACTGTAAATATTCTGTCAGCCACCAAACTTTCAACTAATAGTATTCATACTCATTGATGATCCGTGTCTGAATAAATGATTACAATAAAGTTGCAAAATGGCCATTGTGTAACTCTGTCATTACCTCTATATTTTTCAGTTGGCTTTCTCCTGCAAGGGAGAGGTTTCCCTCCTCCCCGTGTATTTGTTCGTTTTCTGTTAGCATCTCTATGGACTCCTGAACTCTCATTTTATCCAATAGGTTATACTTAATTTCTGTCATTATTCATTGTTTTTCTCAATTCTTCCCAAGTTTGGCTAGCATGAGCCCGATCAGGCTGGCTCTTCTACCTTTTCAAAATGTCATTCTCTTTTTCAGATGCTTTCTTAATTTATGGCAGAGAGTGATGCTTTAGATACATCTTGTATATTCCCTGCCCAAGCCATTTTACATTTAATGTGGAATGGTATTTAGAAACAGACCTGGGCACTAATTATCACAATAATATTTCTAACTTGAATTCAATGCCATGGGTGCTTTTGCCTTGCCTTCTTCCAATTCAGTTCTATTTCTTTCATCATAAAAAGAGAAAACTATGACTTCCTAAAACATTATTATGTTTAATTTTTAAATTTCTAATATATATATACAGTAATAGTTTCAGAATTGCTATAATGATGTCACTATGGAAAACAAACTTGCATTGAAGAGATGAAGATATTTTTCTGTTTTATTTTTATATGCAGTTTGAGGCACAGAGTCAAAGTATTTCTTCCAAAATATTTTGATTGTTTTAAAAATTATGTTATTTGCTTGAAAACAGTTATGTTTATTTCGGTTTGAATTTACTTTTAGGTTTTGACCCAATTAACACATTTCTAAAAGTAAACTGTAGAAAAATATACTCAAAAAATATCACTCGTTCTCTTGCCCATTCTACTTTGTTATCAGCCACCCTCATAAATTATTAATTTCATTTGTTACTATTTACTACTATTCCTGTGATTCTTTTTGCAAAAATAAGTAGATATTCTATTAAACTAAAATTTTCTGCACAGCAAAATTAACCATCAACAAAACAAAATGGTAACCAACGAAATGGGAGAAGATATTTGCAAACTATAACTCCAACAAGGGGATAACATCCTAAATACATAAATAATTCATACAACTGAATCACAAAAACCAAACAACCAAACTAAAAAATGGGCAGAGGACCTGAACAGACACTTTTCCAAAGAAGACATACAAACAGTCCACAGATATATGAAAAGATGCTAAACTTCACTAGCTATAAGGGAAATATAAATAAAAACCACAAGGATATACTACCTCACACCTGGTAGGATGATTATTATCAATAACACAAGAAATAACAACTGTTAGAGA
Source organism: Saccopteryx leptura (assembly GCF_036850995.1). Classification (NCBI taxonomy): domain Eukaryota; kingdom Metazoa; phylum Chordata; class Mammalia; order Chiroptera; family Emballonuridae; genus Saccopteryx; species Saccopteryx leptura. Next base: position 15,473,593 of record NC_089516.1, read on the forward strand.
TGACATGGAGAAATAGGAACCCTCATTCACTGCAGGTGGGAACGTAAATTGCTACAGTCACTATGGAAAACCCTACGGAGTTATAGAAACCATGCCATACCAACTCATGGAGATCATCCTTTCTTCTCTAGAGATTCATACCACTCTATTCCTCAAAATATTAAGAATAGAGCTTTCATATGACCCAGCAAACCCCTCCTCTGGGTATCAACCCAAAACATTTGAAAAAATTTATTTATAAAATATATGTACCACTGTGTTCATTGCAGCACTATTCACGATAGCCAAGACACTGAAACAACCATGGGGTTGTCCTTCAATGGATGAATGGATAAAGAAGGTGATATATATATATATCTATATCTATATATATAGATATATATATATATATAGATATATAGATATATATATTATACACACACACACATATACACACACAGAATGGAATATTGCTCAGTGAAAACAAAGGATGCAATACTGTAATACTGCCATGGATGGATCCTGATAGTATCATGCTGAGTGAAATACATCAAGTGGAAAAAAAGCAAGAACCATATAATTCCACTCATATGTGGCATCTAGAACATTAACAAAAAAACAAACAAAGTCATAGACACAGATAACAGTATGGTGGTTACCAAAGATGAAGGGGGTGGGGGGAGGATGAAGAGGGTAAAGTAAGTCAGATACATGGTGATGGAAGGAGACTGGACTTTATGTGGTGTGCATACAATACAATGTACAGATGATGTATTATAGAATTGTAGACTTGAAACTCTTATAATGTCATTAACCAATCTCACCACAATACAGTCAATAAAAAATAAGTAGATAGGCTGACCTGTGGTGGCACAGTGAATAAAGTGTCGACCTGGAATGCTGAGGTTGCCGGTTCGAATCCCTAGGTTTGCCTGGTCAAGAAACATACAGGAAGCAACTACTATGAGTTGATGCTTCCTGCTTTTCCTCTCTCTCTCCCTCTCCTCTCTCTGAAAATAAATAAATAAAATTTTAAAAATTAGATTTATTCTTATTCCACCTCTATCTCATACAAATGCATTATATACTATATGCTCTTTCATACTTTTTGTTTTTTACTTAACATACCCTGAAAACCATGTCATACCAATTCATAGAGACAATCCTTTCTTTTCTATAGCTTCATACTACTCCACTGTGTAGGTGTGTTTTACATAGTTTATTCAGCCATTTTTTATTTATTTTTTTACAGAGGCAGAGAGAGAGTCAGAGAGAGGGATAGATAAGGACAGACAGGAACAGAGAGAGATGAGAAGCATCAATTATTAGTTTTTCATTGCGACACTTTAGTTGTTCATTGATTGCTTTCTCATATGTGCCTTGACCATGGGGCTACAGCAGACCAAGTAACCCCTTGCTCAAGCCAGCGACTTTGGGTCCAAGCTGGTGAGCTTTGCTCAAACCAGATGAGCCCGTGCTCAAGCTGGCGACCTTGGGGTTTCGAACTTGTGTCCTCCGCATCCCAGTCCGATGCTCTATCCACTGTGCCACCACCTGGTCAGGCTTAGCCATTTCTTATAGATGGGAATTTAGTTGTTTGCAATTGCAGATAATGCTGGAATAATTAACCTAGTATATACTTATGTTTGTATTTATGGAGATATGAAATGTTTTTAAAACTTGGTTTATTTACAAGGTCTATAGCAATTAGAAATAAATCTTGGGTTGCTACTGTTACAATTTTAAAAATCCAAAATAACAGCAACAATACTCACCCACTTGCAATCCGAAATCAATTCAAAAATAGACAAGGAGGAGTAAAGCATATGGATACCACATCATCTTTATTACTAACAAATCTGATACTGGAGAAAATGGTTATAGCGCAAGCTTTTGGTGCCCCAGGCCAATCCCTTCAGCCCAACTCTAATTTTAGCTGCACCTGTTGTAAATACTTTCTGTGACTTAACAACATCTTACCTCAATCACCCATATTTTCTGTAAAGCCCCAAGCACTTACTTAGCTGTTTAGTAGAGCAGCCGGAAGGTGTTGAGAGTTCCCAGGAGTAAACCCTTAGCCAATTAAGACAGGAGTTGGTGGATAAATGCTACATTTCAGAGATATGCTTCTAAATACACTCTGTGGTTTCTCAGAGGACCCCCCAAAGGGACTGAGCTCCAGTGGCTCACAGAAGTTACCAGTTCAATGACACAGTCTTCACTGAATTCCCATTCTCCACTGTCCCAACTCTATTTAATCTTTCATTCCTGCGTCTTGGAGTCAACTCCCAAATAAACCATCTGCACCCAAGTTCTGGTCTGAAAGTCTGCTTTGGGAGACAAACTGAGCTTAGACATTTGTTTTGATGTGGAGTATTTAACTACAGATGGAATTGCAATATTAGAATGATTTGTTCAACCAAATAGGCAGGGCAGGGTCAGGACACCTCAACACCCGCAATGTGGGTTTCTATCCCTAAAAAACATTTGGCATGCAAAAGAACACAGTGTGGGCAGGAGGTCAGTTACCTTAAAAGCGAAAACACCAAGTTGCTCCTGCACTGTTTCTTTCCCAAACTCTGAAATCACTTAACTCACCTCACCTCTTTGTGTGGGTATAAGTGTGGGGGAAAGGCCAGTACATTTAATGAACATTCTCATAATGAAAATCAGAACAGTGCAGATATAATAATCCCCAAATTACTTCTAATCAAAATCTTAGAGAATAAGACATTTAACATGTACAAGACACCAATAATTATGACTAGTTTTATCTTTAAAAAACTTAATAAGGAGAAAAAAATAAGGTGTTTTTTTTTAAAAAAAAAATAACTTCTCTACAGGTGCACAGATAGATACATTTTTTTCACAAGAAAAACAACTATCTAGATCAAGTTATAGAAACCTAGACATCCCTGTCATTGTTCCTTACCAGACACGACCCCCAAGAAGTAACTATTATTTGACTGCTCTTACCATAAATTAGAGTTGTCTGCTTTTAAAGTTCATATTAATGGAGTCACGCAGTATGTGGTATGTGCTTTTCTGTGTTTGGATTTTGTTGTTGTTAAACATTGTGTTTGTGAGATTTATGAACTTAGTACTTGTACATGTGATTCATTTTATTGCTGTATTGTATACCACCGTATGTCCATACCACAATTTCTTTTTTCATTCTACTATTGATTGACACTTAGATTATTTCAAATTTTGAATATCATGAATAATGCTGCTAAGAACATTTTGTACATCTCTCTCTCTCTCAAAAAGAGAGACAGACAGGAACAGAGAAGGATGAGAAGCATTAACCTGTAGTTGTTGCACTTTATTTGCTCATTGATTATCTCTCATATGTCTCTTGACCAGGGGGCTCCAACCGAGCCAGTGATCCCTTGCTCAAACCAGTGACCTTGGGCTTCAAACCAACAACCCTTGGGCTCAAGCCAGCGTCCTTGGGATCATGTCGATGATCCTGGCTCAAGCTGGTGATACTACTTCAAGCTGGTGAGCCTGATCTCAAGCCAGAGGAGCCTATACTCAAGCCTGTGACCTTGGGGATTTGAACCTGGGACCTCATTGTACCAGGCTGACACCCTATCCACTGTGTCAAAACCAGTCAGGTTGTGCAAATCTTTTGATTCATGTATGTACGCATTTATATTGAGGTTCCTACGAGTAGAATGGTTGTATCATAGAGTATGTGGATGTTCAACTGTAGCAAATATTACCAAACATAACTTTACACTTAATTTACACTTCCAAAAACAGTATATGAAGGTTTCAGTTGCTACTTATCCTTGGAAATGGCAGCTATGGACCTCCTATGGGCAGTGCTATCAGCAGCTGAGGGTATTAGTATTTTATTTCTGAGCCAGGATCTCAGGAGTATATCACAGCACACACCACAGACCAGATATGCTTGGATCAATGAGATTTAGAAAATAATTTTCACTGATACCCTTTGGTCTTAATTTTTTTTGAGAATTTAAAGATTTTTAACCTTTGCTATCATAACAACTACCATATTGGATTAATCTTATTTCTTTGCTTGTCTGTTTTCTCTGAGTTCTTGAGCACGGAAAACAAATTTCATTAGTTTTGTATCCCCAGTGCCTATCACAGCCTGGCTAAGGAAAAGTACTCAATTATTATATGATGAAAGAATAAACTCATGTGTATAACTGTTTGAATGACCTTTGTAAATGATTAATGATAATCAGTGGAAAAGAGATAGGCACTAAAATATCCACCCAGACAGGCATATCAGTGGTAAGGAGGAAGAAGTAGCAAGTAAACATTCTATTTGTGAAAAATATGAGACTAAAAACAGTAAACTCATTGGATGACACAGTCAGGATTCAAAAAGAATGAAGAGAGGCTAAAATAATGGTCTGAGTCTAGTGAGATGGCATTGAAGAGGAAATGGTGTGAGGGACAGTCAGTAGATTCACTAAACTATCTGGACAGGTTTTCAATTGGCTAAGCAGAAATCTCTAAGAAAGACCTAGGGCTTTAGATAATTATAAGACCAACAAACGCCAACACCATTATGTGGCTACAAGAAAAAGCAATTCTTAGACTTTATCAGCAGAGATATAGACTCTAGAAGCCAGAAAACAATAGCCTTGTCCTAGGTCCAGTTGCCATAGCATCCCTGCTTTCCATTCCAAGCATGACCATTGGAGTAAAAGGACCAATTTAGAATGCATTTGGAGGAAAGCAAATAAGGTGGTGCAGGGACTCAAATTTGCAAGATAACCAATGAGGTTAGGGAGAAGTTTTGACATTTCTTTTAGGAATAAGAATTAGCTTAATAGAAAAGCTAACAAATATGAACAAAAATAATTAATAGCCCTAATTAACAGAGCTGAAGAAATCCTGAAAAGGTACTTGCAAACTGAATCCAGCAATATGTTAAAAAATACCATGACATATCAAATACTTTCTTATATGAATACAATGTGGTTCCATATTGAAAAGACTATGGATTACATCATTATGTCATAGAAAAATTATAATTATTTAATAGGAGATTTAAAAGAAAATTCACAAAATAAAATTTCTATCCATGTTTTAAAAAATTTTAAAGCCTGAACTTATTAAATTAGAAACAGAATGGTAGGTTATAAACATAATGGCATATATATTTCTAATTTATATATATTTATATATTAATTATATTTTTATTTATTGCATATTATACATCATATATACATCTCATGTTAAATGGTAAAATTATATATGCTTTTCCACTATAGTTAGGAATATGAGAAGTATGATGATTCTCATTACATTTATATAACAGTACTCAAGTTGTAAGACCAGAGAAATAAATAGGTTATAAATATAGAAAAAGAACAGACAACATTATTACTGATTGAAAATAATATTACCAATCCTATAACAACCATAACAACAAAACTGACTGAAAAAAAATTGATGAATTAAAATTATTGGTAAGGGAGTGAGTTACACAATAAATATACAAACTATAAACACAAAAGAAAAATCTAGTTAAAAGATATATTGGAAAATACATTTTCTTCAGATTTAACAATAAAATATAAAGTATTAAAGGGTAAATTAGATTTAAAAAATGCAGGACTCATAGGAAGAAGACTATAAAACTTAACTGAAGTCCATAAAGAATACTTAAATAAATCAAAGTGAGACACACTATGTGGTTGACTAGAAAGACTAAATATTTTAAAGATGCCAACCCTCCCCAAAGTATTCTCTAAATCCAATGTAATATCAAGAAGCGAGGGATTTTTATTTCAAACTTTGTAAATGTTCACTTAGACCAATAAAAAATTAGAAATAAGCAAGAAACATTTTAAGGTAGGATTTCCCTAATCAGATATCATATGTTCTAAAGTTAAGTAGTTAAAACTCTGTAGTACTATTATAGAAAGAGACAGACAGAGTAGAATTATAGGGGAAATGTAAATTTAAGAATTCATGATTATGTGTATGCGGGAAATGGCGCCGTGAGCAGCGCGTCCGACAGATCTCCCCAAAATCACAACAAATTTATCAACTAGAAACAGGAAAATTTATCTTCGGAGCAAACTGAAAGCAAAAGGACTGTTATCACTCGAATCTGAGAGACGAGGGTGTGGAGGAAGCTACCGCAGGGACGTTCATTCAAGCCGCGAGGAAGTGCGCCTGTGGTAAGTCATCCCGCACTCGGAAGCCGCGAGCGGCAGCCGCAGCCGCCAGCCGCCGCTGCCGCCAGCCGCCGCCAGCCGCCGCCGCCAGCCGCCGCGAGCAGCGCCCGGGTCGGTTGCAGAGCGAGCGGCGAGCAGCTGCTGGCGCGAGCCCTGTCTGGTTGCAGACCGAGCATTGCAGACTGAGCACCGCTAATGTTCCCAGCGGCCTGCGCACGGGGAGCGGGAGAGGCCCCAGGGTGGTATTCCCTACTTGGGAGATTCTCTCCGCGGGCGGGGCACCTCACCCAGCCATTCAAGCTAACAATCAAGCGTTGGGGGAGGGGCACACGCAGGCAGCCTGAAATACCTTCGGGAGCACAGCTGCGACCCAATTACTAAAATTAACTTAACCCGTGAAATCTGCGCACCCTCGGTTCTAATTGATAAGATCTCTCTCAGTTCACCGACCCAAGACAAGAGGCGTGATATTTTTTTGGTGCCTCTCGCTAAAGGGGCGGGGGCAACTTCTGATTGATAGAGCCTCCATATTCAGGGATAAACGCTAACAAGAAGGACTTGGCAGATAATAAGATCTATACCACACTAGTCGCAAGCAGAGACTAGTGCCTCTTCTTACCAGCCAAAACAGGCTACAAAGTGTGGAAAGCCTGGGTGGAGAGGTCCAATGGAATGCTAGGCGCTGAACAATCACCTTGACAACAATTGACTCCCACCCCCACCTGATTACACTGGAGGCCCTGACTGTCAGATCCCTTCCCAGAGCCTTGCACTGAGTGGGGATAGAGTGGGGATTTCCCAGCTCTTTGAGCCTCTTACTCCCCAGGCAGAAGCAGTGGCAGCCTTGTGGCTGGATCGCCAGGCTGCTGGTTTGGGAGGGGGGGACTGGGAGAGAGAATCCACAAAGGCGAACTCTCTCGTCGTTGGACCCTGCAGACGCTGGCAGGCCTTGACTACCAGCAAGACTAAAGCCAATTGTGTGACATTGCCGTAGAACCCCATCAACTGCAAGTCCCTGCCTGGGTGTGGCACAGGGGCAGGGCCTGGGGTGCAGAGTCGCCGACCGGGAAGAGGGAGAGAGGAGAAGGAGGAAGAGGTTGACATCTCAAAATCAGGAAAAATCCACAGACTTTGCAGCCTGTTCCACTGGTTTTTTTTTTTGTTGTTGTTGTTTGTTTCTTCTATCTTATTGCCTTTATTTCCTCTACCTCAGTCCTTCTATTCTCTGCCCATCTTATGCTTCCCTTTTCTTGAACTACACTACCCATAAGTGTTACATTTTATTTCTCTTCTTCATCCTCACCCTCCTTTGGGGTTATACTCCAGGACACTTAACTCTCACTCTCTCCTCTTTTGTTTTTTTTTTTGCTTTATTTTGTTTTTTTCTCTTCCTTTTTTATTTCTTCCTTCGTTTTTCTCTTTTTCTTATTTTTTCCTTTCTATTCGTTTTTTCTTTTCTCGTTTTACTTTCCTCCCATTTAATCCTCAATCACGAACAAATTAGTTAATTTGGGACTCAAGGTTTTTTTTGGCTTTGTTTTTCTTTTTCGGTTTTGTTTTTGTTTTTTTCTTGTTGGTTTGTTTTTGTGGCATTTTGGGTCCTCCCAACCCAAGGTCTCCATTGTATTTGGTCTTTGCTCCACTTAATACAACGTATTTTTACTTATTATTTTTATTTTTTCTTCTTTATTATTCCTTTTTTTGTCCTTTTTTCTGGTTCCCTCTTGTCCCTCTCATTATATCTCTTGGTTGACCGTCACCCGCAGGCAGATCAACTTATGCTTGTCTAAGATTTTCTTCTTTTTTTTTTTTTTTTTGCATTAAGTAGGTCCCTACTCCCTTTTTTTTTTTTTTTTTGCCCCCTTGAACTCCTCACCGCAAACCAGGCCCTCCATTATAGGCACGATATTTCCCTGAGGAGGGGAGAGGAGGGAAGGAAAACAAAGAAGAAAAAAAAAAGGGGGAAATAATAAATTATTACTGCTTTTTTTTGTGGGGTGTTTTACCCTTTGTTTGTTTTTTTTGTTTGTTTTTTTTGTTTGTTTGTTTTTTGTTTTTGTTTTTTGTTTTTTGTTTGTTTTTTGACTTTTTACTCTTTATTAATTCTAATTAGTGCTATCAACAAGACCACCCTCAGATGCCAATAAGAAAGAGGAAATCGAATATTATGGATACAAAAGAAAGAGAGGTAACACAAATAGATGTGGAAAAATCTATGGAGAAAAGACTTAACATATTGGAAGCCTTGGAGCTAAATGACAGAGAATTTAAAATAGAAATCTTAAAAATACTCAGAGATATACAAGAAAACACAGAAAGGCAATATAGGGAGATCAGAAAACAACTCAATGAACACAAAGAATATATTACCAAGGAAATTGAAACTATAAAAACAAATCAAACAGAAATGAAAAACTCAATTCACGAGCTGAAAAACGAGGTAACAAGCTTAGCTAGCAGAACAACCCAGATTGAAGATAGGATTAGTGAAATAGAAGACAAACAACTTGAGGCACAACAGAGAGAAGAAGAAAGAGACTCAAAAATAATAAAAAACGAGAAAGCCCTACAGGAATTATCTGACTCCATCAGAAAGAATAACATAAGAATAATAGGTATATCAGAGGGAGAAGAGAAAGAAAATGGAATGGAGAATATACTCAAACAAATAATAGACGAGAACTTCCCAAGCCTGTGGAAAGAACTAAAGCTTCAAATTCAAGAAGCAAACAGAACACCGAGTTTTCTTAACCCCAACAAACCCACTCCAAGGCACATCATAATAAAGATGACACAAACCAATGACAAAGAAAAAATTCTCAAGGCAGCCAGGGAAAAGAAGAGTACAACATATAAAGGAAGGCCTATTAGATTATCATCAGATTTCTCAGCAGAAACTCTACAAGCTAGAAGAGAGTGGACCCCAATATTTAAAGCCCTGAAAGAGAGGAACTTTCAGCCAAGAATACTATACCCATCAAAGCTATCCTTCAAGTATGAAGGAGATATAAAAACATTCACAAATACAGAAAAGATGAGAGAATTTATCACGAGAAAGCCCCCACTCCAGGAAATACTAAAGGGGGTTTTCCAACCAGATTCAAAGAACAAAAGAAAACAACACCACAAGTAACAGCTCCACCAAGAACACAATAAAACCAAACTTAAACTGTGACAACAAAGGAAAAAAAAAGGTGGGGGGAGAGAATGGAGATTAACAGTAGCAAAGGACGATGAAGTGCAGAAGTACTTATAAGATAGGGTACTACAATGAATATGGTAGGTACCCTTTTCATTACTTAATGGTAACCACCCTAGAAAAAACCACCACAAAAACACATGACTTAAAAAAGGTAGCAACAGAGGAAAGAAGTATGGAACACAAACAAACAGAAACAAATGATAGAAAAACAAAAGAGAAGAATCAAACTAGATACAAAACTAACAGAAAGCAATTTATAAAATGGCAGTAGGGAACCCACAAGTGTCAATAATTACACTAAATGTAAATGGATTAAACTTACCAATAAAAAGACACAGAGTAGCAGAATGGATTAAAAAAGAAAATCCAACTATATGCTGCCTACAATAAACACATCTAAGCAACAAGGATAAATACAAATTCAAAGTGAAAGGCTGGAAAACAATACTCCAAGCAAACAACACCCAAAAAAAAGCAGGTGTAGCAATACTCATATCTGATAATGCTGACTACAAGACAGAAAAAGTACTCAGAGACAAAAATGGTCACTTCATAATGATTAAGGGGACACTGAATCAAGAAGACATAACAATCCTTAATATATATGCACCAAACCAAGGAGCACCAAAATATATAAGACAGCTACTTATTGACCTTAAAACAAAAACTAACAAAAATACAATCATACTTGGAGACCTCAATACTCTGCTGACGGCTCTAGATCGGTCATCCAAACAGAGAATCAATAAAGATATAGTGGCCTTGAACGAAATACTAGAACACCTGGATATGATAGACATCTACAGGACACTTCATCCCAAAGCGACAGAGTATACATTTTTCTCTAGTGTACATGGAACATTCTCAAGAATTGACCATATGTTGGGCCACAAAGACAATATCAGCAAATTTAGAAAAATTGAAATTGTACCAAGCATATTTTCTGATCATAAAGCCTTGAAACTAGAATTCAACTGCAAAAAAGAGGGGGAAAAACCAACAAAAATGTGGAAACTAAACAACATACTTTTAAAAAATGAATGGGTCAAAGAAGAAATAAGCGCAGAGATCAAAAGATACATACAGACAAATGAAAATGAAAATACGACATATCAGAATCTCTGGGATGCAGCAAAAGCAGTAATAAGAGGAAAGCTCATATCACTTCAGGCCTATATGAACAAACAAGAGAGAGCCGAAGTAAACCGCTTAACTTCACACCTTAAGGAACTAGAAAAAGAAGAACAAAGACAACCCAAAACCAACCGAAGAAAGGAGATAATAAAAATCAGAGCAGAAATAAATGAAATAGAGAACAGAAAAACTATAGAAAAAATCAATAAAACAAGGAGCTGGTTCTTTGAAAAGATCAACAAAATTGACAAACCCTTGGCAAGACTCACCAAGGAAAAAAGGCACAGGACTCAAATAAATAAAATCCAAAATGAAAGAGGAGAGATCAACACAGACATCATAGATATACAAAGAATTATTGTAGAATACTATGAAAAATTATATGCCACCAAATACAACAATCTAGAAGAAATGGATAAATTCCTAGAACAATACAACCTTCCTAGACTGAGTCATGAAGAAGCAGAAAGCCTAAACAGACCAATCAGCAAGGA